>NC_051222.1:26114359-26455193 GCF_015220715.1 Pygocentrus nattereri | reverse complement strand
CAACATTTAGCAGACGCTCTTGTCCAGAGCGACTTACAAGAAGTGCTTTGTCTATCTAGAGAAAGTATCTTTACTAGTTACTAATAGCTTAGAGAAAAGATAGTCCTGAGCTCAGATACTGCTACAAACTAAAAGTCACTGTAGAATTTTAAATAAAGAGCAATATTAAATAACAGCATTAGTGCAAAAGTGGCAAAATAAAACTGTTCTAATAAACTCTGTGGGCCTGTGTCGTTTATTCATGATGTAATTTTGAGTAGATGCTCAATTACCACCTAGAAAGGTCAAATTGTTTTCCCTACATGAATAAATGGTTGAACTATGTGACCAAAAGTTTGCACCTTCTTCTTATGTCACTGTAATACAAGTACACTAGCAACACATGGGATATTATAGCAATCATATAACGAAGCAAAGCAAACATCTAGCAATGCCTTAGCAACCACCTGGAACATCATAGCAATTACCTAGTAACCACATACATAAAAAAGATTCTTGTTCCAGGGGTCTTCAGTAAAGCAAATGTTTCAATATAAAAGGTTAAAAGGTTCTTTGTATCATGGAAAGATTTCTATACAGCATCAAAAAGTGTTCTGCTAAACTTACTCCAAGGATGTAACAGTAGAAAAGTACAACAAAAGAACCTTTTTGATGCCATATAGAACCCTTTTTAAGAAGGTTCTATATAGGACCATCTACAGCACATTCTCCATCAATCTGAAAAACACTTTCATATGCAAATGATCCTTTAATCATGCATGCAAATGGATGATTAGAACCATTTTCTTTACTAAAGAACTCTTAAAGAACCATGCTTTCAATTGTACATGAAAAATATCATTCTAACCATCTAGCAGTAGCCTAGCTGTCAGCTCCAGCACCACAACAACCATATATTAACTCCGTCAGAACATCCAGACATACAACAACTATTCTAAAACAGCACAGAAACACAACCAACCACCTCTTATACCAAGCAAACCACAATACAACAACCCAACCATGTAGTACAGCATATGAACCCATTAGCAAACCCTAGGAACCACTAGTGATATCATAACAAGCACCTAATGACAAGCAGCCATCTCCAACACCAAAGCAAACCACAGAACGACACCCTACCAGCCACACGGTACGACATGAAAACCGCTTAGCAATCCCTAGCAACCACAAGCAACCTCCAAGCAACAACCTATTAATGAACTAGCAACCACCAAACAACCACCTAAAATATCATAATAACCATGTAGCAACAGTTTTTTAGTTTTGCTCTCCAATAAAATGAATCAGCTAGCTGTACACCATCTTGCTGAAAAATGAACAACATCAGTGCTGACATTAGTCTAAAGTTGGGGATAAACTCTGACTGGCTGGAGCTCGGCCTCAAGGTGTCAAGCTGAATACATGGAGCCGTGTTGTGGGCTTACCAGCCAAGAGTCAAGTTTGAAGGTAGTGAGGCAGCAGTTGTTTAACTTTAATAATAAGATACACTTTTTAATCCCACCAACGGGGAAATTTCACCACTGCATTTAACCCATCCGTGAAGTGAAACACCACATACACACACTAGTGAGCACTAGGGGGCAGTGAGCACACTTGCCCGGCGCGGTGGGCAGCCCTATCCATGGCGCCCGGGGAGCAAATGGGGGTTAGGTGTCTTACTTAAGGACACCTCAGTCATGGACTGTCAGTGCTGGGGATCGACACTGCAACCTTCCGGTCACAGGGCCAGTTCCCTAACCTCCAGCCCACGACTGCTTTACAAGCACTATTGATAATCTAGTAAATAACAGCTGGGTTTGTTGAGACATTAGAGGGACAGTTTTTTTTGTTTTGTTTTGATTTGCTAACTTGTGCTAACTTTTAACAAGAGTTAGTCAAATAACACCCTAGATTTTTTTTTCCCAACACACTGACTCTCACAACAAGGTAGCCGTAGCAACCAGTGCCAGAACTTATGACGTATGATAATACTGAAGGGTGCCCTATAAGCACAGAGCCTGCCAGGGTTCTTTATCAGTTCAAATGCTGCCCAATAACACAAGTATAGCCTTTGACAGCTGTCAGTTTACCCTGGGCCCATGCCCAGCATCCACATGAGCAAAGTGTGCACTTAGAAAAGCACTACAGAGCTTATGCTTTACATTGGAACGGGGCCAAAATTCCAGACAAGCATTTTGAATGAGAGCTTTAATGTTCCTGAAGGAACAATTCTCCCATGGTTCACAGAAAAGCCTTCTGCAGAAGCTAATCCCCCCACTGCACCACTGTTCTCATGGCTTCTCAATCCCATCAAGCTATTTCTGCATGTGATGTGTGTGTGAGCCACATGGGGGCTCAAATGTGAAAGAGAGTTGGGCATTCTAATAGGTACTACAGATCGTTTAAGCCTGTTTTTGGACTGCTGTTTCAGGATTGGCAGTGGTATATTGACAATCTGATAAAAAAAAAAAAAGATTTTAACCAAATGTGATTGATGTGTTTACTTTGGAATATGTAAGCTATGTTATGTTGTCTTGCTATTACAGTTTTGTATGGCTTCATGTTATCATTCCATTCAATGACACAAATTCTGATAGAATGTCTTATCAAGTGAAATCATTGTAAATACAAAGAATATATTAATTATTTCTTAATATAAGATTATTATATTACACTTTTTCTTGTTTCGAAATCGTATTACTTTTTTAAATTAAATTTAATTAATTTATTATTATTATTAATTTAACTATTTTTTCTAGTAGAACTGTCATATTCCATTGGCAGATAATTGCATTTGTGCCGAGCATTTTTCTTAAATCAAGCAAGATGGCCTGCATTATTTCTACAAACAAGCAAAATGACCTACCAATGGAGCGAGGAAATTTCTCCAGATAGAATGGTGTCACTGCATCTACAAATGCAAGTTAAGACTGTACTTTGCACAGCAGAAACTATATGTCAGCATTGTCACCAGTATTGACTGCCACCTTCTCTGGGCTCAAGCTCATGTATAGAGTGGATATACGGTGGAGACTTGTACAGTGGAGACTTGTTCTGGGCTGATGACTCAACCTTTCAGATTGTATGTGGAAGAAAATTGTGTTCTCTGGGCCAAAGAAGTAAAAGACTATCCAGACTGTTACCAGCATAAAGTTCAAAACCTAGTGTCTGTGATAGTATGGGGAGGGGTGGGGGGTATAAATGGTTTACATGCACATCTGTGAAATGTCTGAATTCCATTCACCAGCAGACGATCATTTTGATGTATGTCTGTAGTGTTTGTAGTGTTTAATACTGAGTGATGCCTATATCTGTAGATTCAGGACTGCTGCTAATGCTTACTGCCACTAACTAAGCTAACACTGGAAAATTTACACTATATAATAATCACTGAGGAGGGAGATCGCAAAAGATCAAATTCTGTACACATTGATGTTTTGACCTTGGTGTAATAAGCAATAGGTTGTTAACAAAACACAAACCTGGGAATCATGTTCTTTGTGTTGGTCATATTGGTTAAACTTCTACAATTATGACTTTCCCGGAATTTTATACACCAGACCTTATTTTATTGCTATATGGAGCTCTTTAAGTTTAAATTTTAAGATTTTTTTTCTGTAAATCATACACTTTTCCATCTAAGAATAGAGAAATGTGTAAATTTACTTACATTTAGAAAATCAAAAAATTGTGTAATTTGATCAGGACGGCCAAATATATCGCATACAAATACATGTTTAGTTTTAGCCACTGCCTTCTGTGAAATGCACAGCATTTCTATAGATTTGGTGGCATTTGCATGATCTTTAATGTGCGATTAGTCAGCGTGGAAAGCGAGTGAGAGAGAGTGAATAGCGTCCTGTGTGGAAGACAGCCTGATGCTTCATACACATGCTGAGAGTCATATGACCCAAAGGCTTTGAGTTGAGAGCTTCCTGTGAAGCACACGTGCAGATGAGCAGGACCAAGTCTGCTAGAAACTGTCTGCACAAATCTCAACTAATGACCCTTACAGGAGTGGCAGAGCACAACTGACACCAAATCAGCATAAAAGGCCACATAATTAAAGCAGAGCCACATAATTACTGTATACTGTTTGCTTCTAAGCGGCAGTATCTTGTGACAGGCTGGAGAAGACTACTTGTGACTACTTCAGTAGCAACTGAAATACACCGTTAATCAGCTAAATGCCTAAATAAAATGTGAACAGATATTTCTGTATATGAATTAAGTATCATGCACATTGCAGCAGACTTATGCTACAGTGCTGTGGGCATCTTCAACACAAAGCAGTTATCTCATGTTGCCAAAAGGTTAGTCACAAGTCAGAGAGGAGGGGACGACTCAGGTGACTGAGTGCGAAAGAGCCAGACATATGAGTTCATTGTTGTGGTTTTGACTTCTTGTGAGTTCACATAGGACTTCACGCCAGCACGTTTTTAGCCATGGAGACTTACTTGTTTTACTTTAGTTGCATTCATTCATAACTAAAGGCAACATGTCATTATCATCAACTACATTTGAATGATAAAAAATATTGCTGAATGCATTTAAATAACTAGGCAGTGGTGAACCATGACTAACAGGACTCCTGTTCAGGCCATAAATGTGCCAACTTGGAAAGAAGATATCTCATTGATAATGATAATTTCTATGGGATTCTAATGGTACATTAGCATTTAGCTTTACATCAACATTGTTTAGTCATTCTTTAATAAATACGAACATTGACATATTTTTCCTTGCAGCAGTTTCACAGTGACTCTTTCAGTAAAGACCCTGGTAAAGAGATCCTGCTGTTTTCCATTTCTAACATCTGACTGAAACCTGGTTAAACTACAGCTCGTATTCACAGTCAGTGATGTATCTAGAACTTCTAAAAGGCTTGGGTTGATGTTTTTTCTCACTACGTGGTCCCGCTCAGTAAAAATCTGAACACGCTTTGATTGCTTTCACTGTTCTTATTATATTAGGCCTTCATTTCAGTTCCTAGGTGCATCTCCTGAGATACCACAGTGGGGAAAACATCTGATTGATCAACATTTCACTGGGCAGTTCAAGAATGTATCCCTTTCTGACCAAATCCTAAAAATGAAATAAGAGTATTACTACAACACTCAAAGTACTTTCAATACAACAAGCATGATGACTGTATAAAAATGAACCAAAAATGTTATGTTGCAACTGTGGCTAATAAAAAGTACTAGAAATGTGCCAGTGTGTTTTATACATATAGTCTGGATTACTTAGCTTCAGGTTCACCTTGTGCAAACTGCAAACAGTTGGAATAAAATGTCATGAATGACTAGAATAATGAATTTTAAAAGAAAAGTATTTCTTTCCAAAATTAACTAAAAACTGTTAAAATTGCAATATTTACTTAACCCCTTTAAATCCCTGGCTTATTTCATGCTAAGGCCTATTATTCAGCACCTACAGAGACTTTAGTGCCAACTAGCTGAGGTAGTCTTAGGTTACAGAGGTTACTATATCACAAGACCATGGTATCAGATGATATTTAAGTTTGCATTAACCCCTTAAACCTGCATTATCCCCTCAAAGGGCCCATATATGGGCTCACATCTCAGTTCTTTACTTTGACAAGTACAAAGCTTACATATCAGTGTCATGGTGATTACTGAAGAATCTATAATTAAGTCTTAAGATATTTTGCTGAATAATAAGTTTGCAGTTTAAGGGCTTAATGTAGAGAAGGTCCAAGTGCTGGCATAGTAGAAGAATGGCCAGTTTAAATAAGGTGTGACATCAGCAACGTCACATGGACTTTTCAGAATTCCATATCCCTTTTTCAGTGATGGATTGGTGAATCAGCGGGGTTGATTAATCTCAGTTTATCAGCTGTTCTGGTCTCTGGAACTGTACTGGAGGGATGGAACAATGTTCTTCCAAAAGATATTCCCCACCATATTCCTTGGTGTTTTGATGATGGAGATAGACAGCGCTGTCTAACATGTTGGTCCAAAATCTCCCATGAGTTCAAATGGGTTGATATTTGGTGACTGTAAAGGTCATAGCAGATTATCATTTTCATACTCATCAGACCAGTTATTGACCCCTCATGCCCTGTGGATGGAGACACTGTCATCTTTGAAAAGACCACACTGATCACTAAAATCACACAAAAACCTCATATCTCCTTTTTTGAAGTTTTTTTACTTTTTCTGCATAATTTGAAAAATGCCAGTTGCCCTTTACCTTGCATTAAAATCCCATGATGTACTGGCCAACAGAAATGGTCCAAAATGATTAGAAAATTGATTATTTTTCCTTCTCCTGTAAAGTTTTGTAGAAGGCTTTGTTCAGACAGACCATAAAGCTGCTGAGTCAGAATAAGTTTGTAGTGATTTTCAGTGACCACTCCCACTAAGAAGACAAGTGCATGAAACCATTCCAGCAAGAACCAGTGGACCCCCTTCGCCCTGGAAGTCAAGCATTCAGGCCTGTACTGTTCTGTTTGTGTACTCCATACATGCCTTCACCCACTTGTGAAGAATATGGCGAAGGTTGAATTATCTGACCATATCTCTTGTTTCTACATCTCCATAGACAGAATCAGCTGTGCTCCAGTTTGTTTGGCGTGAAAACCTGCAGCCACCCTGGTCCTTTGAGGATGAAATTAGACACCAGAGGACTGCGTATTTTGCACACTGAACTCTCAAACGTGCATTTGTGTTTGTAATGAGGGGTTTATGCACTGGAGCCCTGCGGCCAGAGGTGGACGAAGTACAGAAATCATGTACTTGAGTTAAAGTAGAGACACTCAAGGTAAAATATTACTCCAGGAAAAGTAGAAGTCCTTACTCTAGACCTCCACTTGAGTAAAAGTACAAAAGTATTTGGCTTCAAATGTACTTAAGTATGAAAAATGGAAAAGTACTAAAAGATGAACTATGTCTCTGATGTCCTGTTATCATTTTTATAACAAGACTCGCTTCATGAACTCATTTTAGGTGAAAATCCTCCAGCGTCTCTCTTGGTAAACCAGTCTTTTAATAGAATGTCATTAATTAGTGACGCTGACGTCTATTAAAAATGATCATAACACAAAACACTGAAGATAAACAGTTTCCATCAGGGAGAACCGAGTGGCTCTGAAATCACTTTTACAAACAAGCAGATTTTCAGTTTAAGATTACTGTGTAACTTAGTTACAAGTTGAATAAAAACTTGCTTTAAACTCAGGATCAGAAATAAGTTTTCCTTTACTGTGTTGATCTGTAGGTCTCTGTTCATAAACATAAACTAACCCAAACTAACTTACTACTAATGAAAGTGTTTGTATGAAACCAGAAAAAAAGAAACGCGCCAGTCACGACTGCAGGTGTGTACGTATTTCTATATTGTGGTCTATTTACACAAAGTTAGGTTAGTTCATCATTTAGGTCGACGTACATGCTCCCAAAACTTTAAGCTGCTGCACTGCACTAAGTCGGTATGACCAACAGGTCAAAACAAGCTCAGAACAAAGTGACCACTGTGCATTGGTCTTCTTGCTTTGTGCTTCTTTTGTTTTGACATGTTACGTTTTTATACACACAGAAACCAAAAGGAACGACAGATTTCTCAAAATGTAGTGGAGTAAAAAGTCAGATATTTGACGTTGAAATGTAGTGGAGTGAAAGTTAAAAGTCGCCCGAAATGGAAAAACTTCAGTTAAATACAGATACATGAAAAAACTACTTAAGCCCAGAAACTAATTACATTTACTTGGTTACTGTCCACCACTGCCTACTGCAGTATCCTTGTCTATGTACTCATGAACAGACTGTTCTTTCTAACTGTGATCATGTCCATTGACATATTCTCACTCACCCGAGGAACAGTTGCTCTTCTGTTTTTCCTTCTAATGTCTGAGCATGGCTGTCACATAATGAACGCCTTTAACCAGCTTATGTAATGTCTTTCCCATAGACCTAAATGCAGATGTCAGTGTAGTCTCTGTTCTGGTTGCATCATTAGCCAGTTGAGCAGTCTTTGTGATCTCAATATCTTGAGATCACACAATTAATTCCACAGAAATATTACATTTTCTTACATTTTCTATCACTATTAAAAGTCTGACTGCAGGTGCTCCATTGTTCAGGCACTTGTGAATGAAGTGAATGACCAACACAAGGCATTAACGCCATCTTTTTTATGTAACACTTCATAAATGGGAATGTGGATTAAAAGATCATTATATGCAGACACTGGAGCTTCTATGTGTGAAAATACCCTCTGGTCATCATGCTTGAGACTGTTGTATTGCTATAAGCACAGAAGATCACATCTGAACCAATGGTGGCACTAATTAATGGTTTGTTTTTATTATTGTTATTGTTCTTCTTCTTCTTCTAATTATTATTATAAAGTCAGCACCATTTCTCTGAAATATCTTCTGCTAGAGCCTCATGAAATTATTCTGAACAGAGAACTGAGTTCTGTTGTACTTAGGGTCAGTCATAATGAGCAGAAGGTAGCTTCACACATAGGATATAGAGAAGGTTAGTGTCTTCTCAATTGTGGTCTCTGTTTTATCACCTCATCTTATTTTTCAATGGTTACATAACAAACTGATGGTGTTCAACACGTCTGTTGCTCTGCATTAAATGAACTGCATTTGGCTTGTTTAGCTCTGTGTACGGTCTGTTCATGTGCCTTGGGATGGAGATAAAGTAGACCAGCTGATGTGGTCAAGCCGTGGTGAGTATTTAGACGTGAGCTTGTAGAATTCTTGAAGGTCTTTTCACGCATAGCCTCTAAGGTTCTGTCTGTGTTTCTACATTTCAGTTCCCCACTTGTACAGCTCAATTTAAGTCAAGGCAGTGGTTATACACAGAACAGGGTCAACTCAAAGACTCATTAGAATGCATAAATGCTTCCTCTCTATGGTGGAAAATAAACCTCTTCACAAATGGTTCTGTTCTTCACACTACCAAATGTGCTTCACACTAGTCACCCAGGATGGGGTCGTGCAGCCTTGACTGATGTGTTATTGTTAAAATCAATAACTGAAAATCAAGTCACTGCAAAAAGTAAAAGCAGTTGCGTAATTTCGCTTGTTCTACAAAATAATATCGGGAATAAGAAAATAAAATCTGACAGTGTAGTAAGATGACTTTACTTGACAAGAACACTTTAGGTATTACTTGTTTAGAACTAGGTCTTGTAGCATTAAATTTACAGCTAATTATTATTATTTTTTGTGGTGTGGAGTTGCTGTTAATGACTATTACTCATAATCACTGCAGTATTTTTTTAGGTTTTTAACAGGATTGTGTTTGATGGGCTCTTTGTTATCACGCGGATGGTCAGCATGTGATGCCGGTGTGTGGCACAAATCACTACAGAGTGGACACACACTTCCCTCTCTCCACACACACACACACACACACATAAACTGAGCCAAAGCCTTCTCAGAGCAACACGCCTTCTTTCCCCAAATACCGTACAGCAGAACACCAGCACTATAAAGAGGTTTTAGCGCATGAACAGCACTCTCTCTCTCTCTCTCTCTCTCTCTCTCTCTGTTTTCCTCTCTCTCTCTCTTTGTTGCCTTACAGTCAGTGGAGTGTTTACTTATGCTTTCCTAAATGGCGGAGGAAATTTTAAAAGAGCCTGATGGGAAAATTAGAGGGGTAAGTAAAGAAAGCCATTCTTTCATAACTGCTGAATAGCTGAGTAACTGAATAACTGTTGTGTGTCCTGTTCATGTGAAACAAGTCTATCTTTTAAAAGCAGCTGCTGTTGCAAAAAGAACATTGTAGCCTACTCTAATCTGCTTAAAAACCTGTTGCCTCCTGATAGTTATGGATTATGTTTTAGCTGCTTAATGGGTTAATATCACAATGTAAAGGATCCTAATGGCTTAAGAGGTGACCACTGTCTGATTCTAAATGCATTTGAAGGTTTCCTAATTAGATCTAAATGTGTTCTATAGGAAACAAGTGATCTATTGACAACTACAATTCCCATTTAAAACCAACACCATTAGGTTTTAATCCTCCTGGGTTCTAATGGTCCTTTTTAAGCGGGGAAGCTGCAAATAAATTACTTCAAGAATATCTGACCCAAACACATGTGAGTTTATTCCCCAAAAGCAACAGCATTAAAATAAATGGCTAGATAAATGAGTATCATGGGAAGTTCCTGATATGAAGATTTGAGTAAATGTGCTTAGACTCGTCTTTTATGACCTCTCATTTCTATGAAATGTAGCAATGTATTTAGATGCTTTTGTAACCTCCACATGCATTAGAGCTTTTTCATGGGCCTCTTTGTTTTCATCTGATTTATGGTATATTTCTAGTTCTTGGGTTCTCTTGCCTGCTTTAGACACCAACTGTAATAAGCTAATTTTGTGCATTCAGAGCTTCACTCTTTAAAAAGAAAGTGGCGGGGGGGGGGGGCAGCTAAGGCTTCATTAGTAAAAGCTAAACAGTGACAACTGACAGAACCCTTTGAAAGCTTAAATGGTTCTTCACATAGTTAAATGTTCTTCAGATGATGGAGAAGGTGTTGTAACTGGTTCTGTACAGCAGCTTTTTGAAAATAGTTCTATGTAGCACCAGAAAGGGTTCTTTTATTCTTCTGGTGTTAAGTTTATAACAACAGCAGAATCCTTTTTGATGCTACATAGAGCCATTTTCAGAAAGGTTCTATACAACATGTACAACACATTCTCCATCAGTCTGAAGGATGAACCCTTTAAGCATGCAATTCTCTTTAGAATCATTGGCCCATATAGAGTAAGACTTGCTGATCTGGGATTATTTTATTTACATAAATGTAATTTATCTTATCCAGAGCGACGTACAATTTGATCATTTTACACAGGTAGGCCAAGGTGGTATTAGGAGTCTTGCCCAAGGACCCTTATTGGTATAGTGTAGGGTGCTTACCCAGGTGGGGATTGAACCCCAGTCTACAAGGCAGCGGTGTTAACCACTACACTATCCAACCACCACAATCTTATGCATTTTATGTAGCACCAAATGGGACTATATGGGCAGAGGAGGCCTGATCTTAGATCAGTATGCTTTCGCTGAGATGCTTAATAAATTTGGACCATTGTCTTTGCTTAGAACCCTTGACAAACAATCCTTTTTTAAGAGCTTTGATTTCTTCTGCAGGAACAATATCCAAATACTGCCTAATACACTAGAAATACTACAAAGAATAGTGTTAAGCTAATATTAGGCCATACATTGTCTGTATGGTAATATTGTAATTTGCATATTAATGACCTCACAGTGAAATATGCTTCATTCCATTGTCTAAAGCTTTATTACATGCTGTGGCTTGGATGTGATTTCAGGGGAAAAAAACTTTAATTAGTATGTTGTCAAATGACATAATTTAAAGAAATACATGAAATATGTCATGATATTCTACAATATGTGCTTTATGTGGATACTTTTTCAAAATAAAACGTATTTTTGGCATTTATGCACACAGATGTCTGAAAATGTCAGTTGGCACAACCATCTAACCATATATGCTGATAAGTGAAAGTATGGAAAAATGTCATTTAGTTCAAAATTTTAAGCAATAATCATGAAACCTTCTTTGAAATATTACAGCTTTATAAGGATTCTACATACTGAACATACATTTGTCCATTACAGCTGATTTCCTCAATTGTCATGTGGCACAACCAACAACTTTTAGTCTGACATGCTTTAAAGAAAAGTGAGAGTATTGCATTATAAAGAATGGTCAGGTTGGGTCAGTCTATCAAGTCAGCTGGTGCGACCCCAGGAAAACTTTTCAAATGAGTTATTATTGTAATAATATTTATTTCTTTGAAAGTTCAAGGGCAACAGTGTTCACAGGTCTATATTATCGAATATAGGATCGAATACAAAATTCTCCTCCACACATTTAAGGCCATACATAATCTTGCCCCTCCTTATCTGTCAAATCTTCTCCAAATTGCAACTTCTACCCGCTCGCTCAGATCCTCCTCTTCCATTCATCTCTCTGTACCTTCTGCTCGTCTGACTACCATGGGGTGCAGAGCTTTCAGCCGCTCTGCTCCCAAACTCTGGAACTTCCTCCCACCTGACATCCATAACATTGACTCTTTTCCTCTTTTCAAATCCCGTCTTAAAAATCACCTGTTCAATTTTTTTTATATAACCCTACATTTTGTACAGTGTCCTTGAGTATCGAGAAAGGCGCTTTTAAATTAAATTTATTATTATTATTATTATTATTATTATTATTATTATTATAGTGTTTATATAATCAGTTCATTGAATTGATTCTTAAAGATGAATATCATCCTTTTTAATTTACACATTTACACATTTTTATTTATAATTTTGAAGCCCTATTTAGAGCCTTTACATCATATAGTGGTGCTTTACACTTTATACTAGGTTCTTCATACATCTCTTATATAAAAATGATTTCTTAAAGAACCATCCATTTAATGATTCTTCAGGAAAGCAAAGGTGGCAAAGTAAATCCTTTCTAGCACCTTTATTTTCAGTAGTGTATAATCTTCTGCTTCAAAAATTCACAACTCTGTCCATGTTTTTGCTCTGTTGAACTTCCTCGTGTATCTGAACCAGCTAATCAGGGCTGTAAGACAAAGCAGGCACATTTGGAATTGGAGTAGAACGAAAACGTGGACTGCCCGGTGGTCCTTACAGCGTGGACGACAAAAATCCGCTAGAGTGTGTTTGTATTACAGGGGCAACTTAGTTATGTATTTTAGTTGGAAGTTAGAATAAGTCTTTAATGCTTAATGGATTTGAATAAAACTATTCATTTTGGCTCTGCAACCACGTGCATGTTCACGCGAAAATCTCCTTTGGCACTGGCCGTACAGAAACCAATCCACTCACATTGCATTTTTCTATCCTTCACCATCAGATGGATTTCCTCTTGAAAATGTGAGTGAGCACTTTTGAAATTGGCAGGCTTTGAATTTTTGGACTGAATCAAAGGATGATTTTGTTCCAAAACGCTAACTATAAATTCTCATCAGACTCGGCCACGTTCCACTTTCCTCTGCAGTCATGTGTATGGCTACATGGATTATAGCCAGAGTCTAATCCATCAGATTCAGTGTACAGTTTGAAAACCATGTTACACACACTGAACAGAGACTTTATTAGGTGCTTTATTTCATAACTAAACCTGATAGACTGCCCTGCTATATAGCTGTAACTCAATAGACTGTAACTCACTACTGGCTGGTGTTCCTATGTGTGTTAATGGACTCAAGGGTTCTTTAGTAAAGGCAATGGTCATATACAGAACTAGGACCAAATGAATCATTTGATGCTTTCTCTGGCTGGCTTACTAAGATGCAAATCATTCATGTGGTTATTTAAATAACCTTTAAAATCAGTTCTACACGGCACCCAAAATTATACTTAGAGGTCAAAAAATATTTTTGGTACTATATAGAACCCTTTTTGCTAAGAGTGCACACCCTTAAAAATGGGCTCTTCAAGGGTTCTTGAGTAAAGACAACAATTATATTTAGAACCATGCCAACCTGATAAGCCATGGTTCTTTGCATGGTTCTCTGTGATGGAAAACCTCTTTAAGGAATCTTTTAAAAATGGTTCTGTATAGCACAAAAAGGATCCTATTATTGTTACAATGGAATTGTATGGTTTTTCCAACTATACACAAGTCAAACAGTGTTAAAGCTCCCTGTGCTGTTCTGAGTAACATGTTATTTAGCTAAGAGAACTGACTCACAGGTAAACTGCTTTACGGTGATTCATTATCAGGTTAGCTGTGCTAGAGAAAAATAGGAAGTTAGTTCTGTCCTATGAAATTCATTTAGGGACACTGGCCTATTTGTACTAGCTTAGAGAAGAAACCAGCACATTCAGACAATTACATTATTCATTTTTAAAGATGTAAGTTAAGTGATACTTTTTTGATCCCACAACCAGGGAAATTCCACCTCCGCATTTAACCCATCCGTGAAGTGAAACACCACATACACACTAGTGAACACACTAGGGGGCAGTTAGCACACTTCCCTGGAGCGGTGGGCAGCCCTATCCACGGCCCCGGGGAGCAATTGGGGGTTGGATGTCTTGCTCAAGGACACCTCAGTCATGGACTGTCGGCCCTGGGGATCGAACCGGATCGACTCATAGAGAAAACTGAGGTAGTGATGGGAACCAGAGTTCACAATGTCAAACAACTGATGCTTAAAATGATTTAATTAAGCAGGAATTGGTGGAGTTCCCCTACAAGGATATCTCTTTCAAGTAGACAACAAAGTGTATTTGAATAAGAGCATCTGCTAAATGCTGTAAGTGTAAATATAAATACCCATTGCAGTCAACTGTAATGGGTAATCCACACATTTTTGCTCACAACAGTCAACTGACTAGGGGCTGTGACCTGTCTTGAACTGAGTGACCTGTTCTGACAACAGGGCAGCAGCTGTCTGGATATATTTCCAAGCTAACATAATGCTGTCTTTTTTATTAATAATAGGGAAACGTGGTGTTCAGGAAGGAACAGTCTTGCTTTCCAATACAAACTAGACACATTCTTCATAAAATGCTTATCCTCAAATGGATGGAGGGAGTATTATGGTATTTATGGTACTACCAGTGTGGCGGTTGCCCAGCAGTCAGGGGACTTGGTAATGAGCCAAGAGATCATGGGTTAGATCTCAGCTGATAGAATACTACTACCACCATTGTGCCCATAAGCCAGGCATTTAATCCTCCAAGTTACTTAAGCGGGACTGCAGGCACAAATCAGTTTACACAAAAGCACACCCAAAATAACATAATAATGCTGATGTATTCATGAGGTGACTTGATTTCTAGCCGACAGTAATGACCTGCTGTGCTCAAAAGCTGGTATGACTTCCTTTTCACAGTGGTCAGAAGTGTTGCATGCTTAAATGGTTCTTTTCATGGTGAAATGGTTCTTGAGATAAAAAATGGTTCTATATAGTGCTGATATTATGAGTCTGATATTAGTACAATGCCAAACTTATAATCACAGAAGAACCCTTTTTGGTGCTATATAGAACTGTTTTCAATAAGTACTGGCTTTCGCTTTGTTACTTGTTGAAGGTCTTGCAGATTTAGATATGCAGAACTCAGTGTATGTGTTTTTTTATGTATAGCTCAACATGTTCTTCATTTTCAGGAGACATTTCTGAAGAGATATAAGATAACACACCTGCACAAGGAGGTCTGCCTCCAAAACTGTCCCCATCAGATAAACAGAACTTATATTTTCATCTTTGGGAGAGAAAATCAAGCTCCACTTTTGCTTCAGATCTGAAAAATAGGCTGGACCCCGCCAGAGTCCATACCTTAACATCACTGAATGGATTTGGGTTTATGTGGGTTGTGAGAAGCAGAAAGTGTAGCCAACTTCTAAGACTGAACTTTGGAGGTGTGGAAAAATATCCTCATATGTTTCTAAAAAAACTGAAAGCAGGTCTGCTGAAAAAATGAAAGGTGCAATACAGCCAAATGGTTGACTCTGAAAATCTATATCTTCTATCTTGGTGTGATAGTTGTATAGTTTTTGGTTTCACTCACATTGCAGGCTCTTTCAGATACTTGGTAGACAGTACTTGCTTTGATTCTGTGTTAAGGATGTAAGCTGCAGAATTTAGAACGTTACAGAATTCTTCTGAAGATCACGGAAGCACTGCAATCGTTGTTGTTTGTGCAAGTTGAACCAGTGCCTTTCTGGGTGATTGTAGCATTAGACGCCATTGAAATATCAGATACTAACTGTCTGTTTCTTGTTTCCACAGCATTTAACCCTGTCCCTGCTGGCAGTAGCGTTTCTCTCCTCCTTTGGCAGCTCTATGCTTTATGGCTATAACCTGGCTGTAGTCAATTCTCCTGCTCAGGTTAGTGAAAACAAAGAACTCATGGAGAAGTAATGCCTGCAGCACATGAATGACACAATATTTCAATATAATGGAAAATGGCTCAGTATGACTTTGGTCATTATCTTTGGAGGACGAAAGTGTGAAATGGTTATGCTGAAAATAAAACTTCCACATATGACTTTGGTGTAGTTTAATGAACCAAAAACACAACTTGTTTCTACATGATCATTTTCCATCCATCCACCCATTTTCTAAGCCGCTTCTCCGTCAGGGTCGCGGGGGGATGCTGGAGCCTATCCCAGCAGTCTTCGGGCAAAAGGCAGGATACACCCTGGACAGGTCGCCAGTCCATCACAGGGCAGACAGACAGACAGTCACTCACACCTAGGGGCAATTTAGCACATCCAATTGGCCTGACTGCATGTCTTTTGGACTGTGGGAGGAAACCCATGCAGACACGGGGAGAACATGCAAAGTCCACACAGAGAGGACCCTGGCCGCCCGGCCGGGGAATCGAACCCAGGCCCTCCTCGCTGTGAGGTGACAGCGCTACCCACCACGCCACCATGCCACCCGATGATCATTTTCCAATATCTTTTTATCTTTTCCAATTATACCGATAAATGACCCTGTTTCCATTGGCCTCCCTGTGTTGGACTTGAAACAATCTCTATCACTTAAATGTAAATGAGTGGCACTAAACTGCTGTTGGCTTAACAGGCAGATATGAACACATTGCATTACATATACATGGATATATATATATATATATATATATATATTTATATATATATATATATACAGACACACAAATCTCCGTGTATGACCTGAGGAATGAAGGGACATATTGAAACTTTTTTTATGTTTACATTAAACTGCTATTAAATTAAATCAAGAAATTAACAACTTTTAGTAGATTTACTAGCATGAAATAGACAACCTTAGGTATCATGTTGAGGTTTTATCATTAAGGAATGAAGGAAAATGTTATTCTTAGTTCTAGTTACTTACCATGTGTTCTGTGACACAACTGCTAATTCATGCAGGGAGTGCAGGCCAACAGCTCTTCAAAACAAGAGGCTGTTTCAGAGTAAATGTGGTCAAATGGGCATAAAATGGATCACCCTTTTCTGCTAAAAGCCCTGTGTTTACACGCAAGCGTCTTTAGAGAAAAGACGGACGCTAGCATGTTTTGTACCATGTTAACTCTAAATGATATCATCATTCAAAAAGCTGCTAAAGTTGAAGTCAATGAGCCAAATCATTTTTAGGACGGAATGTGTGAGAGTTCTGGGGAAAGCCATGTGGGGATGGAGAGAAAGAGTGTCTGTGTGGTAATCACATGAGACCTTTTTTTTCTTCTTTTTTTTTTTGCAGTTGAGAGAAGGGGAAATATTTCTCATGCTCTTTGAGCTTGTTTTGCTTTTTGTCTTGAAAAACTATGAAAGTTGTACTAAGAATATTTATAGAACATATATAGAATATATATATGTAGGCACTAAGCCAACAGTCATCTTTCTGGTACGGCTACAGCCATAAATCTGATTTATGCAAATTTGCTGAAGCACAAGTTTAGTTTACTTAAATGTGACTATTTTTTGTCAAACCTATTGAAAAAAGGGAAACAAACATGTTTGTAAGGAGAAGAGACTTCATCATGATTTCAGCTTGATTAAAAGTTATGGTTGCGGGTACAGTCTTGTTTTATGGGAACAAAAACTATCCTTACACTTTATCCATGCTATGTCATAATGTCAGAACTGCAGATTCAAACACATCTGATGTACAGTACATGTCATTTACTACATAAGTTGCTCAAACCACATCCAGATCTTTATGAATGTTGCACAGACGTGTCAATGTGATTAAGAGCACAATATGTCAACATGAATACAAATTATAAAAATGAAGACCTCACTGTAACTGAATGCCAGGGTCCACTATTAAATACAAGAAGCACTGTACTGCATTAAACCTCCCTCACAGAATCCTCACCTTCATGTATCATAATGTGCTCTAAGCACATGTTAGCCTTGTAGCTCCAGTTTAAAACAAAATAAATTAGTAAATTACATTTTTTCACCAAACTATTCCTTTAATGCATAGAACTTGGACAAAGTCAGCTTGTCCGTTTGATAGGATGTAATGTCCTCAACAGACAGCCCTAAGATTATTGATTGATTACTGAGATTCTTGGCAAGTTTGACACTTGATCAGCCCTAATTGATTTAGTTTGCTGTCATCTACCAAGCTAATAAACTTTGATGGTTCTTAATAATGTTCTAATTCCCATGATGACCTTAGATCAGATGATCAGTCATAATTGCATTAAGCACACATTTCTAGTCTCTGGAGTCTCAGTAGTGCAATTTAATCTTGTGAAGGCTCAATAGAGTAGTTGTTTAAGCTGAGCTTTCATTTGAAGGATGGATTGATGGGCACACCTACATAATGCTAGGGGTGGGAATCTTTAGGAACCTCATGATTAGATTTGATTCAGAGGGCTGCCATGCGATTATTAAATGATTATCGAGCATCTCAATGCATCTTTTTTTGTATACAGGATTTCCTTTTTTCTTACTGTGTCAGGACTAGGTAGTTTTAAAGCAAAGTATTTGTAATGATCCATAATGAATTTACTTCCAATATCATTTAATAATAAATCAAATGGAAGTGATCTAGAAGGCTTTCATTCACTGCTCTTGATTGAGACGCTGCTGCCACTCATCTGTGATAAAATGCGCTGTTACAGTGAAATAAGATCCAGTGATAATGGATGTCCACGCAGCACGTTACAGCCGTCCTGCCCGTTTAATTAAGTGATTTTATAACTTCGGTTTTGGTCTCGTTGTAGTGGGGGGTCACTGTGCCAGTAAAATATCTTCGGGACTGGACGCTGAATCTCAGCTCAAAAGTGTGCAACATAGTGCGAAAGCCTTTCTCAACGACTGAGAGGACTACAGGTCACATAGCAGCGAAGTCTCACCTGGCCAGTAGCTACGAAATGGCAAAGAGATTTAAGACGAACATTTGGAGACGAATGGACTTGTTCCCATTTATGAGCAGAGCAGTTTGTTTCCTGGAATGTTAAATCTGCAATGAGAGACTGTCAAACACTAAAAGGTTGCTAAGATGAAGTCGCTTCTTATTTGAATTTTCCCATTCCACGTTAAATGGTGCCGTATTTACATTTGGTGACTCAGTCAGAATTTAAGGTGGAACGGAAAAATTCAAACAAGAAGCTGGAGAATAAGAAGCGACTTCAGCCTCATAAAACAGCCGAACGAGGAGAGACATTTTACAATAAGCTGCTCTAGTTCTGAGGAAATGGTTTCTGGCAGGGATGGGAGGAAAGCGGCTATAGCTGAGCTAAAACTTAAAGCAGAGCAAAGTGAGTCCGCATTTTCTTTCATTCTTTAGCCTAAACTAGGACATCAGCACACACTGAAACATACTGGGCATTAAATGCTGTGGTTTGATTTTTGTTGAAAAGACTAAATGGCTCTTCTTATCATTTGGGTCTTGACTCCTGACCTAACCTGGCTTTAATGCAGAGGGAGCTGGTCGGAATTCTCACTCATCCAGCTGTGTTTCTGTTATGTGCCGCCACAGACTGGGTGGATGCTGCACCTACCCACTTCCAAGTTTCGCCTTTTACGTTTGGTCAACATTACCTTATAAACTAAAATTTAGGAAATCGATTTTTTGACATTTCTGAATCGCAATGCATCTAAGAATCAAACTTTTCCCACACACATGATGTACCAATATGGGATTGTGGGCCAATGCCAAGATCCAAAATTTTTCAAGTACATCTGACAATCTGACAATGCATAGACCAATGCTTATACATAAAAAACTATGTACTGCAGTAACACTGATGTGGTGGTGGTGTGTTAGTGTGTGTTGCGCTGGTATGAGCGGATCAGACACAGCAGGAGGAATAGACCAAAAGAAACAGATCAAAATGACTTTCTGGTTTCATTGACTTACTTTAAAAGTAAAGTAGTTTTTTTTCCTTCTCCAATAAAGTTATCGTTTTGAGATATGAGGTTTTGTTCCAACAGCAATTCTGTTGATGTATAATGTGTATATGTCTATACTTTGCATAGATTATTTCTATGTATAAACTACAAATGCATCAAACTTTCTATACAGTTCTATACAGCATAGTAGCTCAACTTTACCAAAAATGAACATTTTAAATATTGTCCTATGCAGATAATTATCTGATAACCAGATAATTATCATAATAATTATCTGGTGATGTCATTAGGATTGTGATTTCGGATTTTAATGAGCAACAGCACATATTTATATAAGCTCTTTTTCTCTTTTCTTCTTCCCAGTACATAAAGGAATTCTTTAACCGCACAGCAGTGAGGCGTAATGGGACCGGCCTGAGTCATGACAGCATTACAGTGCTCTACTCCATCACTGTATCCATCTTTGCAGTTGGGGGTCTGCTGGGCTCCCTGACCGTCGGAATGCTGGTCTCCAAATTCGGGAGGTAAAGCATAAACAGTTGACAAACAACAATTTGAGAACACAGTTTGAAAGCCTGTCTTTCCACAGAAATGTGATTGTCAGTCTTGGTTTGATGCCAGCTTTTTTCAATTATACGAACATCTTCTAGATGAAAACCATTTAACAGGTCAGGGGTAGGGATGAGTATCGAAATTCAATACCATTATGGTAGTGGCCAAATAACTTTAGTATTAGCAAGTAGCAAAAAATTCAGTGTTGTTCCACTCCAAATTCAAACTAGTTATTAATGTCTGTGAGCCAATAGACATGCGTTTTTTACCAAAATCTAAACTGCTGATTAAATTGCTTTCTACAAGAATGCTATTATTGGCAGTGCTTCTTCGTCTGAGACGAAGTAAATATAGCCACTTCCAGCACCGCACACCTTGGTTTTATTTAAGCCATAACCACTTTTGGTTTGTAATCTGAAAAGAATGTATTGGAAAAATATGACCCGGGAATCAGTCTTGAAATGAAGCTATCAGTATTGGTAGAAATATTGAAGAAAAAAAAATCCATTACATGAAGAATGCATTCCCTCTTCTCTTGTCAAGTTTTCATTTGTGAGTTTTTGTTATGACAGTGATGAACTGTTATTTCTGTTACTGCTCAGGAAAGGGACGCTGGTGAAGAGCACAGTTTTAGTATTTGTAGCTGGTGCTCTGATGGGTTTCAGCAGAATATGTGGCTCTCCAGAGATGATCATCATAGGCCGATTCATCACAGGGCTTCACTCAGGTGCTTTAGCGATGTGTAACATGCTGATCTAATGTCTTGAATCTAAACCATTTGATCAATAAAATGGGATCATTTTAGAGCACTAATTTTCAGACTTAGTTAAGACTAAACTTTCTGCTTGTCATTGATGACAGTCTAATATACTTTCTTCTTTTCTGCTTGTGTAGGAATCTCCCTGAGTGTAGTGCCCATGTACCTGGGAGAGATCGCACCAAAGAACCTCCGTGGCTTCCTGGGCCTCATGCCTAGCATCTTCATCTGTATTGGAGTTTTTATCGCTCAAATTCTGGGACTCCATGAGGTCCTGGGCAAGGTAGATTGAGATTAATGTAGAAATCTCTTCTTATTACCTCACATTAATAACCAAAATCTGACAAATGGTTCAGTTGCTGCAAGAAAGATTTTAGGGAGGAATTTGATTCCTGATAGATATTTCAATAATCGTTTTTTAGGATTATCATAATATTCACAAGCTTCCAGGTTTGCTTATATGCATAGTAAAACAAGCATTCAGTTAAACCCCCTCTCTCTCACTCTCCCAGTTAACAAGATTCTAAAAGTACAAGGTTTTTTGGGAAACTGGACTCTTCAGATCAATTTGACTTACAGAGCTTTCTGAAATGTGTTCCATCAATTTGAACTTTGATTGTATGACTGTTCTGCTAAGACACTGCAATGTCATGATCTGCCTCCACAGGAGGAGCATTGGCCTCTATTCCTTTCTTTAGTTGTGGCCCCGACCTTCATTCAACTAATGCTCTTACCATGGTTTCCAGAGAGTCCTCGTTACTTGCTGATCGAGAGACATAATATTCATGCTACTATCACAGGTAATAGTTTTCTATTTATTCATTATTACCGATTATTGACATAATGTAATTAAGTTGATGCTGACAAGACCGGTGGAGAACCCTCAGAGGCTTCAGAGAAGACCTAATGATTTCTGTGAAATTAGGAATACATGTCTATAATTTTTAATCTATTGCTGGATGAAGACAAAAGGGAATTTTTTTAAACAATAACAGAAATTTTCCAACAGAAAATGATCAGATTAGGATTTTTTTCCTCTGTGGTAATTAGTTACAACCAAGTTCACTCTCCAGTTGGTTAGGACTTCAGGAGCTGACCTGAAGGCCTAACATGTCAGATTAATCACTACCATAATGAGGAAGTAAAAGCAGAATCAACCATTCCCGTTTGGATTTCCAGTGGCTGGGACCAATTTTATGAGAAAAAGCATTCAGGTCTTCTGGAAAGTTCTAGATATGTTACTGACTGTGGTTACGAGTGGAATCCTGACTAATGCACTTCAGTCAGATGTTTGAAATGGATAACAGTAGCCGCTCTGCCTCAGTGTCTTTACTGAAAGAATCACTGTAAAACTGTTACAAGGTAAATATACACATTAATATGTGTTACAAGCTTCAAATTAAACATGGAATGTCTTTTACAAGTTTTAGATGTCTATGGTTCATGTACAATAGCCAAAAAGTGTTCATATGAAAAGCCATTAGTTTACTGCTAATATACTACTGGAATCTGAAAGTGGCACTTACAGAAATTAATATTAGAGCTGTTATGCCTTGAGTTTTGACATGTATGGTTCAAGCAGACGGCCTAGCTCTAATAGTCACAGACAAGACCCACCATGCAGTACTGTTGTTCTTTGAAAACTTTTCAGTCCAGTAAGTTTTGACTAAGTGTAGTTATAACAGTACGCTAATCTCCTGTACAAAGATATTTTCATCCCCTTTTGTATGTAGTATCACTTCTCTTCTACTCTAACTTTAGACAAACGTCTCCTCTACTTGCACACTGCTTTCCACACAGCTCCTCTGAAGGCCTTTGTTAAGACTGCTGTTCACTTCATTGCGTTACATTTGATTGGATTGTATTGGACAGGGCAGAGTGCTGGTCAGTCTCTCGGTGGCTAATAGAGCTTCTTATGTGATTTCTAAGCACTTAAGACCTTTGGCCTGATACTTCAAAGACCTGTCCATCATACAGAAGCTAGCATAGTACACTCTGAGAAAATGAGCTAGCCAAAGATTTACTTGAAAGGTCAAGTAGCAGTCAGGCCGCAACTTTAGGGCTTTCATTGTTTAGTGTTATAATATATAATATATATATATATATATAATGATGATGATTATGAAGATGATAAAAAGCTACCATTGTAATGATTCTAAGCCATTTTTTATAACTGTAGTCTTAGTTAAAATAAGCATGAAAACATGGAACCGATATTTTGAGGAAACACATTTTATATGCCCCGCTTCTCCTTTAGCATGTTTTTGTCCTTCAGGTGACTCCTATAACTGGCAAAACTGTTTTTAGCAGAGACATCAGTCTTTTGGGAACATTTCGTTTTAAGAATGTGCTGAATCTTTGCATTATGTGGATGTTCTTTAAACTTTGACAATGTTCTTCACACTTTGTGGAACCATCCATTGAAAGGTTCTTTATGGACCCAAAAGTGGTTCTTCTATGGTATTGCACCAAAGAAACCTCTATGCAACTTTATTTCCATGGCTTTTTAAAAATTTCCACGTAATTCAAAGGTTGAGATTAACTTACTGATACAAATTTCTTTACAGTAGTAGTGATAGGAAGCAAGACTCTCAAGGTCTACAACACAAATATAGCTGTTTTATTTACTTTCCAAATATTTTTATATATTTATATATTTCCATGATGAATATATTTTTTTAAAAAAATCATTTTAGGGCCAAAATCTTGCCTCAAAGAATTGTAAAGAATGTCTCAGCATATCATGTCATAACTTTTTGTGTGGACAGCTTTTAGTGGCATTAAACTCTTCAGACATCTGGTTCCTACCATCACTACTGTGAACTAACTGACTCTGACTCTAACTAAGTTTCTCTAGAACAAAGCACTTCACACCAAACTACTCTTGACTTTTATGTCTTAGTAATTCAGTTATGGAAAATGTTGAGAAATCGGTGGAATTCCATCACATTTTTTTTAGGTTTAACTTATTAACCCTTTAGTAACTTCACAGCATGGTTCTCAGTGCTCACAGTGCATGTCAATGTTCACCTACAAAAAATGGTGCATTACTAATTGGAAGTGTTAGGTCTTTCATGTTGTTTCCTCTGATGGTCACCAGTATCTTGTCTTCTGGCTTCATTGGCAGCTCTGAAGTGGTACCGAGTGAAAGCTAATATCCAGGCGGAGGTGGAGGAGATGCAGGAGGAGCAACGCTCACTCTCTTCAGTGCAGACCATCTCAGTCTGTGAGCTGCTCAGAGACCAAACCGTACGCTGGCAGGTCATCACTGTCCTGGTGATCAATGCAGGCATGCAGCTGTCTGGCATTGATGCGGTGAGTGTGTGCAATTGTACACATGTTTGGTTACTAATTAGTCATTTCTCAATGCATAATAGTATAATCAATCCAATTCACTGAATTGGATAATTCTTTTTCTGTTTTGCCCTGCAGTTTTTGAGATTTATACACACTGAGGCAACTCCCCAATGTTCAGTCTTAATGTGAGAGGTGTGCTTTTATGCAGCTTTTTGATTGGATATATGGTTCCCACATAGCAATCATTCAAATCTGTTTTTTCCTCATAGGAATGAATGATGGAAAATGCTCAGAAATTGGTTTAAACGTTTGCACACACTTTTTATGTCACCATGGTGGAATTACACTAGCACCATCCCATCAACCACCTGGGATATCATAGCTACCACCTGGAATACCACAGCAACTGCTCTAGCAAGCACCTTGGTCACCTTACCATTTGCTTAGAAACACCCTAGCAACCACTTAAAATACTATAGCAAACACATATCAAAAACCTAGCAACCAACCAACAACTGCATTTTCTTCAGGAAATGTGCTTTCCCAAGTTACTGTATGTCTTTTTACTTATATTTTTACTTGTAAACTAAAGATAATGGTAAGACTGATGTATCAAATAGGGTGCAAATAACAAATTATCTGGGTATCTATTTTCAGATCTGGTTCTACACGAACGCCATCTTCGAAAATGCAGGAATCTCTGTCACTCAGGTTCAGTACACAACAGTGGGGACTGGTGCCATCGAAGTTATTGCTGGACTCGTTGGGGTAAGAAACCAGTTCTGTAATTCACTGACCCACAGCATATCACATACATGGGCTACTACAGATTGGTTTTATGTGTGAAATCTCTTGTTTGTACATTATAAAAGCAGATCTGTGTTTGGACTGCTCTAATATATAAGTGAGCTCAAGAATATTTACAATGTGTGATATTTGCAATTTGAAGTTATGACTCAGTATACAGAAAGGATATATTAAAGGAAAGCTTCACCAAAAAAAATCTAATTTACACAGTCCTTCAGCTGAAATATACTGTCCAAATTTTGCTTATTTAGTTTAGCATTTGGAGCTATGAGGAGGTTTTGGGGACATACAGTATTTATGGAAAAGATTTGGGTGACTATTGACTTAAAGTGTTTGTTAGCAACATTAGCCTCGTAGCTCCAGCGCTAAACTAAAGAAACAAAATTTGGACACCTAACATGTCTTGGCTGAATCACAATACATTTGGAATAAGTGAAAAATTGTGTAAATCTCATTGGTCGCCAAACCATTACTTTAATTATATGTTATTCATCAGCAACATGTAGCAACGAATTTGGTCTACGAGAACGAATCTGTAGAACGAATCTGCTTCTGTCTCTCTGGATTGAGTACATTAGGCAGTGAACCAAGGAAGTTTATGTTTCTTTTCTTTTATGTGTCTTTTCTCTGTCTTCCCCACAGTGTTTCACGATTGAACGAGTAGGTAGGAGGCCACTAATGATTGGTGGATTCAGCTTTATGGGCGTGTGCTGTGCAGGCATCACCCTCTCCCTCATATTACAGGTACAGGAACCTCCTCATTTGAGAAATGTCAATCAAAACTTTAACTCGTGTTACTATGAAGTTATGCAAAGTGGTTAAATGGCTTGTCGGACAGACATTAAGGCCTTAAAGAATGTCAGCAACTTCCGATTCATACAAAATAGCTGTTGTATCTTTTAGACAGAAGTCTTTTATGCATTCCCCCCTTGAATTTTGCCTTTAAAAAGGAGCTTAATGTGTTCTGTGATTGCAGACTCATATGTTTAATTCAAGTTGAATGGTAGTGATAGCAGACCACTTGTCCTTCATTATGGTCTCATGCTTTTTTCCAATGGTAGGCTCATGTGCCCTTCATGCACTATGTCAGCGTGGCATGTGTGGTCGGCATTATTGCAGGATTCTGCATCGGGCCTGGTGAGATATTAACAAGACACATTATCTGCTCTATCTCTCTCTCTCTCTCTCTCTCTCTCTCTCTAAGAATATCTTCTTATTCGTATTGGTCTGGACCTTTAATAACATTCATTCTGATATCACCTTATGTTTTGGGGGCAAAATCTTTGCCCCATCACGTAGTTGTCCCATGACACAAACAGTGGACAGTTTCATATTAGTCTAATCTGAATTAATTTTGTTTACAACGTACAAACTGAGTCATTCTTAAGTTATGAAAAAGCACTGGAATTCCCCTCCAAAAGCACATTTTGAACATCACTAGCTAAAACAATTGGCTTTTTAATGCTCTTTAAAAACTATTTGAAAAGCTACAGTGGGGCCCAAGAAACCACACTGAGATCCGGGAATGTTTTCATTTAATCTCACAAATAAACAACAGAAAGCTTTAGATTTTTAAACATTTAAGAAAAGTCGTAACAAGTAAACTAAGGAGGAATCATTAAAGATTCTGCACTATTGACCACGCTCAAGCCTTTGCACAAAAAATAAACCTTTTATCTATTTATTATTTATTTTGTCTTTTTCTTTCCACTAAAACTTGTGTTCAGACAATGTTCAGGTGGATTCAATCTGCTCATCAGAGGCTTCTGTCATGGATCCGAGTCCATGCCAGCTCAGGCACATGCTGCCATTAAACTGAAAGGGTGACAACCCTTAGAAATTCTGAAATTCATCTAAAAATTTCAAAGACCTTATCGTTCCCTCAGACTGTTACACTGATAATGTAATTTGTAATTGAACAAATGTATTAAATTAGAAAAGAATGCAAAATAGAAGCACTTTCACTAGTGGCCTCCAGACCTTCAGACCGCGCTGTAGATGTCCCCAGATTTTTGAGGGGCATTGCAAGCACAAATTCTGTCAATGTAAACATCTACCATATGTTTATAACATGCCATACAGAAAAGTCAGATGAATTTCACATGTGAATAAACACATGGTTTTTGCATACGTCACATGTTAAAGAAGTCATATCATGTGTAAAACACATTATGGCATGTGAGAACATGATCACATGCGAAATACGTGTGACTTTTCTGTCACAGCTCAGTCAAGGAAAAGTCTCCCCCTGGTGTTGAAAGGAGGATGTGTGAGGATTGTAATGACTCTTTTGTCTCTTGCGGTCTCTGCACAGCTGGAGTGCCTTTCCTGATGACAGGCGAGCTGTTCAAGCAGTCTCACCGACCTGCGGCTTTTATTGTGGGGGGGTCGCTTAATTGGATATCCAACTTCACGGTGGGCTTTGTCTTTCCATTCTTACAGGTGAGCTTGTAATATCATGATGATGATGTGTCTAACAAATATTGCATTTATTACACATTGCTCATATATTTAAATATTGGTAGTTGGACACCAAAAGCACGATCTTAACGCATAGTTGCTCAAGGGCTCTTTAGTAAAGACAACTGTTCTACATAGAAACACAAACATTCCAAGAACCATTTGCATGCTTAAAGAATTCTCAGCATGATGAAATGGATCTTCAGATTGATGGAGACTGTGTTGTATATGGTTCTACATACAATCTTTCTGCAAAGAGTTCTATATAGCACCAAAAAGGGTTTTGCTATTGTTACAAACTGACAGTTTACCAGTAGAAGAACCCATTTTGGTGCTATATAAAACCTAGATGAGCTACTGTCTTTGAACCCCTGAAAAAGCATCTTTTTAAGAGTGTACAGATCAAATCTCAAAGCAGATAACCCAACAAAGATGAATGTAAATAGACAATTATACACACACCCTCTAAACCACTTATCCTTCTGGGTCACGGGGGGAGCTGGAGCCTATACCAGCAGTCATTGGGTGGAAGACAGGATACACCCTGGACAGATCACCAGTCCATTGCAGGGCAGAGAGACGAAGAGACATATACGTTTACACCTAGGGCCAATTTAGCACGTCCAGTTAGCCTGACGTGTTTGGACTGTGGGAGGAAACCCACGCAGACACAGGGAGACCAAGCAAACAGCACACAGAAAGGACCCTGGTTGCCCAGCTGGGGAACTGAACCCAAGCCCATCTTGCTGTGAGGCAGCAGCATTATCCACTGAACCACCGTAACATCTAATACACTGCCTGATGTGCAGCGTGTTGTACAGCAAAATAGTCCTAAAAAAATATTTTTGTGTGTTTACCAATATTTTACCATTATCAACATAACATATAAAAACTCAGATTTGTGTAGAATCACTGGACACTTATAAATGCAAATAAATCACTGTACTTGTAAACGTTGTGACTCCAGTTCTTATCCCCACCACTGTAAAGAAATTCTCAGGTGGTAAATTTGTCTAAAACAGACAATTTCACATCAGATCGCTCTGAATGACTTTGTTTACATTCTAACGTCTCAATTCTGGAGACATTTTGAAAAACTGATAGGATTCCCCTATAATAATAAAGGGGCCAAAAAGAGTTCTGGAAATTGATGACACAGAACAACCACTTTTGGTACCCCAAAAAACTTTTTTTGTAAATCAGAAGTGCCTTATAAAGTTTGAAGGTCCTTGACTTAATGTAAGGATTTAATAACAGTTAAAAGGTATTTTCTAGAACCGAATGTCCAAACCGTGAACTATTTAGACAACTTTATTCTAAGAGTCTTCTTGTAGAAAATAAAAGGTTTGAAATTGTAAGAAGGCCTTACAGTGCATTATTATTATTATTATTATTATTGTTGAAATTATCCATATTTCCTTTCCCTTTACCAGATGTCTGCAGGTGCATTTTGTTACCTGATCTTCTTTGGTGTTTGTGTGGGCGTGGCGGCCTACGTCTACTTCATCATCCCTGAGACAATGAACAAAACATTTGTGGAGATCAGTCAGATGTTCGCATCCAGAAACAACTGTGAACTCGAGACGGAACCGCTGGCCTTGGCCGACCAGCTCAGCCTCAAAAAGATGAATGGATATGGTGCAGTAGAAGCTAAGATGGGGCATAAGGAGCTCCTAGAGGAGAAATACACATGGAGTGATGAAGATGAGGAGTAGAGGGACTAATGTAGAAATGGGAAGATGTCTGTCTGTTTGTGAGAGAGTGACTGAATATCTTTGGTGCTATAGAACACAACTGCTCCTCAGTCACTGTAAGAGCAGAGGCAGTTCCGCTATGCCAGAAAGGGGTTTGATGCTAAAATACTGTTAACTGAGCATGACTCAAAGCCTATTTTACATCTGCATATGTTCATTTGAAAACATGTAAAATTTTTCAACAGCTGTTAAGATCTGTTAAGAAAGACTTGAATATTCCATTGGAACATCTTGAACGGTGGCTCATCACGTGGTGTAAAGACTCTGCCAACATTTAGTGATGTCAAATGTTTGTTTGAGTTCTCTACAAAGAACACGAGCGATTATTTTTATCTCAGGAAATGTATTTTTGTCATCCAGCCCCTTTAAAATATTTTCCAGCATAATTAGTGTCCTTCTGCTTGATCGGAAAAAAAAATGCTATAAAAAATTCCAGTTACTGTTTTAAGCGCAGCAGATTTTAATTTTGATTCATATCAAATGCCTTTCTGTTACTGGTTCAAATATGGCTCCAGACCATTTTGCCAAGGAGACGTTGGTTTTCTGGATAACAAGGCAGTATGAGTGGGCAATATGACAATATGACAATATTTGTCATTTTCATAATAAACACGTTATAATAATCACATTGCATGACAATGCACTTTCCTAAGCATGTCATGACTTGTCATCCTCTATTTATCATGCATTTTATTTTTTCACAGTTTTTTCACATTTTTCAACCTCTCTTTACCTCTTAAAATTAAACAGGCTGTTTTTACAACTGTGCCTTGAAGTCTGAAATATGTGCTGTATCTCTGTTCTGATTGGCTGCCCTGCATTATTCCTCATTCAAAAAGCAGTTCAGGCTGAAACACTCCTTATAACTTCAGCATGAATGGGCGGGGCTACACTGCTGTAGGCTGAATAGGTGGATATATGTGAATGTGTTGGTTTTTGTGACATCACAAAAACAATTAATTCAAAACAGACTCTTAATCCAACTTGGTTTCTATATATGTGCTGTGTGGCCTGGGGAGTGAATGGTAAGTCTTGAGACATATGTTTACATTTTACATCAAACTCTTTAAAAAAAAAACTCTTTAAAGAACTCCGATAACGGCATGTTTTATTGCACTGAGAGTATAATTAGTTCTGTTTAATTGAATCCATTGCAGCTTCGTATGTGAAACATTGAATAGAAATCATTGTATTCAAGTTTTTGATAGTGATTTTTCTGGCATTATTTTATCAAACCACAGAAAAACAACATATCATGATTTACATATGGAATCAACAAAATGTCTTAATGTATTGTGATGTTATATTTTTGTCATATTGCCCACCACTTCACAACTTCGCTGTCCCAGCAGTCTAGTTGAGCTATTCCTTCAGTAGCATCTAGAGGGAATGTAGTGGCCGATTTTGAGACCAAGCAGTGTTAAAATCTAACTTTAATGTAGCTGGTTTTATACTATGAATTTGAATATTTTGTCACTTCAGTCAATAGTAATTTGGGAAATGGGTAGATGTGTCAATTTTGTCTAAAACGTCACTGATTGTTTAGCTTTATATTCATATTTTCAAATTCTTAGCTTTTCTCTTTTAAAAAACACCCCATATCCCATATATACAAAATGTCAGCTTACCTTTCTAAATCTGGCCTGCGCGATGGACGTTTTCCTGCCTGTTCATAATGCCTTATTTATAATATCAGTAGAAGATGTTGAGCTTCATTTGACATTTTCTTCTCCTTTTTGCAAAGGAGTGCATATCCATGACTACATTGATAGTCTCTGTATCCAGTGCCTGAAGACTGTACTGTACCTTTATGACTTACTTTTAAAATGTTGGAGTACTGTACTTTCTGACAGTTTTACCTCTTTTGCCACAGTGTATATACATGAAATCATACTATGCACATGTCTAGCCAGGTCCTGTCCTGCTTGAAAGGTACCTGAAAAGATGGTGTCCTGGAAACATTCTAAACAGTATCTCCCCACAGTAAAAAAATAAAAAATGAAATGTTTTTAAAAAGATAAAAATGTTGTCTCTCAGTATTGTTTCCTTAATCTTATGAATATGAGTAAATTTACACTTTCTCCATTTGCCTGTCAGTTGCCTCCAGTGTAAAATATACAGTTTCTTCTGACTACACAAATAAACAAATGAATAAAAGGTTTACATAATAAAAAAATAGCACAATAGCTGCTCTCATCAATTCATTGCCATCAATTCAATGTTTTTCATGTCACTATCTATCAGACATAGACAGACAGCAAACTTTCTAATATGAACTTATGGCTCTGTGTTTAATAAGCCTTGTAGGTTCTTTGACATCAGCATTTCCACAGTAAATTACATCGTTTTTATTGCCAATTAAGCATTTAAAGATTAACCAGGTTACCAGTGACCCTACGTGTATTATTTTTGTCTTTATATGTAATGTTGAGGATAGTATAAATCTGAAAAAAGTGCTTTTTCCAGATACTGTTTACTCTTATATCACCCTACACGTACTAATGTTTTAGTGCAAAATTGTACAATGTAACAATGTAGCCATCATAACTCTTTCATGTAAAAAAAAAAGCTTTTAGAGGCTTTAAGATGTTTCCCACATCTGGTTCTACTACTAATTTTGCCTCAATAAATTTCTCTAAAACGTAGCACATTTAAAAAAAAGTGGAATTCTGTTTTAAATCCAGTCTTACTTATATTTGAACATTGTGAAAATAAGTGTACCATTTCCTGAGCATTTACTAGTTTGAATTTTCTGTGCTGTTGTAATGAGTTTTAGTAACGTACAGATGCAGCAGTGACATCCAGCACTTCTTTACATGGCTCTTCATAAATAAACTATTGTAATTCTGGGAAACAAACAGCAGGGGGCACACATTGTTTACATGTGATTCTCCATGAAAAGAGCCTGACCTCATGAAATGTAGAACCCCTCGGATTTAGGAATCTCATTCATTTTGTCACGTGTCTTTCAACTGGTACATATAACATCCAGGCCATGAAGAAAAATATTTTGCATTTGAAAGGCTGAAGTACACTTTCTTTTATCACATCAGAGAAGACACTGGTAAACCTCCCAAAAAAAGTTGTGGTCCCTCAGCAGTTCAGCATTTTTTTCGTTCAATAAAATTGATGGAATATAAATTTACTAAATCTGAAGTGCATTGGCTGGATTGTCATCTTTGTTAGTCAGCAAGTAGATCAACATTTTTAAAAGTGTTTTTATTGTGTTTAAAAGCTATTTGTTATTGTGGAAGATGTACAGCACAGCATTTTTCACAGAAGGGGGTTCTTACCCAAATTCTTTGAAATGAAATTCTTCCCATTTCAGCCATCATTGCGTACTAGCAGCTCAACACAAAGCCACAACATTTCCTTCACAGACAGTGTCCATGTTAATCACATAACAGAGTTATGGGGAAAATATTTAATTTAATACAATTTTCCAGGTTAATTTTGATCTTGCTCGAGAATTGGGATGTTAGATTACATGTTTTAACTGTAGTGGCTCTCTTTTTCTCAGTCTCACCCACTTGACAAAGTGACAGAATGCCCATGAATAGGAAGAAACCTCTCAATTTTAGAGGTGCATTTGGATAACCCCAATTCTGTGAATATCAGCTGTGTTGAGCTCTTTTTGAAATATGTGGTACTGCATTGCATTGCATTCATATGCAGATGACAGTTCTCTAAGTATTGACGGTAATCTTCTAAATAATGATCTAGAATCTAGAATCCCACTCCTTCCAAAGTTCATATGGTTGTATGTACCAAAATTCTATTTTCACAAGACCATTTTACACCACCTCTTTATCACTTATGGGGTTGGTTCCCAACCCTGGTCCTGGAGGAAACCATGCACTGCGCATTTTTGTGTTTTCCTACCAAAACACACCCACTTCAACTCAGGAAGGGCTCGTAAATAAGCTGATTAGTTGGATCAGGTGTGTTAGGAGCATGTAAAACACTAAAATGTGCGGCGCAGTGGGTACTTCACGAGCAGGGTTGAGAACCACCGCCTAAAGGCCTTGTCACACTAGCATTTTAAGTGTAATTTCACATGCAAACATGCATTTCTGGAAGTGTGGTGTTACTGCCTTCCACAGCGAATACATTTTGCGTGCAAAACTTCATGTCATGTTCTACTTTAGGCATAAAGCAAATGACCCCTACGCTGCTGCACTGTGTCTCATTCAAAAAGCAGTCCTGAAGGCCAGTCATACAAAAATGTTTTCTTGGTTGTGACATCATAAACATGATGAACTAAGTATTTTTGCAATGTTAACATTGCAAAGGCTTTAAACAAGGAAAGGACATTCATTCACACTCTTATGGACAATATAACTCCTTTAAACTTGATACAAGAAACTGCAAACCTGTCTCCAGACTAGATGGTAGCCTATCAGCATCCCTGTCGTACGGAGGTGAAATTATTAGCAGCTTGAAAACTTGTAGCTCTGACATTATTACAAAATTAGGTTTGGGTGTCCAATCAAAGACACATGGTTTTGAATGGCAGTCCAACTGATGCATGTTTGATTGATACACACTTCACAGTCATGCTTAGCACGCAAACACACACAGGCACAGTGCAGCTGACAGATCCTGTCGAGTGTCTGTTGAGCTCCATATCAAATGCATCAACCACCTCCTCAGAAACATACATGCACCGGCCCCTTTCGATTCCCCCCAGAAAACAAAGTCTGCAAGTGTGAGAGAGCACTGGCATATACCAGTCAGGTGCTTTCAACACTCCAACAGCATGCCACAGAATTCCTGCCCCCTGCTATCTCCAATGTACAGTGGAGCATGTTTGGAATACCTGTCCTGAGCTTCCATTTGCTCCAGAAATCTGCTCTCCAAATCCCAAGCACAGGAAACTCCATCAAAGAGTAGAGAGCAAATGTGACATTACTATAAACCTCTGTTTCAAACATTGTTTCAGCTAAAACTATCAGGACCTGATTTATTAAAGGTAGTAGGGAGAGAATTATGAGGCCCCACTAAAGGAAGAAACATCAAAGGTTGGAGTTGGGGTTGAATCTACATCTAAATAATCATTTTAATATTAAAATATGTTTCCCTAGTCATGTCAGAAAGACTTGTAATACAGTTTTGGACAGCCTTAAAGTGAACCGTACCATCAAGATCACTCACAGTCATTTGTTGTGTGGAGAAATCCAAGTATCTAGGCAAAGCTTTTCTGAATTAGCTAACTAACTTAGTTTTGTAATTTCAGTTGAACTGTGGCATCTGCTCTGTGCATTGTCACACCAATTCATTTATGAAGGGTTACTTGTGAACAATGTTGCTTGAATATGTGCTCATTTGACCCTGGATTTTTTACTGACAAGTTCTTTGTTTCATGTTGGCTAAAGTTAGCTAGCTAGAATTTCAATAACTGAAGAAAACGAAGCTAAAACATAAAATGCGTCAAAGCTATCTTGCTAGCTAGGTAGTGAAACCTACAGTATATAGGGTCATTAGAAGAAAAGTAAGTAAAAGTCCATATAAAGCAGTAATAAATATGTCTACTGAATTTTGTTGCACCACACAAAAATGTGTCATTAACCACCCAGCCAGATTTGAATAATTAACAAAAGGCCAAATATATAAAATTTGCTTTAAAAATGACAAAAATGAGCAGTTTTCTCTGCTCTGAAATGCGTGTGTCCTCTCTCAGGTGTCAAATACCACTCACTACGAACTGAAAAATGGACCAGCTTTACTGAACCTGTACAGCCATAGATGTTTGACCTACCAGAGCCAGAATCCAATTTGGAGCCAGAGGACAGACCTACTCTAGAATTAACCTTGCTCCTCTCAGTCTACAGAGGAATAGTCGTTTTTTTTATTAATGCAAGGCATAGCTAGCTTAAGGTAATGGAGACATGGTACCCGGTAGCCTGTTAGCCCTGTATGTTAGCCCTCACATGGCTGTGTATGCTTGGCTAAGTACCACATCATTGATACTGCCTATTCAGCCTAGCTGAATTTATCAAGTGCTATCTGAGGATGGCCAGCAAGCTGTAATGGGAGCCAGGGCTCGCAGTGGGAAATGTACCCGCTAGCCACTGTCCTAGTTCAAACAGCTCAAAGGGGCTAGAGTAGGCCAGCTTACAGTTAGCACCTTTTACGTGGCCACAGTTAGTGAGGCTACCACTGTAGAGGAGGACCAGTGACCCATAGCGGTGATTGAGGCTCACAGTGTAGTGGCAGAACTCTGTGGAAGGTCCTCCATTTCCCAATGAAATGTACTGGGCACTGACCTAGCTCGAGCGCAGTACTGAGGGGCTTGAGAAGGGCAGGTTGGCCAAGCAGCTTGCCTTAAGCTGGCAAAGTGAGTACTGTAGTTGAGGACCAGTGAGCTGTTCTGCGCAGTCTGGCATCCAGGGAAGATGCATTTGGGTGTAATAGGTGTAGCAACAAAAATATACCTGTGTTAGTCAACCAGCTGGTTAAGCTGGTAGCACAACTGATTGACTAGCACTTTCATTGCATTTTAATGGTTTGCAGTCTACCAGCACGAAGAGCTTGGCCATGCCAATCAATTATCACTACTAAGCTAGTCAACAAACACAACCCACTTGGTCACGCTGCTTGACCAGGTTGGTAAAGTTGGACATGCTAGTAGACTAGCTAAACTTTCAAACTCCAACAAAAACATACCTGATGCTGGTCAACTAGCTTAGCTGGTCTAGAATCCTTTTTTTACAACATTTACCATTTTCATAATGTAATGGCTGGGGGCAGTCATGGGCTGGAGGTTAGGGAACCAGCCTCATGACGGGATGGTCGCTGGTTTGATCCCCAGAGCCGACAGCACATGACTGAGGTGTCCTTGAGCAAGACACCTAACCCCCAACTGCTCCCTGGGTGCTGCGGATTGGGCTGCCCACTGCTCCAGGCAAGTGTGCTCACTGCCCCCTAGTGTGTGTGTGTGTGTGTGTGTGTGGGTGGTGTTTCACTTCACGGATGGGTTAAATGCAGAGGTGAAATTTACCCGTTGTGGGACTAATAAGGGTCACTTAATCTTAATGCTTATTATGCTGATGTACACAAAGGTTAACAACAAAACAGTTATTTTGGAGAACTTTATTACGACAGCAGTGATGGCACTGATTCACTGAAAGTTTTATCATGGCTACCATGTAATAAACTTGTAGATGACCCACATATGGCTAGAGTGAACGATTGAAGACTATCTCTGTATCACTGCATGTGTGTGTTTGTGTGTGTGTGCACACACACACATTCTTTAGTGATTAACACATCGACAGTCCCAAACTGAGCCTGCTGAGCGATGCTGTGTGTGTGAGTGTGTGAGAACAGATAATGGAGATGACGGACGTCTGAAGAGGGACAGCAATGCTCCTGGAATGTGAGTCTCACATGTCTGGAAGATCAGTACAGAACACTCCTGAAAGAATTTAGGAACTACCAGACTAATTTACACTGGTTACTTACCTACTAAAGGAATCCTAATGTGTAGATCATGTGTGTAAGTGATACAGCTGTCCCAAATACAACTATATCATCAAACACTGAAAGCTTATGAGTCATGTGATACAATATTTTCCATAATTAATGAATCTTCATGCTGATTAAAGACTCATACACACATGCAACAATTTACTCACTATAGATAATGTGAGGCGTGTAAGGCATCATGTAAGGCATCAAAGGCAACCAGTTACTTGGCCATTTAAAGCTGTAGTATTTTCTACATAGCTGTGCAGTGTATTGTTAACTCATGGAAAATCAGTAAAATTCATACATTCTCTAGCAGGGATGGGCAGTTTGACCATGTTTTATTGTAACATGACAAATTACATCATGCCACAGGACGCTTTTGTGTGCATGTATTGGATATCGTCACTTAGAGAACTGTTTTATTACAAAAAGAGCATTATTAGTCCTGTTTAGTGCAGCGTAAAATGTAAAACCTTGAATAAATAGCATTGTATTCAGTTTTTGATTGTATTTATTAACTATGACACTTCTGGTGCATTGTGTCTGTTCCAACTTAATCGTTGAAAAACCTAAAATTATGGTACATAATGTATATCAAGAAAATGTATCCAAAGTAAGGAACTCTTAGGGCTTTCTAGGCCTTCAGAATTTCTTTGAAACCAAAATAAATACATGTCTGTAATTTTTGGTCCATTTTTACTCAACATTTTTGCAGCAATTCTCTTATTTCATTGCTACATTTTGGTTGGATAAGGGTTAATAAATGCTTTAAAAATTTCAGGCTTGAAAAAATGAGGTTTTCTTTTCTTCATGGCATCTACACATATAAAGCCAAGTGAGGTCTGCCATTGGTTAGGACTGCAGGAGCTGAACTGAAAGCCTAACGTTTCAGATTAACCACCAACATAATTAGTAATTGTCAGTGGAATAAACCAATAAAGCTTTGGTGACTCTGGGCTTTCTGGCTGCTTAGTTACATCACAGACAGTGAATATGAGCTGTAGGCGTTTCAGTCAGTTGTAAGAAATGAAAAACAGCAGCAGCACTGGAAAAGATGTGCACTTTTCACTCAGTTTTTAGTGTGAATAGAGATGCAGAGAGAAAGATAGATGGAGATGGGGTGAAGGTGGTATTGGGGCTGGGGTTTGCGTAGAGTTGGTGGTCTCATAACAGCCTCATGGCGGCCTCCCTCCAGGGCGAGGGTCACGGCAAAAGTCAGGGTCCTATTTAACCCCTCACCCGCACATACTCACACACCGCCCGCACACCGGCAGGCTAATTGGTTCCCCAGGTCGGCTGTGGACGAGAGGAGTCCTGTTTCCATGATGCAATGGCTGATTTTTTTACTGTGACTTTTACAGCTGTGGAGAGACTGGTGCACCCTGGGATAGCTGGAGGACCACGGACGCTAGCTAGCTAATCAAAATGCTAAAATTCCACAAGGTCAAGATCCATATGTGTGAAAAGTCAAGGCCTGATAGTAACTGAAGGTGTACAAAAGTTAAACATTGAAAATAACTTTTTTTTTGTCTTCTACAAAAAAGGCTGAACAGTAGCACTTAGAGAAGAGCGATATTTCTTCAGATTCAGCATGAAGATTGTTTTTGTACCATAAAAGCAACTTTTTTCATAATAACTGTTCCTGATTACCGAAAGTCTGTTTATATCTTGCTTTAATATGTGATTGTGTTTAGACTGTGGCTGGATTACATCTATATTTTCACTAAAATGCATCCCCAGTTTGGCCAGATGAGATCAGATTATACTTTCCCTGTATAAAAAGTCCATCAACACGTGCTTCCTTTCGGTTTTACTTTAGTTGAGTCAAAAAGCTCAGCTTAGACTCTTTCATCGGCCCAGAGTGCAGGAGAGTTTAAAGGATAACTTCACCCTCTCACGTCCTAGTCAGCACTCTGCAGACATTCTGTTTAGAACTGTGTTAAATAATAATAATAATAATAATAATAATAATAATAATAATATCCTTATTTCTATGGCACTTTTCATGCCGGTGGCAGCTCAAAGTGCTTCACAGACAGGTGATAAAGCAAACCAATAATAGGAGAAACTATGAGTGTTATTCTAAGATCATATAAGACAAAACACAGGTCTAATCAAAAAAGATGAAGACCAAAAGACATAGTATTTTAATTAAACATTAAGTTAAAGAGATACATTATTTAATGTTCCTTAAAATTGTACATGGAGCTTGACTTTCTAATAAAATGTGGTCTCTGACCACCTGTGAATGAGGTTTGAGTGACTTAATTATAATCCGCTCACATTGCGTCCTGGAGGAGTTTGCATGTGGCTTTCAAGTGAAATCCAAACATGATCCAAAAACCGCATGTCGAAGCAAACTGTAATAGGAACTGAGTTTTGTGTATAAGCCACAGAATTCATAACTATTATTATTTTAATCACTCTCCGGTGGCTTTAGTATAGCACTGTTTTTAAGCAGGCATACAACTTACAGCGAGTCAGGATCCAGTACAGCCTACACCAGGTCGGGTTAGTTTTAACACTGTTGGAACTGAGTCTGCCAAGGTGAACAAAAAGAGAAGCCCATATGAATTCAAAACAGCTAATTTTTTGAAAGATTAATCAAAAATGCACCATGTCATGCAAATAAAATATATTTAAATTGCATGTGGATGTTTGCTCTTCTGACTTATGGTGACATACATTTGCTAAGTTCGAGGCAGCCTCTTCTCACTAGTCTTATTTATTTTGAGAAATATATTTTAAGCGTTCATCTGGTTCACAGAGATGACACAGAAGTGTAATTCTTAGTCTACATTTAAGTGTAATGTTTGCACTTTTAGCTGAATCATTCACGAACAGTAAGTGCTGGAAACGTTCATTTGGGGCAGATATGCGTAGTTTACTTGCATCATCACGACTAAATACTTTTAAAACAATTAAGTAAGAAATAAAATGTTATTCTGCTCTTTTAAGAGCAGTTGTCCAGTCAGACATACAGAATTATCAGAGGATACATTTACATTGATCAATCAAATACAGAGGTTATAAATGTAGTCCATCAACCAAGACCATGTTTGCTGCCCGAAGTTTGCTTCTTTACTTTGGCACTGGAACTACGAGCTGCAAGACTATTGTAACTAACAATTAATGGAAGTTTCAGTTGTCATTGTGCAAACTACATACCTAAATCAATACAAATATTGCCTCAAACTTTGTTTACTCTCAAATAGAGTCGCTTATGTGGTTTGGCACACTGTTACCTATAAAATGAACAAGTAAACGCAGGAAATTCAGAGCTGCTACTGTTTTCAGCTATGTATAGTCCTGCACACCTAAGCACATTACATACTAGCAGAAAGTGTGTACTGGCTCGGAATATAATGTATAACATTAGAACAAAATTTGGTTCCAAAGTCTGGTTTCTCCCAGATACTCCTGGACATTGAAGAGATTTGTTCAGTTCCGTCATCAGAATCCTTGATTTAACAAAAGAAGGCAAATCAGATAACTACCAATAATACAGGACTTCTTTAAGGAGAGGTCTGGAAATGGTTAAACAAACACACTGACATACATAAAATCTCGACTTATTATATTAATATTATTTGCATTGTTTCTAATACTAGTGTTTCTCGCAGGTGCCTAAATCTTTTACACAGTGCTATATATAGATAGCAGTATGTAATGCAGTGTCTGTGTCCACATAAGCAAGTCTGTTATTGTACAGTTTGGCATTTTTTGAGACAAGTATCTTATTTAGGGTTGCCTTTCGCTTATGCCAATTGACAGGTGATCAGCTTCCGTTACTTGTTGGCTGTTTTTGCTTTGTAGATGTCTTGGCACACTGATTATATTTAGGTAAAGTAGGAGCATTGCATAAATTTGATTTTTCGCCATACTATTCCTTTAAGGCAGACACTTTTGAGGAATCACCAGGGAAGAAGCTGCGGTTGAGGGTCTGAGGTTTTAGGCCAGCGTGGGGTTAAAGCCGTAGAGGCAGAAGCCACAGCACTCAGCACTAGCCGAACCTGCGCATGGTAAAATAATTAGGCCTGGCTTTGATGGGGACTAAGCAAACACTACCACTCTCAACACCGCACACTCACTCTCTCTCTCTCTCTCTCTCTCTCTCTCTCTCTCTCTCTTTCTCTCTTCCCCTCCTCTTAGCAATGACTTTCCTCTGAAACGCTGCCCAGCCGACTCCCTTTCTGCTTTCTCACTTTGTTTCTTGCGCACACACATAGTCTTCTGTCTCTCTCTCTCTCTCTCTCTCTCTCTCTCTCTCTCTCTCTCTCTCTCTCTCTCTCTCTCTCTCACTCGCTCCCTCTCTCACTCGCTCCCTCTCTCTCATCTCTTTATCTGTGTTGTAACTTTTCAGGAAGGGCCGTGAATCAGAAAACATATTTCTTAGCTCCTCTGATCTGAATTTCATATTTGGGATCAGTTTATGAGATAGTTCGTTCCTGATATGAGTCAGTGCGATAAAATGACTCTTATCATTTTAAATTTAAGGGTAGATGAGCTAAGCGATGCAGCCTGTTTTCAGGTGAATACTTATATTTACCATATTTAACTTTGCCAATTAAATATATTTAATGGAGTCCAAAAGTCTGAGACGACATGAGTCTATGTTTTTTATTTAAACCTGATAATAAAAAGCAAAAAGTTTTAAAATATTGAAAAGCTTAAAACAAAAAAAAAGTTAGGATAATTAAAACGAAGACGTACTTTTCCAAATTTTGCACTTTTGTTTGTTTGGTGTTCAAATTTGAAGCAAATTTGTGAAACTGTTAAAGACTTTGTGGAAAAGCCACAGATTTATTCATTTTGTGGTCTTATATCCTCCATAGCACGTGTTCAGACGACTCACGGGTGGATTTAATCTACTGATCAGAGGCTTTTGCAATTTCAGAAATCCAGAAACTCATGTAAACATTCAAAGAGTCTACTTTTCACATAAATCATTAGGCTGGTAATGCAATTTAAACTATTTGAATTAAACAATTTGTCCTGGCAATAAGTATATTTTTACTAGGAAAAGTCTTAAAAAGTCTTTAAAAGGCCTGTGAGCCATTTAAAATCATGAATCGTGCTGAATTGCATGAGTTCGTGCAGTTAATTGTGATTAATCACATTTGTCTAATTTGACCCTAAAGTTTTTGGTGGTTTTTTTATTTTAAAAAGTGCATTTTGTTATAGTTATGTGAGTGGACAAATTGGCTTCATCAGAGTGTATTCGTTACCTGCCATAATCCAACCAACATAAAGCAACAGTGAGAGCAACAGTGGCTGCATGTTCCACCTCCTCCACAGTCGCCTCCTATATTGTTTGGTTAAAACAGTTATAACCATGTATATCTGACTTCCTCATGCTTTGGAAATGGTTAAACTAGCACACATATCAAAACATTATATATTGTTTATTTATTTATTTGTATTTTTTGTTAAATAAATAAACTTGTACTGACCAGGTAAGCATATTATTTACCTAAATGCCTAAGACTTGCACAGAACACTTTATATGTGCACATAATTGTACGGATCAAGCAATGAATAGTATTGTGCCAAAGCCAGGGAGTCTTTCAGTCTTCCAGAGTAAGCCTAATGACTCCTGTGAAAAAAAAGGTCTGTAATTTTTAGTTCAGTTTTATTTAATTTTATCATGGAGCTCTGCATTTATTATACACACATACATTTTCTAAGCCATTTCTCCCTCAGGTAGCAGGTCATTTATTATAGTAGAACGTATTTCAGTATTATGTTTGTGTTGCAAAAAAAAGTGTTGAAATGCTACATGGAAAGTGATTTTTTGTGGTTGAAGGTATAGTCAAGCTAGGTCTTCCTTTGGTTAGGACTACAGGAGCTGGACAGAAGGCCTTATGCATAAAATAAACTGCCAGTATAATTAGGAACTGACTGTGCAATCAACCAATCATGTTCCATGTTTTGTGAGAAAACAGCACTCTAGGCCTTCTGGGAGTCCTAGACACGTGACTGAATATGGGGTAGTCCAACAAGGTTTCAATCAGTTGTAAGAAATGGTTAACAATGATGGCATCTGTATGCTAGGTGAAAGATTCACCCTTGCCACCCTTGGCAGTTACAACTACAAAAGTCCATTTAAGGGCTTGCCACAGCATCTCAAAGGGATCCAAGTCAGGACTGGGCCACTCCAAAAACTTAATTTTGTTTCTTTAGAGCCATTCAGAGGTGAGCTTGCTTGTGTGCTTTGGATGTGTGCTTGTGTACATTGTCCTTCTGCACAACCTGCACCTGAGCTTTCGGTCACAAACTGATGGGCGGACATTCTCCTTCAGTACTCTCTAATAGAGTACTGGTGGTTGGTTAGTGTAGTGGTTAACACTAACTTTGCCTTCTACGCTGTAGACTGGGGTTCAATCCCCGACCAGGGCAAGCACCCTACACTATACCGATATGGGTCCTTGGGCAAGACTCCTAAAACCACCTTGGCCTACCTGTGTAAAATGATCAAATTATAAGTCGCTCTGGATAAGAGCATCAGCCAAATGACGTAAATGTAAATGTAGAGAGCTGAATTCACAGTTCCATTAGCTATGACAAAGCAAAGCAGCCCCAGACCATCACACTACCATCACCATGTTTGACTGTTGCTGGATGAGTGGCGGATGAATTTTGGTAGGCCAGCCACTCCTGAGAAGGTTTACCAATGTTCCAGGTTTTCTCCATTTGTGGTTAATGGCTCTCACTGTGTTTTGCCGGAGGCTCAGAGCCTTAGCCATGGCTTGTAACCCGTTCCACACTGGTAGATTTCAGGGACTTTGTTTTGTACCTGTATTCGAATCTCTTTAGAACATGGCATCATGTGCTGCTTTTTGAGGGCTTCTAGCCTGCTTCACATTACAAGACAGGTTCTGTTTAAGTGATGTTTAGATTCACTAGGTCTGACAGTAATTATGCCTGGGTGTGGATGAACCTGAACCCAATGGTGAATTTAACTGGATAAAGAGGTTGATTTAATAGGTACATGGGCATTTACTTTTTCACATCGGGCCAAGTAGGGCTGAACAGCATTTTTCCTTCAATAAATGAAATCAGCATTTAAAAAACAGAATTATGTGCTTACTTGGGCTCATGGTTTAATGATAATAACTGGAATAAACATTCCAGTGTGACAAACATGCTTTTGTAAGTTAATTTCTGTATATAGACTGTATAGCGTGAGAACTGAAAGGCAAGTTTAAAAACAAATGATTTTATTTTACAAAAGTGAGGAAAATGTGCTGTGATTTGTCTCCTCTAATTTACATTACATTACACTATAATTACATTAAGAACTTTTGAACACTGGTAACAATCTGGCTGGTTCTTTTCAACACAATATTCATGGGTCTGAAAGGACGCACAGCTGTCAAAAGCCATTACTGAGAAAAGGAAATGGACAAAAGAGAAGAAAATTTGCAAATCAAGCAAAGAAGCTAGATAGATAGATAGATAGATAGATAGATAGATAGATAGATAGATAGATAGATAGATACTTTATTGATACCTTATTGATCCTAAAGGAAATTTAGGAAGCTGCTGGTGTTCGCAGAACAATGGACTGACCACCCCAGTGTCCGGACTTCATCATCACTGAATGTGTTTGCAATTATCGGGATCATGAGAAACAGAAAATGTAACCAACTTCTAAGGAGTGGAAAAATATGGAAAATATGGAAAAAGAATGGAAGGGTAGATGCACAAAACACTAAAAATAAATAATTATATTTTATTGTTGCTGATTCTGTTTAACTTTCTGTTTAATACACATTTCTGGATGATTCTTCTGATACTGAAAAATTAATAACTTGTTCAATTTTGCCTCGATCATAGAAATAAAAGGGCGGTCTCTGACTTTTGCACAGTACTGTATATAAATACAGTTTGAGACTGTTACGTCTATAGCAGAGGTAAAGCTCTTCAGTTTTGTTTCAAGATGCAGATTTCAGGTTACATGTCAATCGATATCTGTCTCTCAGCAGTGAAACAACTGCAAAAAAAAATGTTGGCATTCGAAACTGAAAATATGAGACTCAAGAGCTGCCTGTTTCATCTTCGGCCTTCGCTGGGCTTCTTTCCTCAGAGGAGGAAAGATGATATAGCAGGCAGTGACAAGGTAGCAGTGACCTGCTCCAGAGCAAATTCCATACCACCCCCATGCTCAGCTTATGAAGATTTCAAATGAACCCCCTCCCCATTACGCCATGGATGGAAACAACAGTTTAGCCAGCCCAGCACCCAACCCGTTCATATACGGTCCACTTCGGCCGCCCACAGCTCAGGCAGATGGGAATCCCACCACTTTCCCTTTCCAATAGTTGGCCCCTTTTTTAAGGAGTAGCTCACAATCCGAAAAGAATAACCAGAAACGTGATCGTACATGAGTTCTCTCAATCGATGACACACCTGGGACGAGAAACAGTGCATTTTTTAAAGGCTTATTTCTCTCTCCACTTTCATAAGCTGGAGAGAGAGAGAGCTTTTGGGAGGGTTTTGGCTTGGCTGAAGGAGATATCTGTAAAAGTAGTGAAGGCAAGCATCAACAGTGGACAGATAGATAGATAGATAGATAGATAGATAGATAGATAGATAGATAGATAGATAGATAGATAGATAGATAGGGAGAGAGAGAGAGAGAGAGAGAGAGAGAGAGAGAGAGAAATAAAGAAAAAAACAGTGGGGTCCAAGCATAAATGAGACTAAGATGGTGAGATAGAAAGAAATACTTAAGAAAGAGTGAAAGAAAATAAGAGAGGGAAGAGGAACAAAGAGCAGACAGAATGAAAGCTAGAGAAACAGATTTATTGGGGAGGAGATAGACTGAGAGAGAGAGAGAGAGAGAGAAAGAGAGAGAGAGAGAGAGAGAGAGAAAGAGAGAGAGAGAGAGAGAGAGAGAGAGAGAGAGAGAGAGAGAGAGAGAGAGAGAGAAAGAATGAGAGAGAACAAAGATAAGAGAAGGAAGAGAAGCAAGGCCAAGAGGGAGTGAGGCCAAGAGCATGAATAGAAAGAAAAGAACCAGGGAAGAATGGATGGAAAAGAAAGAACAAATTAAACAGGAAGAGAGAGCCTGACAGGAGCATGCTTACAGGTACACATACATGGATGCTGTGTTGGGTTCCACCAGTTAACATTCAGTACAATAACAGAGCAGCAGTTTAAGGAAAGGCATCATCCAACATCATACTACTTAATGAGCTCCACACTCAGGAGGTTTAACAGGACTATATAAAGAGTGGAATGTAGCGACTGGCACTCATGTTTGTGCAATGTGTATGTATAGATATGGTTGTGTGGCTGATGAAGCACCCCTTCTTACTGTGTTTTGGGGGTTTACATGCCACACTTTAGTATATGGAAGTAATTTACACATTGATGGGTTTGCTGATGTGTGAATGTTTTTACTGGAGCTGGTGCTAAACTCAGTGCTATTAGTCATAATGCCAGATGACCAAATACGTTTGCTGATGTTTCAGACAGCAGGCCAACTAGCACAGCCTCATTTATCAATTAAAAAAAGAAACCCACAAAATGTTAGACATCTGTGCAACTTACCCATCAATGTGCTCTTTACTTTTATTTTTAGCACTCCAGAATGTACATGTAAGCAAATATTCCCAATAAAGAAATCTGCTTGGCAATTTGTGGTCCATTCTTCAGTCTCAGATTCGGCCCTAATGATTAACCCCTTATGCTTCATGTCTGGTGTGTTTTGCATTAATAACAAATTTATACAATTATTTTAACATGAATGTTTAGGACCATGTTAAGATTTTTAAATCTACATTGTAAAGATGTTGAGATCTCTTTGCTCAGAAAAATCCCATCACTGTAAATATTACTGCACTCAGACACTTCTTGTGGTTGTTATCAGCTTCTTACATTTTTAGATTATTTGTAGCCAACTTCTGGTAACTGATGTGTTTTACAAATATAATGCCATTTAAATTGGACATTTATATAATCAGCACCATGGAGAAATGTCTATCAATTATAAAAATAACAAAAAATGTTGGATATCTATTAAGCTTTAAGAAGTTATGGTAGATTTAATCATAAAAACTCATCTCAATATCTCAATATTTCAATACATGTTTGCATTTACAAGCAGATCTTGACCGCTCCAACATATCATTGTTTACAATACAATTGTGTTACCTTACTTTTCAACAGATCTGAATAAACCTTTGGGAACTGAAGACACCATCTAGTTTTACAATTCGTCAGCTGTACAAATCTATGGGACGTTTGTTGTCATAATACAAGTAAAAATCTTCTTGGCATTGTCTTGTTGAAATAAACGTGGATGTCCCTGAAAAAGATGACTGTCCAGTGTTAATGCTGTTTGCACAGATGTGCAAGTTATCCACTAATATCCTCCCATACCATGACACACCCTGGATTTTGAACTTTATGCAAGTAGCTGGCTGTGCCTTTTGATCTTTGGCCTGGAGAACAAAACATCCATTAGTTACATAAACAATTTGAAGGATTGTGTCATCTGTCACAATTGGCCCCTCCCAGTCTTGTCCATGTGCTTGTGTTTACTTCCCAGTCCTGTCCATGTGCTTTTGTTTTGTTTCTTCCCAGTCCTGCCCCCTTGTTTTCAAACCCTGCCCCTGATTGTAACCACCTCTGTTTTCCACCTGTGTCTTGTTAACCCTCGTTATCCCTGTTGCATTTAAGCCCTGTGTTTTCCCCTGTGAGTTTGCTGGTCTTTGTATTGTATTCTCATGCTGTTTGGTCTATGTTTGCATTGCTTGATTTGCTTGGTGTTTGAAGTGTTTGATTTGTTTGGTGTTTGTTTCTTCCGGCTTCCGTTGTGTTTATCTTGTGTTCCTTGTCATGTCTGTCTCCCGATCTAACCATATCGGCTCCCTGACCCTGGACTCCCTTGACTCTGAAAATGGATTTGTCCTCAATAAATCTTGCTTCTCTACACGTGCCCACCTCATCATCGCTCCCACACGTTACATCATCAGACCAAAACCAAAAAACATCGGCAGTGTTCACCTGCCCATCTCAGATGAGCTTGAGCCCAGAGAAGTCGGAAGTGTTTCTGCACATTTTTTGATCTATGGCGTCCACTGAGCATGGTACAGTCTTAATTTGCATTTGTGGTTACAGCGATGATCAGTGTTTGACAACTGTTTGTCAAATTCTTTCTGTGCCATGTGGTGATATTCTTGCTGGATTTCCTCCATCTTGAAATAATATTACTACATTCAGGAATTTCTAAGGACTCACAGTAGGAGAGACGTTTATTGTAAATAAGTTGTTGTTAGTTGGTAGTTAGTGCCAGTGTTAGCACCTACCATCAAGTGGATTGTTAGATGAGACTTGCCTGCTATCTCAGCCTCTTGTTTAGTGCTTGCTGCCTGTTCAATAAAAGAGCATTCCCATTTAAAGCACAATGTTTCCTGCATCTGATTCTATGCTGATGGAACAATGTTACTCACTGTGGGTGAACTGCCGTAAATCCTCAGTAAAAAAAAATTCCAAAAGTTTTGCTGATGCATTTTTGGCAGAGTGGTGAGCTTCGATCCATTCTTGCTCATAAAGGAAGAGGCCTTTTCTGGATATTCCTTTTATACCCAAACATGAGTCAATTACCTTTAAAAATTTTTACATTTTTAAAATTTTAACCTTTTAAATTACCTTCTAAATTGCTCCTCTCCCAGCTTTTCCCTGTACTTTTACAAAAAACAATGAAGTTGATTTATTTATAAAATAATTAAATAAAAACGGAAGATCTGGTTCAACCAATTAAATTTAAAAGTCACGTAATTCGTTGATGAAGGTCCACCTGTCTGCAATCAACATGTCACAGAATCTGTCACATGATTTCAGCATAAATAGACCTGTTCTCAAAGACCTCTGTGTCTGCAACATCACTAAGCAAACAACCTGAAGATCAAGGAGCTCTTCAAACAGTTCAAAGACAAAGTTGTGGAGAAGTATAGATCAGGATTGGGTTATAAAAAAAAAAATCTCAAAATTTAAACATCCCATGGAGCACCTTTACATCCATTTTAACAAAATGGTAAGAATATGGCACAACTACAGACCTGACAAGAGAAAGCTGCCCATCAAAACTCACAAACTGGGCAAGAAGAACATTAATACTGTCCATAGGACCACTTTACGCTGTACACTTCACAGAGTGGGGCTTTAAGGAAGAGTAGCCAGAAAAAAGTCAAGTCAAGTCAGGCTTTATTGTCGATTCAGCTTTGTAAAAGTACACAGCGAAACAAAATGACAATCCTCCAGGACCAACACAGGAACACAAGTGCAGACAATACAGTACAATAAACAAATATGAAAAACTTACAAAAAATACAAAACCTAACACAGGCAGCACACGGTACTGAGAGTATGTGGAGTTGTGCAGAGGAGGATGTAACATACTATGAAATATTAGCAGCTAGCACAGAGGTCACTAATAAGTCCAGATGCAGATGCTGTCCTATGCGGACCTGGACCTATAACCGATAAACTAAGGAGAATTATCTCATTTCGACGGGGTGGTCCTATTTTAATCGACATACTTTTTCTAGCCTTTGTGGTACCACTTTAGCTGCCCGGGAGACACACAGACCAATTCCATGCATTGTCCATATCACACATGATGCTACTCCGCCAATCTGTGCATTACAATGAGCACCGAGACTTAAGTGAGTGGTGCACACACAGGGAAGGGAGGAGGCGAGAAACAGCAGTAGGAGAAGAAAGTGAGTCAGAGGGAAGCTATTTCATATGGAGTGATCTAAAAAGAGAAAACTGACGCTTGACATTCAGTTGAGTTGACATTCAGCTGACTATATAAGATGTTGATATAACTACTAGGCTACTTCAGTTTACAGTATAAGGCACTGAATCATGATGTAAGTTAGACATTATGATGTTCTGGACCTTTTCTCTAAATAGACCTTATTGAATTATAGACCCCTGGCCTAGCATATGTGAGCATAGCAGTCACTAGGGTGGCAAAAAAAAGAAAAATACAGGTTTGAAGACCATGGAAGAAGATTCTCTGGTCAGATGAGAGTAAGATTAAACTTTTAGGCCATCAGGGAAAACACTATACATGGAGCAAACCCAACACTTCCTATTGAAAGTGGACTTGAAAATCACTGCTTTGTTGGGGTTTTTTGCCTTTCCCTGTCCAAACTTATTTGGAATTAGATAGATAGATAGATAGATAGATAGATAGATAGATAGATAGATAGATAGATAGATAGATAGATAGATAGATAGATAGATAGATAGAAAACAAGAAAGACAGACTTAAAACGTTAGAGAAAGTGAGAGAAGAAAGATTAGACGAGGAAGAGAAACAAAGCCAAGAAGGTGTGAGGCTGAGAGATGGGGGTGAGAGAGAGAGAGAGAGAGAAAGAGAGAGAGAGAGAATAAAAAGTAAAAAGAGACAAGTAAAAAAAGATAAAGTCCCTGAGGTCCATTGAATTTCCACTCTTTCTTCTCAACCTTTCTTTTTTCTTTTTCTCTTTTTTTTTTCTTTCTCTCCCTCCTTGGTCTACACAGCTGTTTGGACACAAGGGGCCACTTTTCTGCACCCAGATGAAAAAGAGAAAGACTTAAAGCAAACTTGCAGGTAGAGCTGCTAAAGCAATCACCCCAACCTGCCCCGAACCCAAAACCACGAGAGAGGGGGAACAGAGGAGAGAGAGGAGAGCAAGAAAGAGAGGGTGGCGCTTGCATGTAAGTGTGTGTGTGTGTGTGTGTGTGTGTGTGTGTGTGTGTGTGCACAGAGTGGGGGACACATGCAGCCCCAATACCAGGAACGGTATCTGCTTTTATTGACTTTGTTAAAGCGTTTTCAATGCTACTTCCTATGTGTTTACAAGACAGTAAATCAGACAGCGTTCGGAGGAACAGTGTGCCGGAGTCAAGGGAAACGTTCCAACCGGGACGAGCTGCAGCCTCCAGCAAACCCTCCTTACCTCAACATCACTCACAGAAGAAACGAAAGACACAAAATGTATTCAGTAATTGTCAAAACTAACTGCGATTAGTTCTCTGATTGGCAATTTCCAGCTTGTGGTGTCTAAAGGTTTTTTGAACGGGCTTATTTTTACCTATTGAGAGGTACTGCGATTTAACTGATTTAAGTAACTGACTATCAAATAAAAGGAACACAAAAATACAGATATGTATTATTTTTTATTTATTTCGCAGAATTTGTCTGAACAGTCCTTCTCTTAAAGCCTTGAAGGCCTTGAGAGTTCCCAACTACTGTCTGCACACCTTAACCCATAATCAGCTAATCCACAAGAGCACGTTAGAGCAGAAAAAACACTGATCCAAACCATCTCTGACTAAATATTAGCAGGTCAATAATCCTATGAACAGCCTACACAAATAATCTATTAATTAAGGTCTATTTATTACAAAGACTAATGAATTATGCTGTGTTTAGCCATCATATGTAATCATGACTTTCACATACTGTGCAGCGCAGGTTACAGACACCACGATCATTTGCCATTTCCTTTCATTTAAAAGCATATTCTGCTGCTCATTCTCCCTCTCGCTCTGTACTTTCTCAGTTTCCATCGTTTTATTCACCTACATTAAAGGAAATAGTACTTTAGTAAAAGGAGTCTGCTCCTAGCTTTTTCAGACATTCAGTCACTCTTCTCTTCCTCTAAGAATAACCAAAGACTGCAGTGCCAACACATCCCCCCCCCCCAACCTCTCTCTCTCACTCCCTCTCTCTCACACACTCTCTCGCTCATTCTTCTGCCTCTGACAATGCTGTCTTCACACTGCACTGTTATCAGGCATTGTACTGAATTAAACGTGAACACCAGTGGAGTTTGGACTCCAGGAGAAACATGATGATGGAGAACAAGGGCAATGTTTGGCTTGGTGTCAAAACCTCAGTGAGCACAGACAGCACAGCCACACAGGCCCAGCCACATCCACTAATACGACAGCTGATTAAGGGAAAGAAGAGTGGAATAATAAAAAAAATCATTGTGGTTGTCAGCAGTTTGACGAAACACGGCTTTTGGTTAACCGCATTATTGGATTATTTTGGCCACTCGACCACAAATGATGAGAGAAAGATTTAAGCTTTCGAACCAAAGCGTTTAATGATGTTGGAGAGAGTGTCCCATCAATTCACCACAGTGGAATTCCACCCATTGTTCAAAATGTCTAACTAATAAGTAGGTAAGATAAAAAAAATTAAAAAAAATTAAAGTCATTTGGTTTGATGTGAGATGCTCCATTTCTAGAGTCTGAATGGTGGGGATAGTAACCGGACCTCCAAAGCTTTTAATGCCTCTAAAAGTTGTTATTACATAACTTGGTTATGAACATGAGGTCTGATGTGTGAGATATTGTTATATGATACCTTTGAGATCAAATATAATATATTCATAGCAGAGACAGTGTCAAGCTTGTAACAGTAGCAGAGCCCTTTTTGGTGCTATATGGAACCAATTTCAAAAGGGTTCTATGTAAACCCATACACTGTTAGCAATGAAGGTACTGAGCAGTTTTCATTCATCAAGGTACAAACAATGTAAATATTTAAGCCTGAAAATGGTTCTTTGAGTGTTTATGGTTCTATATAGAAACTATATGTACTATATAGACCCAGTTCACATGAAATGAATTACTAGACCTCACTTCTGATTATTGAAATGAGCTACTTTCAGGTGCATCCATTACTGACAGAAATGTTGAATTGCTCACACACAGCTTGTATAATCCCCATAGAAAAGCATTATTAATAGAATGAGATGCTCTGGAGCAGTAGCACATGAGACTAAGGTCACCAGGCTCAACGCAAAGCGTCATCTAGAGGGTTATAAAGCCCCCCAGCATGAGGCTGTGGAGCAGTGGAACTGCATCTCTGGAGAGATGGAGCTCCATCCAATACCTGGATAGATACTTGGGATGAGTTAGTGTGGTGTTTGTGATCCAAAATCAGTACCTCACTGGTGCTATTATGCCTGAATGGAATAAAATCCTCACAGCAATGTTCCAACATGTAGTGTAAAGCCTTCTCAGAAGAGTAAAGGCTGATACTGCAGCAGAGGGGGGCAAACCCCCTATTAATACCCTTGATTTCAGAAGAAATCTTGGATGATGTAAGATTTTAGAAGTATATCTGTCACTGTTAGCAACTCTAGGAAAATCCCAATTTGCACCAAACACAGCAATTTTAATGCCAAACGCAGACAAAATGTGCAAAACCCACACATTCAGGGTAAATGTACCATCTGAGGTGACATTTGGCTAACTATTGAATTGAATCATTCCAGGTGGCAAAAGTACTTTTGCTAGGTCCCCTGTCCCTCTGGAACTAATCATGCAGGTACATTCTCACTTTCTGAAGCCTGGTGAGACTGATTTATAGGGGCGATGTGTATGAATACCGATAATTACATGTTCTGTACCGGCGAACAGCTGCTCAGCCTTCCCTGTGAGCAAGAAGGTGTGAAAAGTATTCCCTTTCGAGTAGGCTATGTGGGAACGAAGGTCTTAGATGAGGAGTTTGTGGTACTTGTAGTGAACCTTGCCGTTCTATTCATGTTTTCTCATTTAGGCGTAGCATTAATGGTGGTTGTAGACAGTTGTTGACCCAGGGCTAATATTTTAGATGGTCTTCTGGTACACAAGGACTGTACTGACATAAAACTAACTGACCTCAGATCAGCTATGTGAATCCAAAAGGAATGACAAATCATTCCTTTCTGAGTCATTACTAAAAGGGATGCCAAACGGAGCCCACATGTTACTGCCGTTAAATGCATTCACATGCAAGGCCTGCTATTGCCTTGGCTGTTCACATAAACTGATATCAGGATGAATAAAATTATACCCTTAAGGCTGAGACATTGTTGAAAACTTCAGGATCCAACATCACATTGGAACTGAATGGCTTTTATTGTTGTTTTTGTGATAATTCAGGGTGAAAAAAGTTCTTTTTAGGACCGATAAACAATTTCTTCTGACAATCTGGGAAGAGAATAAACATACAGTGCTGTGAAAAAGTCAGAGCACACTTTTCATTTATTTAAATTCCAGATAAAATGTCTAGGAATTACAGGTCATTCTTTTCTGAACATCAGGGGAAAAAGCAGAAGACATATTTTAGCCCTTAGTAAGGCTTTTTATTCAGTAACAAACTCAGTGCAAACTGGCTGAGGTGTTCTTGGGTTCTAGAAGTGTGTAATAAAACCTGGGCCTGCCGGTGGGTCCTCACCATTTAAGGGGTTAAGAAGAAATGACACAGAAGCCTCAACAACTAAGTAAAATATAGAATTTCCAGCGTTCCGTGTGTCCACACTTTGCCTTTATTACAGCATCCATTCTTTTCAGGAGACTTACTTTCAGTTTTTCAAAGAAATCTGCAGGGATATTTTTCCACATGTCCAGATTTCAGTCTTGGAAGTTGGTCATATTTTAAGATATCTCAATGACATACTGAGTTCAATGCTGGTCTAAGATGGTTTGTGTTGGTCTGGTGCTGGTTTAGCTGATTACCCAGGATGCTCATGCTGATTGACCATCACACAACTCACATCATATGCTTTTTTTTGTTTTGCTGGTGTTTTTTTTTTCTAGAGGGGTCATCAGTCCTTAAAACACCACACCTCAAATGTCTAGTTTTCTCCTTTTTTTTTGGTCTAGTTCCATTTCTCAGTGAGGGCTTCTTGATAGCTACACATCCTTTCAGCCTCATAGCATTATCATCTCACAGTGGGAAGATGGACAGAACAGAGCAGGTTTTAAGTGCTGTATAGTTGATGGGGACAGATCTGGCTGTCTAAGTCTGCCAATGCAAAAAACATCAGACTTCTTTTTAACTGCATTATTTCATTGGGTTGTTCATTTCAGCTATGAAATCTCCAGGCGGTCATGTCCAGTTTAGTTTTACAGCTAAACATCTGCAGCCGAATGATTTAATAATAAAAGAATAAGATGAGCTGGGATGCAATTCTTGATAATATACAAACACTTGAAACATAAATAAATTCTAAATAAACCTCAGCACAACGAGCTGTTGCTCTTTTATAAAAAATGTGTTAATCCTTTCTTGCCCTGTTCTTAAATTTAGTATATATTACTTATTCTGATTGGTTTAAAGAGGTGAACTCTTTTATAGCTACACCTAGATTGAACATCAACAGTACATTATTCTTTTATTTTGATTACATATAATTTCATACTTCTATTCACAATCAAAATTTCTGCTGTTTTGTTGAATGTCCAGGGACCAAAAAGGCTTCATTTAATATGATAATTTGAGTGATAAAAACTCCCTTACTACCTGTATACTTTGCCCGAATGCTCTGATTTCCTCAGAAACCCTCAGATTCATGCGCAGACAAGCTTGTGAAGCAAAACATGCTCAGTTAGAGAAGATAAGCTGTTGTGAGACACCTGTTTCACTGTTAAGAACTGATGTACGATTATATCAGTTAAAGAAGAAATAGGGCAAGTGTTTGGAAAAGCAGTTAAAATACTGGATTTGACCGTAATTAGCTGGTATTTACAGAGCGTACTGGAGAAGCTAGATAAACAGATAAACAGCATTAGACTGTTGTGAATCCCACTGCAGTGTGATCGTTCTCTCAACAGTGTAGCTAGAGTTGAACATCTTTACATGATGTTCATAATGTAGCAAACCAGCACATATGAGCTGAACTACAGGCTGTGGAGAAAACAGTGTACAATTAAAAAGTCCTATTAATGGAGAAATTGCTGCCAGAAAATCTTTCTTTGGTCCAATTTGTCACATGTTCAGCTTGGAAATGAGTAAATGTTTTAAAAACCCTGCTGTCCTGTGGGCCAATGGGCTTTTTCTGTTTTTGTGAAGGTGGGATGTAAGCGCCGAGGGGAGGAGAAGGAGGGTGGTCGGGACTCTGGAAAGAGAACACGTGAAAAAGTGGCTTTGACATTGGAGTCTCTCTGATGGACAGTCAGACTTGAGGCATCCGTCTCGGACGCTGCACGCGGACCTTCCTCTGAACTTGGGGCGGCGTTTTCGTTTCAGCGTGACTGAACTGGCTTCGCGAGGATATATTACATGTGTGATGGGGGTAAATAAAGAAGGTGGACAGAGTGCACAGGCTGCCAAACGCTCAGCATAAATGCCCGCGCGCCGCTGGATGCCGGACCCTCGTCGCAGGTGGTCTGGTTTTAAGTTCTTCGTGAACGCGGATGGCGAAGCATCCGCTTTGGGGGTAAAACGTGGTCAAATGTGTTTTAATGGATGATCAGAGACGCGGCGTGGAGAGACGCAGGGACCCCCAGATGGACTGTCAGACTGGGACAGAAGGACCGTAGCTGACATCCCGAACCGGCGCCTTTCTCAGGAACAGCGGAACCCATGAAGGACTTGGACCAGAGGGAACTTCAGCAGACCGCAGAACTTCAAAATGAAGCTGAAATCTTCTAGACTGGGTTACCTGTAAGTACATCTAGATAGCCTATCATTCACCAATTCATATAACTGTTAGACCCCCCCTTATTAACTACCGCCCCCCTTTTTTGCAGGTTGCTCCAATTAATGACGCTGCTCTTTTACACTCAGGTAAGCCATGCAAACCAGCAGCCAAACCGCAGCATGCATCACACCCAAAAACATGGTTCTTTAAGGGTTCTTTAGTAAGCTCTACACAGATCCATGTCATGCTTAACTGGTTCTTTGCATGATAAACCGGTTCTTCAGACTGATGGTTCCTTTTGAAAAGGGTTCTGTTGTTACGACGATGTCAAACTTCATATAGAGCCATTTACCACACGTTCTCCACCAAGCTGAAGAACCATTTCACCGTGCAAAAACTAAGCATGAAATAGTTCTAGAACTCATGGTTCTAAACAGAATTCCCATTCTCTTTACTAAAGAACCCTTAAAGAACCAGGAGTAAATCGTGTGTAGGTCCAAACGTTCATCTGTTTTCAACATCTCTTCTGAAATCAAGAGACTTTGTTCATTAATAGGCACTTATTCGGTTGAGGATTTGATTGTATTCAACCACAAGTGCATTAGTGAGGTCTGGTACTGATGAATGATTAGTGGTGAAACACTCCAGCTCATCCCAAAGGTACTGGATGGAGGTCCATCTCTCCAGAGAACCCAGTTCCACAGCTCCACAGCGGAATACTCCCCTCCAGCTGATACTCGGCACTGGGCATGGTGACCTTAGGCTCGTGTGCGGCTGCTTTAGAGTTGCTCTCCTGTGAATGTACTTTGGCCTGTATGTTCTCTGAGCTTACCTGAACACCAAACTAATTTTTGTGGTTTGCTGTATTTTATTTTTCCCTTGCCTTAAGGAGGGATACACGTAAATGATCACTGTTCTGATTGGCTGCTGTGTATTGAGCCTCTTTTAAAAAGCAGCCCGGGCTGAAACCCACCTTATAACTTCAGCGCAAATGCTCAGGGCTGAACTGCAGCTAAATGAATACATGCAAATTGGATTGTTTCTGACATTGTGGATTAGCGACATCACAAAAAAACACTGGGTCCCATTCACCAAAATCTCCCTAGATTTGTTCCTGAGATAGGTCCCAAGAGAAAGTCTACGCCAGATTCACGGCGTGTTCTTAAACGGGTCTTTGTGAGCTGTGCTCTTGCGTGAGTGTAGATTCTGTTCCTACCCGAGAACAAATCCCAAGTAAAAAAGCATTGGGGAGCGTCAGAATCGCCTTGTAAACTGTGTCAGAGGGTTTTAAAAAACTCCTTCTCGAGAACGGTTGATAAACGAGGCCCGCTGATTTCAAAACAGACTGTACGGACTGAGGAGTGACCGAGATGTTTCGATATGTCTACAAACTCTATCAGGGTGCCCAAACCTTTTGTAGTCTGTAGAAGGTAGAGTTTAATAAAAACTGATTTTTTAACAGCACACTATATTTTGCTGCTGAAATACTTCAGAAATAAGTAAAATCAAGAATTTAATAATGTAAATATAATATAATAATGTGTTGTGTCTTCATGTAAGGGTTGTGGAGGGTAACCTGGTGGGCAAAAACAAATGTCTTCATAGACAGCCCTGCACTATATCACACTCTGCTGTGTGTGTGTGTGTGTGTGTGTGTGTGAGAGGGAGAGAGATTTAATATTTTGTTCACATTACTAATCATTGTTAACAAAATTTATTGCGAATAAAAGTTTGAAAATTACATGTAACAACAACATGTAAGCACTGTTAGACGTTCATCTAGTGTGAGACTTCAAACCGTTCAGAACGAGCTTTATGGCATTTTGTGCTTTTACTGGACGTAGTTATTGACCATGAATTGGCCTGAACTAATCAGAGAACACTGCTGGGGTCAAAGCCTTCATTCCAGCCTTACACAGGACAGAGGGCCTTCCAGGCTTTGCTCACGCAGCTATTCACTCTGCGTGTGTTACTTCGTTTGTGTTGTGTTGTTGAGTCCAGTGAATGTATTATAACCGCTCACTCATCATTACAGAGTCTTTGGCAAAATGTCAGACATCTTGAAAAGACGTAAGCCCCCTGTGGCCGGGAGGTAATGGTAATAACATGTGGGCACACACGGCGCGCGCACACGGCTGCGCTGAGAAGAAAAAGGGCCGTTAAGGGAAACAGCGCAGAGAGACGGAGGTGGAAGATCATTGGCGGTAAAGCAGCCTATCAGAGGCCTGACATCTCCCGAGGGGCGAGCGAAGACGCTCCTCCGGGGAGACGTCGCGATAGGCTGTCTCTCCTCGCTTGTGATTGGCTGATTTCCCGAACCTCTAATTGACTTGAGTAATTAGCGTCATTTCAGCGCTCGGCTAAAGGCCTCGAGGCTTGTGCTGCACATGGACGTTTATTGGACCTCTTCATCTGGAGAGGATGTCATGTATTTAGCGTTTTATGGGGACCAAATGTTCCCAAGATGACTGGAAACATGAAAGCGTGTGACGTTGTGGGACTTTTATTATATAAAACGAAAAAAAAAATGTAGCTTTTATTTCATGAAGTTAAAGCACCCAAAAATTGAATTACGGCTAACAATAAATAAATACATGAAAAACTAAATAAACAATTTAATAAATCCAACTAAATAAAAAAAATAAAATAAAATTCAATGTTTTAACCTCAGTGGTACGGTAAACATGCCGATTTACCTTTTTGATTTTATTACATTTCAAATAGTAAAAGTAATATAGTAAAGTCGTATATAAAGTAGTATAATAATAGTTAAGTAAACTTTAAATTTTAAGGCAATCAAGTTACTTTTTTTTTTTGTAGGACTAGTTTGTTTTTCAGACACATTTCCATATATTGTCAGCATTTTGCCGATTAATGAATTATTCTGTGTTTTTCTCACGTCCCTTATTTTTCTAACGTCTTCAAAATGATTCACTTTTCAGACCACCATGCAGTCCGTCTCGGTGCCCAATTTCAAGCACCATGTAACGGAGCACAGTCGCCTGTCTGACAGGATGAGCCGGAGGTTAACGCGGACTTACCAGCTGTACAGCCGGACGAGTGGAAAACACGTCCAGGTCCTGGGGAACAAGAGGGTGGTCGCTAATGGCGAGGACGGGGACGCACACGGTAAGAGCCGCGCTGAGGGGAAGCCTCACACGCCGAGACGTCAGGCCGTCCCAGTAGCCTAACCTACATACGTTGAAACGTAATCTATATTGTTCTGAATTTCTCTGGAGAAAGTCTGGAAAAGACATCAGCGCTCATCTTAGCCGTGCCTTCCTCACACTTCCTGAGTTTGCTCTCCGTCTAATAACAGAGCCTCGTGGTCCTGGTGTGGAGTTATGACTGGGCCATTTTGAAGCTCTGAGACGAGCCTGTGAGCCCCTACACGGTCTTCAGGAACGCCAGCATAGTGGGGGCACACGTTTCTCTACCACTTCACAGCCAGACCCCCTTACAAAGGGCTTGGGAATGGTTCAAACTGAGTGTAGTAATGGCCATGAATTGGGTCATTAACGCTTTAAAATCAGCCATGAGCAGTAAAAACACATACATAATACCAAAAAATGACATCTTGCCTACCAAATAGTGAGTCCACACTCTTCTGCGCTGTAAACCTGCTAATTACTTATCTCTGTCTTCTCCGTCAGTCAGCATTATACCTGTCAGCTTCATCAGATAGTCCTGTTCATCAGATATATCGGGTCACACTGTCCTGCTCCTCTGCATTTCTCAATACTCAGACTCCTTGAGGAATGATATTTCATCCCGCAGCATTCACTAACATGCACAAGAGGTAAAATCTGCTGATCGGTCTTTTCCGAGCTTACGTGAAGTTTTAGGCAGCAGAGAAAATGAGACTTGGGGTTTAGAAAAGGGTTCATTTGAATACACTCGTATTAGAACAAGTATAAAGAATAATGCAGCCAGTAGGACAGTGTGTTCATTTGACCCTTTCCAAACCTGTCCATGTTGAGTTAAATCAGAAGTGCTGCTGATGGAATTGAATAAATCCACTTGATGGATTTATTAAACGCCCGGAACCAAACTTTGCTCTACAAACTAGCTCACAGTAAATCACCTCCTTTAAAAAAATGTGTATTAAATTTGACTGGTTTTTGTTTATTTGCATATATTGTGAAATCCATGGTATTTTAAAAGTAAAAACGCACTCCCTGCCGAGATAAACGTTTAAATAATGTGCGTAGGAGCCTAAGACCGTTGCACAGGACTGTATATATGTTCACAGCTCATCATGAACAAGGTTTATAAAACTTATTGTAGCAGAAAAAAGTATATTGGAATACAAGCATTTATAATATTTATATGGTACATAGCAAATGACTTTGCTTTGTGTTTATTCAACACTGATAAAGTACTGCTTTCGCCATTAAAGGGGTCATTAAGCTTAACATGTCCACGTCGTCACACGAAATAAATCAGAAAATGGTCTAACCTTGATAACAAGGAACGTGGAGGTCAGTTTAGCCCGAAACATTCCCGGTCACATTCCTCTTGACGAGCTCAGTGTGATAGGGTTGTAGTTCTCAGTGTTATTTGGCATAAAAAACAAATCTGGTTAATGTGGTGGGGGGAAAAAAAGTAAAAGATAAAAAGTAAGATAAAAGTAAGATGTAATTGAAACTATAGGAATAAAAACCTGATTCTTCGACATGATTGTTTAAAATCACACCCTCTCGTGAAATGGCTCAATAACGTGGATCAAAATGTGGTTGGTCACTCCAGAAGTTCATTACATTCGCAGAAAACGTTAATGCCACAGAAAATTGGGTTGAAGTAGGGGCCTGTGATTCACATAAAGACTTGTTGTGAATAGGGCGAAGTTGTGAAGAAAGTCGGTGAATTTTTTATTTGAACTAGACCAGATTTTTATAGCAATCTGCTGTAAGGCACCTGTTTTGAGGGCAACTTAGCGAGGGGGTTTTGCTCCAAGTCAAACACAGTGGTTAGGATCCCGTCCTCTGGGAGTGAATTCCTGTCACCAAAGAATTTCGGAGTGTCTAGCCATCTTTCCACCAGTGCCGTCCATCCACTTTGCCTATTTTTTCTTTTTTCTTTTGGAGGGTCATTTTATGAGGATTTTTCATTGCTTTACAACTCAATGTATGAGCATGAGTCAGTTTATAAAGAGAGTGAAGTCACCATTTTACCGCAAATCATCTCCCTTTCTGAGCTAAAGCGTAGAGAACCACACTGCTGCACATGACTGAGCTTGAACAACCAGTTTGAAATTAAACTCTTATTTTAAAAATAAAATTATTATTAAATTATTATTACTATTAAATGAATTTGACCTCAGTTGAAGGAAAACACTACATCCACCCTATACCGTTAAAGAAAAAGAATAAAAGCAAAGTTAAAGAATTACTTTTGTTTGCAAAAGTTTATAAACCCCTGGTCAAATTGTTGACTTTCTAATTGGAAAGAAGTTCTGTCCTGAATGTGCTGAAATATTTCTGCACAATTTTAACATATTGGGAAAATATCTATATTAAAACGTAACTCTACAATATAAAATATAACTTTTGCCCAAGCCACATGTTTTTTTTTTTTGTTTGTTTGTTTCTTTTTTATTTATTAAATTCAGCAAATAAGCAGCAACTTTGTACAAAAATGTGCAGGAATGTTCAGGGAATGTGTAACTTATTTTTACTTAAATCAACAAAACATGTCATTTGAGCAGCGGTGCTCAAACCTTTGCCTACATCTGTGTGTATAGTGTTTCAATTAAATTAGGGTTAAAAGCTTAACATATTAATGTCCATATCTGCAGTGGTGTAGTTCATTTGGTCCATATGTTCTCTGAACATGCCTGAGCATAAATCTGAAGAATTTTTCAAAATTGATCAAACTAAAAGTGTACTATTTTTTATCACTTAGTTTGTCATATTTGGTCACATGGGCTACCCTTTAAAAACGTATTAAATCCTAATTTGATTGTGAATAAAAGTATGAAATACTTTTATACTAAATGGGGACATTTAGATGTTCATCCAGGGTGCACCTATTAAAAATCTCATCGTTTTTATCATACTGAATTGTTGTTGGCCATGAATATGTTCATTTAAAAAACTCAGTCTTGAACATTTACTTTCTAGACGTGAGCGTTAGAAGAGAAAATGATCTACAATTGATGTTGTTAAGAAAGCTTGGAATCACCCAAAACGTTTTGTAGGCTCTGCTTGATGCATGTTATGATGAAGAATGGAAAAGAGAAAGAGAAAAGTGCTTAAGATGAACTTGAATTAACTTAAAATGAGCTTGTTAATAAATCCAATAAACGTCTGTGTGATCACATCACAATGTTAAAGAGCAAACAGAGTATAAAACCAGTGGTCCCTGAAAAAAATATGATGAACAACATATGGCACGAACCGGGCTCACATCCAGAACCCTGAAATGACTAGGTTGTGAAGTTTGTTACAGAAATGTAGGCTGTATGTTGATGCTACATAAGGGAGCTGTTTATGTATCCTTCACACTGCTGGACATGCTTTTTCTTTCCGTTTTTGTCCACATCACAGAGTTTATGAACTGCTCTTGTTGTGTTAATTCACCTACAGCACACATATGCTCTTTTTGGCGTGAGATGAAGAATTTCAGCTGCCAAACCTGAAATTGTCAGGCGCTTGAAGAGCCCCAGACGTCAGGTCAAAGAACTGAAAAGAGTGAAATCACCATTTCAAGTTGTGTAGCAGACTGAGGCTGAATGTGAAGTTGTTTCATATCTCAGTTCACCACATTTGCAGAGTTTTGGCTGCTGCAAAGTGAGAACTGTACTGTTCAAGAATCTGAGACCATCCTTCCTTTTGTTTAATTTCCTGTCAAAATGGAATAAGTTATTCTCCAGTGACAGGAAGAAAGCAGAAAACATATTGCTGCTGTCGGATAAAAACCATCTCCAAAATAGTAACTTTACAGGAGAAAGAAAAAACCTACTTCACTTCTAATGAACGTCAGTGGAACCAGACGTCCTTCCGAGCCGTTTTGGGCTGTTTCTTTTGGTCCATTCATCATGAAATTTACACACAACGTAAAGGGCAACAGGCATTTTCAAATATTGTCAAAAACTGAAAAATGGAGGTTTTATATTTAACAGTAGTATTACACTGAAGCCAACTGAATACAATATCAGATTTTTTCAGTATTTAGTGTCAATCTTTGCCTTTATTACAGCTTCCATTCATTTCAGGAGTCCTGTTTTCAGTTTTTAAAGAAATTTACAGGGATATTTTTCCACTCCTCCAAAGTTCAGTCTTAGACGTTGGTTGCATTGGTTGGATGGTTTTTCACTTATTTTCCCTTGACTGTTTTATATCTAATCTCGTTAGAAATCTCCCCTTTAATCGTTTTAGATGCACATGAGAAATACATTTGCGAGGTCACTTGTGTGAATGTTAGTGTCTCTTTAAAGGGGAACATAATGTGTGTGACTCCTTTGGGAGCAGCTTTTGTTGGGAGGACACTGTAACTGTAACTCACTGGTTTTAAGTCTAGAAGCACGGAGGAGCTGCAGTCACAGTAGGTGCGCAAAACTAGAGAGTAGACATCTTAAAAAGATTGATGGGTTTCTTATTATATTTGTTGTTGGAGGTTTTTGTCTAATTTCCTGTTAATTGTATGTTTCTGCTTTTTGCTGATGGTGAATGAATTAATAACTTGCACTCAATGGCCGTTTGGACTGGAAATGTAATGAAATAAAGGGTGCAATAAAAGGATTTTTGCATGTTACTGTAGCTGTGTTTAAAAAAATCATTAATACAGTTGAATTAAGGGTAGCATTGACTGACTAGCAATTTCTTTTAATTAAAATATCTTTCTTTTAATTTCATCCACTGAATTTTAAATACTGCTTCCCTGTTATGAGTTGCCTTTGTCTATCTTTAACTCATTTCTATAATCCTAAATTATATCTGATAATTATGTACCAATGCAGATCTTTAAAATGAAAAAAATAATAACAAAACTCTTATTTTTTACATTTTCAGCCAAGCTGGTTGTGGAGACGGACACATTTGGAAGTCGGATTCGCATCCGTGGTGCCAAGACAGGCTTTTACATTTGCATGAACAAGAAAGGAAAGCTGATTGGACGGGTGAGGCATATTTTTGTCTTTTTTGCATGATTCATTGCAGGATTTTATATGAATAAAGTACTTATTTTACACATTTTTATGCATTTGCTTTCTTTAAAACTTGCAGAAACTGGCTTGCATTCCAGTTCTTGGACCAAATGTTTTTAACAGGATCAAACTGCAACTCCCGATTTAAAAAAAAAACAAACACAAAACAGGGAAATAACAAATGTCTAACTACTCTGAATATTTTCCCTGTCTTTGTATCCAGAGGAAGGGTCACGGCAGGGACTGCATTTTCACCGAGATTGTCCTGGAGAACAACTACACGGCGCTCCAGAATGCCAAATACAAAAGCTGGTACATGGCCTTCACACGCAAGGGCCGGCCCAAAAAGGCCACACGCACCATGCAGCACCATCGAGAGGCCCACTTCATGAAACGCCTGCCCAAGGGACACCTGTTAACTGAGCGCAAGCCTTTTGACGTCATTCCCTATCAGCTCAACAAGAGGACTAAACACAGTCATCGACCTGGCGTTAACTGAGGACGGCCTGCAGAACTGCTAAGCCAGGAGACGCTTCCTTAAAAAGACCTCTCAGTCTCAGTCCTGTCCTCCTGTAGCTTGAACAATCAAACGGAACTGGAATTCTGTCGTATTCTGAGCAGAGACTTCTGAAGAGCTCAAGAAGCAGGACATGGACTTTTTTTGAGTGTCTACAGATCAAGCCTGAGAAACTGAAGAGACTCAATAAAAACTGTTCTGAAATCAGAAAAGACTGAAGTGACTACAGTGTTAATGCAATTAGAGGAAGCCATTGGCTGCACCATAATGAGCAGTTGTATCTCCAGGAACACAGTGGTACAACACACCCCTTACAGTTACACACGGCAGCTATTTTTAAAGGAATAGTTCTGTCACAAAAGCTAATGGTGTTAACAGTAAATCAAAACAAACAACCAGCAGTTGGCACTGTGCAGATCGTCATGCTAACTGATGGCTATGAGCTTTCATTTGCTGTTAGCCACATTAGCATGTTTGGTCAAGCTCTTCTTTTAAATATTCATAATCATAATGAGTCAACAGCCTCTCTGGTGCTCTTTTACAGATTCATTCATGAAGCCTATAAAGATGCATCCGTGTCCTCTCAGTGTTCTATTTGAATATATATATATATATATATTTTTATCAGAAGATTTAAAAAAGGATGGAAATATTTATTGTAGAGTTATTGTGTATTAAATGCCTCTGAAAGTATGCCTTTTCATTTATAGTGAATGCCACACCTTGTTTAAACAAATATAGATAATAATTAACTTATTTCTTGGAGCTTTTCTGAATTTCCCTCAAAGTGTGAGTGTGTTGTGAGATTGGTTCCCGTTTCAGTCATATTTTAACACGCCGTTGCTCATTTCGACTCGCCACTACGAGTCACGTCTATTTTACACGAGTGATCGTTCGCAGTATAAGGGGAGGTGGACTGTTCAATAGGAACCCTTTCACCTTGATAAGATTAGCCTCCGTGAGCTCAGTCAGCCGCTGAAACTTTGCCATGCAAAACGAATATTTTTTAGAAGTTTGAACAACTTTTGTGAATACTTTCCTCGTCTAGCTAAAAGATTTTCAGTTTAGTTTTTTTCTTTTTTTCTAGTTGTGTAGCAGAGGTGGGGACTCGAGTCAGTGACTCATTGCTTGACGTGGATTCACTCTTGAATGACTTGAGATTTAACTCACGGAATTTTTTTAAATATGAAAATGTAAACAAAACGGATTAAATTAGGACTGCAAGTGCAGTAAATGAATGAACTCTTTCATTTCCAACCTCACATGTGTGACCATGCCTTTCAGTTTTGCTATTATCATACAATCATTACTATAGTGTGGCTTCAAATATTGAGTCTTTCACTATAGGAAAACCTGATGGTCTGATGATCAGAACAAAGTGCTTCGTGCAGTAAATGCTGAATTTTGAAGGAATGTTGGACTGTTTGCTGGCAACGGTTTGAATAGTATGGATAGCAATCACACTAGCTGTTGAAGATGAAGATACCAGCTAATCCATCTGAATCTTTCGTAAATTACAGATTAAAATTAATAACTCACTAAAATTTCAGCTGGAATAGTTAACTAGTGAGCTCGCCTGCTGTATTACGGAAGCCCTACTAGGCCATGTTTTCTTTCCTGTGATAATGAGTTATTTTCATTTGTCCTCTCGAAATCTTGTGACATTCATTGGGAAAGTGTCCTGTGCACGATGTGTCATTATACCGACATAATGGGCATTGTTTTATCAAGATAACATTCGTTAGTCGGTCATGATAGTGGCATAAATGTCTCGAGATCTCAAGAAAACAGTGTTCGTTGGGCCATGATAATGAAATAAATAATTTAAGATCTGAAAAAATAAAAACAAATGAAAATAAATCACTAACACTAAAAACTGAGTAAAAAAAATCTGTGGGCCCTTTAAGGTTTTGGTACTATGTAAACTACAGACTTGCCAATTGTTTCAAGTTGTTTAGCTTCTTTCCTTTAAACTGCGTGCAGAGCTTCAGTTCTTTCCTTCAGACTGGCAGATTTTCTAAAATGAAAAGCTCATTATTTGAAGCTGCATTAAATCTCACGGGTTTACTTTTGTACAATGCAGTGCCTGCAGCTAATAACAAGACAACTAAACTTCTCTAATAAATACTCAAGACTCAGGTGCTGACTCATGTATTGATGCATGAACTGACTTGGGACCAGTCCCTGCTGTGTAGTCTTAAGCTTGCGAACTAGGCTGACAGAATAATCTACAACCCCGTTTCAAGTTGGGCTGCTGTGCAAAATGTAAATTACACCAAAATGTTCAATGCTCAAAATCATTTAAACTCTATATTTAATTTAAAAAAAGTACAAAGACAACATATCAAATGTTGAAAATGATGAAAAAGATATGTTTATTTTGAATTTAATGCCAGCAACATGTTTCAAAACAGTTGGGATGGGTCATGTTCACCGCTGTGTTTTATCACCTCTTCTTTGAACAAACTCTGTAAGCATTTGGTTACGGAGGAGATCAGTTGCTGTAGTTTCGGAAGTGAAACGTTTTTCAATTCTTGTTAGATACAGGATTTCAGCTTCTTAGCTGTTCAGCGTCTCTTTTTGTGGTATTTATTGTTTCATAATGTGCCAAGTATTTTCAATGGGTGACAAGATCTGGACTGCAGGTAGGCCCGTTTAGCATCTGGACTCTTGTAGTCACTGTGTAGCCATGCTGCTGTTATATGTGCAGAATATGGTTTGGCACTGTCCTGCTAAAATAAGCAAGGCCTACCTGAAAAATGTTCCCATATATATATATATATATATATATATATATATATATATTGATATCGTTAATGGTGCCTTCACGGATGTCCAAGTCACTCATGCCATGTGCGCTAATGCAACCCCACAACATTACGAGTGCCAGTTTTTAAATGTTGCACTGATAACAAGCCAGATAGTCCCTCTTCTCTTTAGCTTGGAGGAAGCTGTGCCATTATTTCAAATTTTGAGTTGTCTGACCACAGGCCACTGTTCTTTTTACCTCAGTCCATCTTAAGAGCTTAGGTCCAGAGAAGGCAGAGCATTTTTGGGTCCTCTTTAAATATGGCTTCTTCTTTGCATGCAGTTCTAACTTGCATTTGTGAATGCAGCAATGAACTCAGTCAGTGGTTTTCAGAAGTGTTTATCAGCCAAATATTGGTTTTTGGGATTTCTCTGGATTCCCTGAATCTTTTAATGATGTCGTAATGATTTAATGTGCCGTAGAGGATGAAATCCCCAAGTTCTTTACTACTTTACGGTGAGAAACTTTATTCTTGAATTGCTGCATTTTCCCTCTTTTTATACTCAATAATATTACTGACCTGTTGCCAATTATTGTAATTAGTTATGAGATATTTCACCAGGTGCGTTTTTAGCCTCAACAACTTTACCATCCTATTGTTGCCCCTGTCCCAACTTTTTTCAAACTTGTTGCTGGCATCAAATTCAAAATGGGCATATATATTTAGAAAACCAGTAACATTTCTCAGTTTAAACATTTGATATGTTATCTTTGCACTATTTTCAATTAAACACAGATTTTAAATAATTTGAACATCTTTGCTTTCTGTTTTTATTTACATTCTGCACAGATCATTTTTTTGGAAATGGGGTTGTAATGCAGTTGTACCAGCAGATATGTATAATAGTTTGCAGTCTGAACATAATGGATTGAATGTTATGGTTTGGAAATATTAGGTGCGTTAAAGTATTTTATTGCTAAGGCATATAAACAGCTTTGCCTGCCATTTTTGGGATTTGAAAAGGGAATTGCATCACATTGCAAAGATTCCTGGACAAGCTCTACTACTGAAGTCAACATTCAATCCTTCGTCCCTCCAAGGGCTCATATAGTAAACTTCACTCGAGCTGATATAGCATTGGTACTGTCCTTAAGATGACATTGTGAAATGGTGAGGCCAGGTGGACAAAGGCATGTTAAAGCCGGTATTGAAACAGGTTTCTTTTGGTTTCTTTTCAACGTCCCCTCTGAATTTGCTGGGTGGCTTTCTCGTAAAACTTCCATGCATCTCTTTGTGGCATGCTGTATGTGTGTGGGCACCATTAAGAACAAGAGGACAGCAAGCAGAGGTTAAAGTTGAAAAGCTCTGAGGATTCCACTCACTTGGACAAATTAGGACTACAGCGTCGCAAAGAAGGACAGCACTGTTCAGCACACAACAGGAAAGGCCACAGGAAAAAAAAACAAAACAAAAAAACACACAAGACTCAAGACTATTCAGAAGGTAGTATACCTACAGGGCTGTATAGCTGTTGTTTTGTGGGGTTTTTTTTTTGCCCTGGCAGCCCAACTCTGGGCGAAAAAAGGCCTGTGAGCCCCAGATAACTGTGAACCAATATCTGTGACTGGCCAAGCCTGATTGAATGTGCTCAGCAAGTGAGACTGGCTCTTTGAATAGCTTCAGGCCTTTCGCTTTGGAAAGCGATGAGGTCAACCCAGCACTGCGGCCCCCGAACAAAGGTTACCACCGTGTAGTCGCATTTCTGCGATGCGCGCACCGTAACCCTCTGATCAAATGCCCCCTTTGTGGAGGAAAGAGAAAAGAAACATGTCATACAATGGCAGGGCCCGAATAATGACACAAGGAGGGGTCAGCAGCTATCGTGGGCAAAAAGGAAAGTGCACTCGCACAAGGGAGGGAAAGAGAGAGAGCGGGAGAGTGAGGGAGTATTTCAGGGGTGTTGCGGGGTGAGAAGACGTAAAAGGGTCTGAAAGACGGGGAATGTCCGGCAAAAGAGGGGTGCAGGAGGATGAAAAGGGGCAAGAGAGCCAGTGTCTCTGTCGAAGCAGCTAACCATGACTGCTGGGGCCTAGGGAGAGGGAGGAAGAGAGAGAGAGAGAGAGAGAGAGAGAGAGAGAGAAGAAGAGGCAATGGACAAAAATCACATCATGGACCCTGTCAACCCTGCTGGCCCTCTGTGTTTTTTTTCTCTTTTTGCCTTTTCCCACGACTTCTGATTCGTTGAGCCACCCTGGAATCTCTCCATCTCCACGCGCAGCACAACCACGTTTGTCAGAAAAGCAACGCAGAGACAGAGAAGCAATGGAAATCGCAACATTGTTCTGACTAGCCATGCTGCCTTGCTGTGCTAGTAGATTAGCATTTGTTATTCAAAAATGCTGGTTTTGTCAAGTTCAAATCAAAGGGTTAAAAATGACAAAACAGTTGAATCAAAAAAAAAAAAACCTGCTATTTGAGAACCTTTGCAAAGTATTCAAATTTCCCTAACTTCCATAAGCTTTCTGATGAGAGCATGACTGTTTCTTGCTGTAAGTGAACCACCAGGGGGCCTTAAACTCTTAAAAATAAAGGGTTCTATGGAGCGATGGAACAGAAGAATAACTTTTGGTTCTCTAAAGCAGCCTTTCTCAAATCAGTCCTCAGGGACCCCCAGACAGTCCACATTCTTGCTGTATCCCTGTGTTGCAAGTCAGGTTATAGCAAAAATCTGCACCGTCATGGGGGGCTGCAAGCACCAGTATGAGAGCCCTAAGGTTGATGTCCAATTGATGGTTCATCAAATAACCACGTTTGTAAATGAGAAGTGAAGACCTTTTTTAAGTTTAAAGAACTTCCACATAATATAGACATTCAAATAAAAGAATATTTCTTACCATACTTGTAGGAAAAAAGTTGCATATAGTAACAAATCCAGTGTTCTTTCACCTGTAACGATAATGGAACGCTTTGGATGCTACCATTTTGAGAAGTTATTTAAAGAAACAGTACAGTACTGTGCACAAGTGAGAAAATGTGAGGTGAAGAGTTATTTATCAGGGCAGTAAGGAGTTGTATGGCAAGAAAAACAGTGATATTACAATAACTACAAACAACACTAACACAATAAAGTCATTATTTTTATTGAACTATTTCCAAACCTATTCTCCAGTCAATTGTAACTATCATTCAACATCTGATTTGGCTAATCAGTTATGTAAATCGGTGATGCTACTGATGAAACTTAATAGATCTGTGCAATGGCTGGGGGCGTTGAGGAGAAATCCGTAACCAAACTTCACTAGTTCCACTTTTTTGGGAAAGAAATAACGATGGCGCGCTGGGTAGTGCTGACGCCTCACAGCACGAAAGGCCTGGGTTCAATTCCCCGACCAGGGTCCTTTCTCTGTGGAGTCTGCATGTTCTACCCGTGTCTGCATGGGTTTCCTCCCACAGTCCAAAGACATGCAGTCAGGCCAATTGGACATGGTACATTGCCCCTAGGTGTGTGTACGTTTGTCTGCCCTGTGATGGACTGGCGATCTGTCCAGGGTGTATCCTGCCTCCTGCCCAGTGACAGCTGGGATAGGCTCCAGCACCCCACTGTGACCTGGAAAGATAATATAAAGTGAAAAAAATCAAATCGTTTTTTCATAACAACCCTTTTTGGTGCTACCATTTTTTAAAAGGTTGTTTACAGAAACATATACAACAGTTTCTCCTTCATAGAGAAGAACCATTTCATCATGAGTTGTCATGGTATACTGTACATTTACGCCAAGAACCATTTAGAAACTTTTATGCATTCATTTTTATTTATTTATTCTTTTTCTTTTTTTAGTATTGAAAAGCACAATGAGTATTAATTAAGTTATGTGGGCCCCCCCAAGTTGGAGGTCACTAAGGAGCCCTAAATATTTAGAAAAGGCCCTGAATGCTAAGAAAAAAACCTCAAATGACACAATATCAGATCAGAAATCCACAATTCTCAGTGAACGATTGTAAAAGCAGAGAAGAACCTACAACTAAGCTCTTCTCCATCAGAAGCTAACGCCAGCATCGAGGCTATAAACATTCCGTATCCACCCAAAGCTGGAGATGACAGTCAAAGGCAGCCAGCAGGCCAGACTGCTTGTCACCACATTGTAAGTGGAGAAAGCTCTTGGCTATTCTTCCAGTGCAGGACAGGGGCTGGAGGATCTATAAGAACCTCTCGAGACAGCTGTTAACCTCGAGACCCTCTCGATCTGAATGTTGGCGTGTAAGAAGTTTCAGAATAATCTGTCTTCGAAATGTCAAGCCAAGGGTCTCCCCCGGACGTCAGGAATTGGTTGATTCTGGAAGCTGCTAATGGCTGGGAACTGGAGCATACCACCTTTGGGCAGAGGTACTGCAAGAGGAGGAGTGAGCCAGGAGTTGTTGTGTTTCTGGAAAGCTCCAATGATGTGTGCAGATGTTTGGATCACAATGTTGCTTGTCAACATAACTGGAACAATGATGCACAGCAGCTTCTGTCTTGTCATGGACAAAATCGTCACTTGATTGCCAGCTTTTAATTCTGTGTTGCGCTCCTGTAACCCCGTAATCAAGCATTCAAGACCTCTCTGATAGTAAACAAATCTATGAGTTTTATAAACAATGTTGCCTTATGTTCCAGAGAAGCTTTACTGAATCCTTTTGCATTCACACAAAATGTAAAAAAATAATAAATTTCTGCTTCTCACAATCCAAATAATCCCAAACACATTCAGTGATGTTGAAGTCTGGACTCTGGGGTGGTCAGTCTGTTGTTCTGAGAACACCATTAGCAAGAGTGGAGCTTGATGTTCTCCTGTCTCTCAAAGATAAGTGCTTTAAGCACGGTTTATCTGACCATAATTTGTGTACTCTATAGAAAAGCATTGCCAATACAATGAGATGCTCTAGAGCAGCTGCACATTAGCCTAAGGTCACCATGCCTAGTGCCAAGCATCATCTGGAGGGGTAAGCCACCCCAGCATTAGGCTGTGGTGCAGTGGAACTGTGTTCTCTTGGGTGATGAAGCTCCAGCCAATACCTTTGGGGTGAGTCAAGTGATATTTGTCATCAGAACTAATGATCCAACATCATCATCCGATCTTCCGATCCTCATAGCAACATTCCAACATCTAGTGTAAAGCCTTCCCAAGGAGTAGATGCTGTTACAGCAGCAAAAGGGGAACAGACTCTTTATTAATAACTTTTCAGAAGAAAAGTTGGATGAGGTGATGTGTACAAACTGTTGGGTATATGAATATGAATATCATAGCCAGTCTTGTGAATTCCACAGCAGATATTTTGGAGAACACAAACATATAAAATAAGTTTTGTGTTTTGGGTCTGATTTACTGTCTGATGTCTTAATTTCGCAGTGGAGCAAGCAAAGATTTTTCAAAATGAGGTACAAGTCTATTCATGCTGCTAGATTTCATTTAGGGAATCTGATTAGATGAAGGGTTGGCAACAAGACAGCAATGATCTGTGAACAGCTTCCACAGTAGAGTAACCCAGAACACTTGGATAGACAAGGCTCCTATCAGAATTTCGGGTTTGTTTTTAATCACAGCTCAATGAACGCAGCAGAAAATTGATCCTGCCATTGTTTTCCAGAAGTCTTATTGAAGACGTTTGATAGTGCATGAAGTTCTACTGCAAACTTTTGGTCATAAACCAGTACACGGGCTCAAATTCGAAAAATCTGTCCATGCAATTTTTAATAATAGCATTCAAAATGTTCTTTTACACATCAAAATCCTTTTACCTTTGAAACAAGATAACACCAAGAAGACAAACGTCTATATACAGTCAGACACACATGCTTTATCTGCATGTACAAAAAAAAATGGTTTTACAAAATAGCAAACTGCACAAGTCCTGCACAGAAGAGTTATTAACAGCAAGTCAAGAGTCCACACCAGTTCACTGGGTTTTACAGTCAATGTCTCCTTCATTTGTCCCCTTCAGTTTCTTCAATTCCCTCAGCAGCTCCTGTTCCAGGGTTAAAATCTCTTTGGGCTTCTTATACTACGACAGAAGTGAAAAAAATGCTTATGAAAGCAGTGAACACCACTACAAATGAAGGGAAAGCAGATCCAGTCACGCTCATTCGAAAATAAGATATATATATAATAACATATAATTAGGCCAATGCTGTTCTGTTCTATGTACAAATTATTGGAAGTTGTAAAACAATTCTCTACAGAATTGAACAGATTTAAAGGAAAACAAGAAAAAAATGATCACACATTTTCATAAGCTTATTTACACTCAGCCTGAGGCCACTTTTTCAATATCAGAGCAAGATAAAATAAACAATATACAAAGTGTTCAGGAATGATTAAGTGAGCTGTGAGGTGGGGCCCTTTAACTTACACTGATGATTAAAGTGTTGTTGGCGTGGCTGAAGCTCAAGGCCGTGCTCTCCAGAGGCAGCTGGCAGCGGTCAAGGTCTGGAATATTGAACTTCTTATAGTACCTGAGAAACCAGGAGATGGATAAAGGAAAATGTTAGTCATGGCAAGCCCTCAAACCTGCTCTTTTGGCAACAACGACACCTATAGGATGCTTTCTGCAACTACATACTATAGACCAGGGGTGTCGAGCTCAACTACTTAAGGGGCCATTTAAAAATCTCAACAAACCTGTTGTCCAGAGGGAAAAAAGTCTTATTTCAATTGTAATGCTGTGCTACAACCCAAACTGGCCATTGTTTATTTCAATTATGCAAAAACGTGAGCAGTAAAATAACGACACAGAAAAGAGACCTTGAAATATTACATGAATAATTGAAATATTCAAAATGTAAATGTCCCCAGGACCTCTGTCTTTTAAACCTATTTATTTGCTTGAACTAAACACCTGGCATTCTTTCTATGCTGTAGCTTCACTAAGACTCGGGCTCAACTTGATCTAATGTTAGGTGTTTATGAACTGCAGCTGAAATGCAGCTGGTGTTTTCTGTGATATGACTGGTGTGGAATTGTGTAAACCTGTTGTTGTGGTAGGAGAGTCAGAGCTACAATGTTGCTGTGCATACTGGGGACTGTAGTGCAGTGCATTGTGAAACAGGCTAATACAAATTACAATACTTTTGCAGGCTGGATGGTCTTGTGGAAAGCTGGAAAACATGAGGTATCTTCTATCTCAAACTAAAATGTCTTCACTTTAACCCTAACCCTAAAATGTTTAAGGTTGAATACAAACATTCATTTTTTTCCCCAATATACCATTTATCCTCCAGTCCACACAGTCCATATATGAAAGTTATTGTTGTTGTGACATCACAAATACCAGCACTTTTGCAGATATTTGCCTATTCAGCTTACAGCAGTTTAGCCCCACCCATTCATGCTGAAGGAGTGTTTCAGTCCAGCATGCTCTTTGCATTGAGACTCAGTACACGGTAGCCAATCAGGACAGAAGCAATTTACATATGTCGGTCCTAAAGGGATCATATCATAGAAAACCAAATTTCCCTTGCTTTTTTTAAATAAAAGAGTCTGAACTAAAATGTAAACATAGTTAAGGTCTCAACACATACCATTCACCCTCCAGTCATGTACATTTTTTTGTGCATGAAAAGTTTTAAGTGGACTTTTGAGGTGTAAAAATGCAATAAAATGTAGGATAGGAGCTCTTTAAAGTCACAGGAAGCAAAACAGCCTATTTAAGTGCAAGAGATAAAGCTAGGTTGGAGATAGTCATGCAAAAATGAACTATGACTATTTTCTGCTCATTTCTAATCTTGTCCAGCCTTGTCACTCCCAATGAAAATCTCAGCATCTTCATCTCCGCCACCTCCAGCTCAGCCTCCTGTCTTTTAGACAGAGCCACAGTCTCCAAACCATACATCATAGCAGGACGCACTACTGTCTTGTAAACCTTCCCTTTCACTCTTGCTGCTATCCTTCTGTCACACATCAGCCCTGACACCCGTCTCCACCCACTCCATCCTGCCTGCACCCTCTTCTTCACCTCTACACTGTCCATTGCTCTGGATGGTTGACCCAAGATATTTGAAGTCATCTACCTTTACGACCTCTACTCCTTGCATCTTCACCTTTCCACCTGCCTCCCTCTCATTCACACACATGTATTCCGTCTTGTCTCTACTGACCTTCATTCCTCTCCTCTCCAGTGCAAACCTCCACCTCTCCAGATTCTCTTCCACCTGCTCTCTACTCTCCCCACAGATTACAATGTCATCTGCAAACATCATGGTCCATGGAGCCTCCTGCCTGACCTCATCTGTCAACCTCTCCATCACCATTGCAAACAAGAAGGGGCTCAAAGCTGATCCCTGATGTAACCCTACCTTCACCTTGAAACCATTTGTCACTCCAACTGCACACCTCACCACTGTCTCACTATCCTCATACATGTCCTGCACCACCCTAACATACTTTTCAGCTACACCTGACTTCCTCATACAGTACCACAGTTCCTCTCTTGGCACCCTATCATATGCCTTCTCTAGATCCACAAAGACACAATGCAGCTCCTTCTGACCTTCTCTGTACTTCTCTACCAACACTCTCAACGCAAAAATTGCATCTGTGGTGCTCTTTCTGGGCATGAAACCAAACTGCTGCTCACTGATCTGAACCTCTCGCCTTAGCCTTGCTTCAACAACTCTTTCCCATACCTTCATGGTGTGGCTCATCAACTTTATACCTCTGTAATGAATATTTCACAAAGCATGACTTTTGAGTTATTCAGTTAACTTAAAGGGGCCATATCCTATATTTTTCTCGAATTTATTAATATTAATTATCCCACTTATAAGTGAATCATAAGTGGGATAATTAAAAGATAAATTCGAGAAAAATATAGGATATGGCCCCTTTAAGTTAACCGAATAACTCAAAAGTCATGCTTTGTGAAATATTCTCCAGATTAGGATTTGGATGTGAATGCAAAGCTTTGAGAAATCATATGAAGAAAATAATCAAATGCACTGAAACCCAGTTTAAAATGCATTACACAAGTGAATAAAAGAGCAGTGGACATACAGCATTCAGACAGCATCTCATCTGAGCATGAGAAACAAGGTATAGGTGTATAATTCTGAAATGAGCTCAAGAAGAAAGACTGGAGTTACTTTTTGTTTGTTGTGCGGATGATGCAGCATCGTTCAGCAGGCTCCACTGAAATGGTATAGGTGTCTATGGGGTATGGGATATTACGAACCCTCCACTGGAAACTGGACTTTATGTCTTTACGCATAAACACAGGCTGCAGAGTTGAGAACAAAGTGACATTAAACAGTGCATTATGCAAATGGAACATATTAAAACAAAGTTATTAAAAAAATATATATCATAACATACACATATTTTTAAACCTACATTAGAGCTATTCTCTTTTATTTCAACCTCTGTAGAAGGTACAGTGTTTGTTTCACCAACTTCCACTTGCCACAGCCCCTGTCCGCCAAGCTTGTTTTTAGAGCGCAATTTTCGACCTGAGGGAAAAGAAAAACACATTAAAAACTCTGTTACATGTGTATTCTGGACAGTTTAATGTTATTAAATGTGCTTTGCAGTGTTCTGTATCAAAGCATTATATCCATCAGCCCTATCAGTTCAACAGAATTGAGAATTTTATATATTGTTTTCATGTTTCTGTACCCAGGGTGCACCATGCAAATATATTATACACGTCTTGTTGTGGTGTCAACCAATGCTGGCTGCAAGCCTGGCCAGTGACGTACAGGCTAATAAAAACCACAAAGCATACATTAATGTAACTTCTACCATTGTTGTCAAACTAAATCATGAAGAAAACACTAATTCTACCTTTATTCATAAAATGGATGATGGAGACAAGTTGTCATCTCCTCCTGCTAAAGAAAATGAGGCAAACTGAGGTCTTCTTCTTCTTCTTTCGGCTGCTTCATTTAGGGGTCGCCACAGCGGATCATCTGCCTCCATCTTGCCCTATCCACTGCCTCCTCTACTTTTACACCAACCATCTCCATGTTCCACCTTCACTACATCCATAAACCTTCTCTGAGGTCTACTTCTTCTCCTTCTACCCGGCAGCTCCATCTCCAACATTCTTGAGGCAAACTGAGGTACGATACCTAAACACCCAAGTAGCTAACAGTAGCTTTTATCTGTTGTTCTTCTCATCCGACGAGTCATTTCCATCATTCTATCTATCAGAGTAATCCACAATAAGACAATAAGACACTCAGCTTCCTAGCAGAGAAGTTTAGCTACCTAAACGTGATCTACAAAAAACTAGTGGCCTCTAATGGTAACCATTAAACCAATGCCCATTAGAAAACAAATACCATTTAGCTTGAATCCTAATGAGTCTAATGCTTTTTTTCAGCAGGGTTTGGCCTGGCAGGCATGATAAAGTAAGCTCAAGCAAAACGTTCGCACGTTACACTTACACACAAGCTCGTCAGTTCTCATGTCGTATTCTTCAGCCATCTCACTGCCATCTGGAAACAGGTAATGCGCTTTCCTTTTCCCTACAAAGACAGATGAATATGTTAGACAGTAGGTTAGCTGCTAACTAACCTAACGGCTTGTGCGATTCCTTGACACTGCATGTACAGTAGCTACAATATCATTTACATTTACAGCATTTAGCAGACTTACAAGAAGTGCTGTGTCTATCTAGAGAAAGTATCTTTGCTAGCTACCCATAGTTTAGAGAGAAAGCCCGCCCTGAGCTCAGATACTGCTGGAAACTAAAGTCAGTGTAGACACAGAGAGAAAAAGGAAGAGTTGAACACAGAACTCTGTGCCATTCAATGTAATGCAATCGGCATATAATATAGACAAACAAACCATATTATATGCCGTTCCAGGTGTTCTGAAATATTTCACAGCACACAAAATAACAAAACACACGCATACCGTCGGAGATTAACGCCGTTTTCTTAGAAGCCTTCAGGATGTCCGACCAGCTCTGAACAGCCATGTTGCCTGACTAACGTTAGCGAACTTCCTGCAACACAGCCAGGCCAAAGGTTTCTATGGAAACGGAGACTACGGTCAAAGGCAGAAAGACCACTTCAAACACAGACGAATTTTAGATTTTTATTTATTTATTTATTTTTTTAAATAATAGTATTTTCAGTCTACAATTTCAGTATTTTTTCAGTATAAATGGAAGTTAAAATAAGCGAAATGACTTTGCTATTGCTTTCTTTTTTTTCAAATCGAAATCTGTGAATCTGATTGGACTACACAGCAGCGAGACCCGGATGTGACCCTTTTAAAGGTCCGTTGTTTTGGTGAGTCGATTTATCGAGTTTTCTGTATTTTTGTGTTTTTTTGGTTGTTATTTCTTCATGTTTAGCTTTCAGTACGTTATTCGTTAATGAATAGCTTAACTGTGGGATATATAAATACAGAAAAGCTGAACTGAAAGGATTCACGCCGCTGCGTCAGCTGAAAGCAGATATGTGTAGTATTACTGTCACTCCCAGCTTTCACTGCTACTAATACTAGTTACTACTATTAATATCAGCAGTATAATAAGTTTGTGGGTGGCTTGCTCACCTGGGGGTTTTACATTCATGTTAAAACTTTGTCTTTTCTGGAAGTCTGTGAAGCTGCTTTGTGACAACGTCAGTTGTATAAAGCGCTCCAAATAAAATTGACTTGACTTGAATTACTAACTTACTCCATTTCTGCCTCGGTCGTCTGTACAATGTCCAGCGTAACGTAAGCTACCGACTGGGAGCCTAAGAGTAAGAATTTCTGAAAAATGTTCGTTTTGTAGGGCTTTCCCTCTGGGAACTCTGAGGACTCTTCGGGATGGAGACTCATGGCATCATGAAAGCTTTTCCAAAAGTGAAGAGGGCTCGTTCAGCTGAGGGAAAGGAGGCACCTCCATTTAAGAAAACCTGGACTCAGGCAGTGACTGGTAATACTGTCAATCTGACTAGACTAAATGCCTGTTTCGTTTTTTCTTTAATGAAAATAAGACCCTATAAATTCTATGTGAATATTCTGTTAATATTTAATTTACTCTTCACTACTCATGTGCATTGGTTGTGACTACTAAGTAATGCTTTGCATAATAAATGTCCACATAGTCTGCCGTTTGTTTGGCCTGTTGTTCAAGCACAGGTTATTTCTTGATTAGTTACTTGGTGAATTCAGCTACTTTAGGGAGCACTCATTAAATCAGACATTCATTGCATGCACACGGCGGGGTTATAACCCCCAGTATTGCACTGTGGCGCTGCATTTTTGGAGTGATGGCGTTCCATAAATCTGTCCACCTTCCCACACCATGTATCTTAGTGATGTAAGAGTTTCCTATACTTTATATTATTGGTTTCGGCACCAATAATATTACCTTAACTTATAGGTCAGAGGTGACCAGTCCACATTCCATGCTGTTTATTAGTCATTGTAACACTGCAGTTTACCTATCTTGTAGAACAATATTAAAAAAATGCTCAGGACGTTAAAATAATGTTGCTGTTAATCTGTCTCTACTATGGTATGTTAATCTCAGCTGTTTATTTTAGTCTTTGTACTTTGCTATTATGAAACACAAGTAACTTAACTAATTACTATATTGGATAAGAACTTTTTATCAACCACAAGTTCAGATATTGGAATTGATGTGGGGAGGAAACAAAAATGGTGTATCTGTAGTTTTTTCTCTATCTCATTTGTTCTTTCAGGAAATGTGTTTCAAGGTGTCTTCATCCACATAGTCCCTGCTGGCATTGGAAAAGCCCGATGTGATATATTCCACCAACAGATCATTCAAAATGGGGGCCAGGTGGAAGCTACCTTTAGTCCCAGTTGCACCCATGTAGTTGTAGACGAGTCAGTAGATCGAGAGCGGGCATTGAGGCTGCTGAGGATTGAAGTGCTACCTCCTGCTGTAGAGCTGGTGAAGTGCACTTGGCTCAGTGCCTGCATTTCAGAGAAACAACTTCAGACCACCAAAGACTACAGTCTTCTTCCAGCTGACAGGTATTGACTAGAATGTGTGTGTATGTATATGTATGACTAGAAGCTCTGTGGTGGACAGTAACTAAGTAAATGTAATTAGTTACTGTACTTAAATAGTTTTTTCATGTATCTGTACTTAAGTATTTCCATTTTGGGCGACTTTTTACTCTACATTTTGAGATCTGTCGTTCCTTTTGGTTTTTGTGTGTATTAAAACGCAACATGTCAAAACTAAATAACCACAAAGCAAGAAGACCAATCAGGGCACAGCAGTGACTTTGTTCTGAGCTTGTTTTGACCTGTTGATCATACTGACCCAGTGCAGCACACGGTTCAACAACTGTGCAGCAGCTTAAAGTTTTGGGAGCATGTACATCGACCTAAATGATGAACTAACCTAACTTTGTGTAAATAGACCACAATATAGAAATATGTCCACATATGCAGTCGTGACTGGCACGTTTCCCTTTTTCTGAATTCATACAAACCCTTTCATTTTATAGTAAATTAGTTTGGGTTAGTTTATGTTTATGAACAGAGGCCTACAGATCAACACAGTAAAGGAAAACTTATTTCTGATCCTGAGTTTAAAGCCAGTTTTTATTCAACTTGTAACTAAGTTACACAGTAATCTTAAACTGAAAATTTGCTTGTTTGTAAAAGTGATTTCAGAGCCACTCGGTTCTCCCTGATGGAAACTGTTTGCCTTCAGTGTTTTGTGCTTATGATCATTTTAATAGACGTCAGCGTCACTAATTAATGACGTTCTATTAAAGGACTGGTTTACCAAGAGAGACGCTGGAGGATTTTCACCTAAAATTAGTTAATGAGTCTTGTTATAAAAATGATAACAGGACATTAAAGTCATAATTAATCTTTTAGTACTTTTACTTTCAATACATAAGTACATTTGAAGGCAAATATTCTGTACGTTTACTCAAGTTGAGGTCTAGAGTGAGGACTTCTGCTTTTACTGGAGTAATATTTTACCTTGAGTCTCTATCTCTACTTTAACTCAAGTACATGATTTCTGTACTTCGTTCACCTCTGGAAGCTCTCAAAAGTGCTGTACACCTAGCACAACTGATTGACACACAGACCTCTGAAGTTGTGCTGTTACTCCTTAGTCTGTCATGACCATATAAAGAACTCTGGGTCATAGCACTTTTCCTCATTGGGAAAAATTTGACACCTTGGAAAAGCAGCAGCATTGCCCTATGGGAAACAAAATGTTCAAAAGCCAATATGTTTAGTCCTGTGTGCCTTTTCTTTCTTAATGTTCTCTGAAAGTCATTTAGTAGTCACAGTTTGAGTAGTTCTACATTCATGCTACAAGCAAGCAAACACTCCTGTATGTTGAAATGATATACCAACATCAGCTATCCGCACTGTAGGCTACTACTGCCAAAGCATTGTAACAGTCACATTTGTCAAGCTTGCTGGCTTGCGTGTGGAATTCTGCTGAGGTGGTCTTATGTCCTCCATGGTCAGTTTAGTGCACAGCAGCATTGGCTTGCATGTAGCCATATTTACATTTTGATGCCTTAACAACCTCATTCAGAGGATCCATCAACAACAGGAGATAATATGTACATACAGCAACAGTGTGTCTCCAAAACGTTGTTTTTATCATTCATTTTTTTCATAGGGAAAACCAGACTTAGTTTTAAAATGGCATGACTCATACTATGGAGTGACGACAGGAGTTGGGAGGTCTATGTCTATCAGCGGTGCTAGTTAGTGTGTTTTGAAACATACTGGCAGAAAGCTCTGGCACTTGGCCTTTTCCAAAGTGATCTATTGGTAGTGTCAGCCTCAGACGCTCTGTCTTTTATGTGCAAAGCTGGCCACAGCTACTGTGTTTTAGTCCATTGCATTCTAATAGGCTATCAGCATGTCTGTGTTTATGCACTTTCATGCAGAGTTTCTCATTTGGTATGGGAAGCAAAGTTTTGTTTTTCCAGTGAAATTCTAGTCTAGCGAACAGCTGTTTCCGCTAGACATGACAAAAAATGAGTCCTTAAGAGCAAGATACACACCTCTACACACCACAACAAAACAGCAGGCTGGGATTGGTTGTTTTGAACCTGAAATCAAATAATCCTCTTTGAATTATAAGGTTCTATCTGACATTTTTGTCAAAAAAAAGTTTTTTTTTTTTGTTTTATAAAAATTGTGGCATTTTTGGACTTGAATATACACAAGAGGACCATTCAGGTTCTGATTCTTTGTAATGTTGCTGCACTGCTCAGTGACTGCGAGAAAAGTTTCTAAAACTTTCAGTGGCATATTTTCATGTTTCGGAAACTCTGCCTGTCTTCTCAAAGTTCCTTAAGGGTTATTCTCAAAGTTTATAAATGTTAAGCCTTGAAGTCAATTAAATGGTGAACGTTTGAATTGATTAATTAATTACAATGTAAATGTTAATTACATTCATTCAAAACATTTTGGTGCATTAGTGTAACAGTACTGATATAAAACTAAACCTCACACTGCCTTTAGACTGACCAGCTACACTTACTTGCTGGGACACTTTTATTATAGTAGCTGTTTGTTTCTTATAGTTACACTATAATATTCAATATGACCTGTGGATCAAACGGAGATCAACTGATGTCTGTGCATCATATTTGAATGCAGTCTTTTTATCTATTAATATAGCTGCTGATTTTAGAGCTGATACAGCTGTTTAAATGCTACTAGAGCGTGCATGATTTATTTTTCAAATATGTGGAAAATCAAAATACAGTATCAGTCTACAAATAAATATAATGTCAACATGCTTTCTATGTTCTGTTCATTTTACATCAGCTCCATCTGTAGTCCTCAGCATGTCCCTGCTGAAGAGCCAAAGGATAGTATGCTGGGCACCACCTCAGTTCCTGAGGAAACGGCACTACGACCTGATCCTAAAACAGCCCAAGATGACCCAGCAGAGATGGTAAACAAGGGGAAATTGCCTCCATCTGCAGAATCCATTAATTGTTTGTTTGCTAGCCTTTTTTGGTTCAGCAAGTGTCTCAAGCAGGGCTGCAAACAGGTTTGAGGGACGGAGAACGGAAACTGTAAATTAATAATGTTCTGCTAGGAAGAAAAAAATGAAACTGAAAAAATAATCATCCCTAACTGCTCCAGAATAAATGTTCATTTGAAGTGTTCCCAGTTAATACTTTTGTTTTCCCATTCCAAGTAACACACTATGGAAAAAAAAACTTGATCTAGCTTATTATTTGTCTTAACCTTAAAGTGTTTTGCATGCTTTTCTGCAATGTATCGTTTTATGCATGCTGTGCAGCATCTAGGGAGCTGACTGTTAGTGACTGAAGGATTTAGCTATGGCTACATTGTAATGTGTCCAGTCAAGATGGACTGAGTTTACTATAAATATATTTTTAACACGGTCCTCATTATACTTTAGATGGATAACGTGGCTTGTTAGTTTTGAGATCATAGATAGCCTGATACATACTGCACTTGTTAAACTGTCTGGGATGTTCTAAATACTTGTGAATAAATCTAAATACTCAAAAAAACTAACTAAATACTTGTGAATCAATCTAAATACTCTATAAAAAATACTCAGGCTGTCTGATGGCTATATTTCTAAACAACATACTGGTTCACAAGCAAAAAGATTCCATAGCCTATGTGCAGGTAAACAATACAAATTCCACAGCTGGGTCTAATTTCTGTAACTTTCTAAAACTTTAATTACTAGACCTACATGTAGCTTATGTAAAAGGAAAATAATTAAACATTTTTAGATGCAGCACTTCATGGTCCTGGCTTGTACAGTAGTGTGCACAAGTTTGAACACCCCTGTTTAAATGACCAGATTCTCTGCTTCATAACAGCAGTGCTTCCTATTGGTGTTGCTCTGTGCCAATGTTCAATTTTGCTTTAAAAGAATTAGGAGCATTGTGTTTAGAGTGCGAGAGCAAAATGGTTAAAATAATGGTTCTGCTGAGAGCAAACAGATTTGTTTATTTGTTCGGAGCTCTGATCTCAAAGTATTAATGTGGCTTTTGAATGAACGCTTGCTGCTCAAGTTCTCATCAGGAAAGGATAAACACATTCCACACTTTTCTACATGATGTCCCACAGGTGCCGGAGAGTCAAGATGAACATCTTGAGGAAGACGATGTGTCACAGGATGACTTGGATGCTCTGGTCAGTGGAATTAAACCCCAAGTGGGTGTTCCAGACGAAGCCCAGAATGTGACGGAAAAGCCTGCTTTACCAGGGAAGTGGGTCTGCGCCCAGTCATCTGAAGCCAAGGGCATGAACCACAACAAGCATATTACTGACAAGCTGGAGCAGTTATCCAAAGCTTACACCCACACAGGGGACAAGTGGAGAGCCCTGAGCTACTCTAAAGCTGTTAATGCCCTCAAGAGCTACCACAAGCCTGTCTCTTCATATGAGGTCAGTCTGAATGATCTAGAGCTTACAGTACAGTTTGTGTTTACTTCAGTGTAATAGCACATGTTTTCATATTGGTTATAGTAGTGTGGATCCCTGAATAGTAGTGTAGGTCCCTGATGCAATATTTTCTCTGCTGATAGGAAGCATTTGAAATCCCAGGCATTGGCAAAAGCATGGCGACTAAGATTGTGGAGATCATGGACAGTGGGCACCTGAGGAAGTTGGACCAGTTTGGGGAGGCTAGGCCTGTCCTTGAGATGTTCACCAACATCTGGGGTGCTGGTGCAAAGACAGCCCAGCTTTGGTATCAACAAGTGAGATGGAGATTTTTCTTTCTTTTTTTTTTTTCTTGGCCATTTTATTGTCAGAAGGCATTTTGTAATATTGACAAATGTTCATATTTTGCTATATGCTATATCACCTGCATACATCATTATATAGCAGTGCGTAATGCAGAAACTGTCATAGTGTAAGTGGCCTTCATTTATCATGGTAATTACTGTGTCTAAGATTACCAGTGTCATTTTAGTGCTAAGAGCAGTTGTGTATAATTAATGCTGCCAGTGTGCTCACCTGCTGCTGTTTCCATGTTGGTTAAGCATGACAGCATGTCTATATTTTACCCAGCTTTATTAATGCTACAGTATTATTGTAACTGTGTGTCCGTAAAAGCAAAGCGTGTTTTCATCCACAAAGCAGAGCCGCTCAGGTAGACAATCAGGTTGTAAAGCTGTGGGTTGTGTAGGTGGTGTAATAAGCAAGAGTACAAACATGTGAGCAATAGTGTGGAATATGAATATTTCATTATGAATTGGTCACTGTTGTAAAATCCTCATCCATAGGCGGGAGATTGGTTAGTGCTAGTAACCTAATGTAATGTATGCATGGTTGGAGATCTAAAGGGAGTTTGAAGACATGAAGAGAGATCTTTATTGCCCTACATTTGGTAGAAGGGTATTAATTTTGCTTTACAAATCTGAAGCTCTGGGCTTCAATGGACTCACTCAACATTATCTAACTAGTATTAACTAGTAATTTACACTTAAATCCATGAGTCGACCTTTTACGTTCAACATGTTAATGCACAGCATGGTGCAAAGACTGTCCAGATTTGGTGTCAACAAGAGTGCTGAAGGTCATCTTAATGATGTTAGCCAATAGACATTATGAAAAAAAATTCCCCCATAAAGTATATAAATATACAGTAAATATAATCTGTGCTTGGCATTCTTGACTACTGTTTTGAATGGGTGTTGGTGTCAATCAAAGATGCATGTTCTAAAAATTATCTGAAGAAATCCATATTGTTCTTATGATTTTAGGGATTTCGTACACTGGAGGACATTCGGACCAAGGCAACTTTGAGCCACACTCTAAGAATCGGCCTGAAGCACTATGATGACTTCCTTGATCGGATGCCAAGAAGTGAGGCTGCTGCCATCGAGAAAATGGTTCGTACCATCATAACCTGATTGACAACACACGCCTATAACTATAACCATGTTATGGAGCACAGTTACAGTAAAAGGCTTACTGTAAAGCCAAACTATAAAGAAAATAGTCATACATATCCTATTAAACTGAGCCTGCGACATCAGAACATGTTGAGCCATTAATATCCTCAAACTATATGGTGTATTTCTCAGTCCTCAATAATAAAACTGGACATGTAATGCACAAGCAATAAGAAAAAATGTAAAAACAGGTTTGTGTTGGAGAGGCTGTCAATCTTCTCTGTCTGTTTGATGGGAAAACCAGAAGCAGTGAGTGTGTCTGTCCTCCCTGAGGAAAAAGGAGGGGAAAGGGAGCTGAAAGTTGGCGCATCATTAGTCAGAAGCTCGCTGAGGCCAGGACCGAAGCCAGTTGTTTTCTTATAGTATTACTCCAGTTTCCCCCTCAGCCAGATAGAAAGCACAGATGAAGAAGATTAGGATAGCATGTGTCCTCCTGCTCTGACAGGATGATATGTAGTGCATGCAACCTCTCAGCCTCAACTGAGCTTAGAGCCTAATTGCTACAGGGCAAGGCACGAACGCAGCATAGGGAGAGTGGAGCGCTTGAACGTCAAATAACCAGAGCCAGAGCTTAAATCATATTTAAATGGATAACTTTTACATATATTGCCTACAGACCCTCAGAAATTATTTGAAATGACCAACATCACTTAATTTTCAGTCTCCTTCAAAGTTTCCATGCCATTTAGTTGTGATAGTGATTTATACATTTTCTTTTAATCATCATAGGCAAGTAATCTGTAAGAATAACTTTTGCATGTCCTGAGTCAATTACTACAAAAAAAAAGTAATATTTACTTATTAAGCACTTTGCATTTTGGTTATAACATTACAAAGTGCTTTTGCACAAGATTAGCAAAACAGTTACATTATCTGCCTTAGCCTGGTCATCTTTGTTTTTAATCTGGATTTAAAATGTACTAATTTTCCCAGGATTGGAAGGTTAGGGTGTTAGGGTTTTTTTGTTTGTTTGCTTTTATTTATATATATATATATATATATATATATATATATATATATATATATATATATATATATATATATATATATATATATATATATATATATATAATAAAAAGAGAAGAGATACAGTACTGTTCAAATGTCTGAGGGCACCCTTCATTTATTGCATTTCTGGTCAAAATGGCTCTCATGTTCAAGTTATTTAAAGCAGAAAGTATACATTTAACAGGATTACAAATGAATAAATACAAGTTTTAATGTGTCCATGCTTTACCTTCATTACAGCTTCCATTCTTTTCAAGAGACTTGCTTTTCAAAGAAATCTGCAGGGATATTTTTCCACGCCTCCAAAGTTCAGTCTGAGAATTCGGTTACATTTTCTCTGTGATGATCTGTGGCTTTGAGTCTTCACAGTGGAAAGATGGACAGAAACACCTGTAGATTTATTCAGATCTGAAGAAAGAGCAGAGCCTGATTTCTTTCTTTCTTTCTTTCTTTTTCTTTCTTTCTTTCTTTCTTTCTTTCTTTCTTTCTTTCTTTCTTTCTTTCTTTCTTTCTTTCTTTCTTTCTTTCTTTCTTTCTTTCTTTCTTTCTTTCTTTCTTTCTTTCTTTCTTTCTTTCTTTCTTTCTTTCTTTCTTTCTTTCTTTCTTTCTTTCTTTTATTTTTAAAAGATGAAAGCTTTAAGTACTGCTTATCTGATGGTGATAGTTTTGATGGTCTCTCAGGTCTTGCAGAGTTGTTAGGAGTCCCATGTTCTCTATATATTTTTATACATTTTTGAACCCCAGTTTTGGAAACACGTTTTCCCCTGGCTTTCATGATTTTCCCGTTCGTTATGCAAGTGGATTTATCTTGCATGTAATTGTGAAAAGTGTATAACTTGTACTGTAGGGTGGTCTCTGATTTGCACAGTACTGTACATACTAAACAAATTTTTAACCTTTTTTAGCATTTCAACAGAGTCTGCTTGTTTGTGGTTTGCAATAAAACGTCATCATTAACTCTCTGTGCTGAAATGGCTCCCATTGTCCTACTGAGCTGAACATGAGTGCAGAGTGTTTCCATATGGATGAGCATTATGTAAGTGCAGGTTGTGATTGGCAGGTGAGGGAGGCGGCCCACAGTGTGAATGCAGAGCTGCTGGTGTTGGCGTGTGGCTCGTACCGTCGGGGGAAGCCCACTTGTGGAGACGTGGATGTGCTCATCACTCATCCGGATGGCACCTCACATAAGGGTATCTTCAGCAAAGTGCTCCACATCCTTCAAAACAGTGGTACGACACATTCACTATATAATCTCATTCTTAATAAGCAGAAGCTTTGCTTTGCACAGACTTCTTTAGATCATTTGCTTCAAACTTCACTACTGGGTAATTGGGGGAGGGTTTATGGGCTGAATCATAAATATTATTTAATCGGCTTCATTGATTCTGAAAAAAGATACATATATTATGCTCTAATTGAGAATAATTTTGGATTCAAACTGACATGCAAACTAACAGCACTGGCCTTCTTCCATTCCTAGCCACATTAGTATTGCTTGGTGTTGTTTGGCTGTTCAGAAATATAAAGGATTCTGAATGGTTCTTATGGTTCTTTTGTACGGCTCCAAAACCTATAACCTATCGGCCATTGGGGATTAATTGGACTAGGATCTTGCGTTACGTTGTGTTTCTTCAAAAATGTCCTTTAAAGAACCCTTAATTGAAATATTTTTTAGGAAACCAATAGTGGTTCTACTGTGGCATCACTTCAAAGAACATTTTTTAAACAGTGAGCAGGGGTATCAAAATGTGATCTGAAGGTGCTGATTTGACTGCATCAATTTTGGAATGCTAGAGAATCTCTTATAATTTACTTTAATTACTTTAATAAGGTCTCAAACTCAAACTACCTGGGGGCCACTAGTGAGGTGATCTTCTCCAAAGGGACCTGGAAGAAAGAATGCAGTGAAGAAGCGTAATTTAAGTACATCATAATAAATTTTTATTAGCAGTCACCGCAAACCACAACTACAAAAGTCTTCTAAGCTGCTTCTCCTTCTGGGTCGCGGGTGTGCTGGAGCCTATCCCAGCTGTCATTGGGCGAAAGGCAGGATACACCCCGGACAGGTCGCCAGTCCATCACAGGGGAAGAAGTGGTAGCTGTAATGGTATTGGTGGTGGTGGTGGTGGTGGTGTTTAATTCAAGTAAACTTATGTGTAGCAGTAAAATTATGTGGGGCTCTTATTGTGATAGCATTGGTGTTCCTGCTGAATGCAGTTTATTGCAAAGTGTTGCCAAAACGAGTGATTAGTGGAAAATTTTGGTTAAAAATTATAGGTGAAAATGATACGCCACTACTTGCCATATTAATTTAGTTTGGTCTGCAGGAATACTTTATTATATCAATTTGAACCTTTAAGGTTTTCTGACTGATGACCTGGTCAGCCACGAGGAGAACGGCGAGCAAAAGAAGTATATGGGTGTGTGCCGCTTACCAGGCCCGGGCCAGCGTCACCGAAGGCTGGACATCATCGTGGTGCCACATGCAGAGTTTGCCTGCGCCCTGCTTTACTTCACCGGCTCTGCCCATTTCAACCGCTCCATGCGTGCGCTGGCCAAGACCAAAAACATGAGCCTGTCAGAGCACTCGCTGAACTGTGATGTGGTGCGCAACCGTGGTGTTAAAGTGCTACCAGGGAAACCACTGAGAACGTTGACTGAGGATGAAGTCTTTCAGCACTTGGGCATACCTTACCGAGCACCTCATGAACGAGACTGGTAGCAAGATGTTGCTGGATATCTGCATATCTGGATATTTTTAACTCCTTTTTTCCCTCCATTTTCAAAAAAATCTTTGTCCACATTGGAGACATTTTTGAAAATCTGTGTCCACACAAGAATGGACAGACTGCTCAAAACGCTTTCATGACCATGCAAGCCCAGTAGCGGGAGGTGATGCTCCATAACATTCGAGACAGAGGAAAAAAAAAAAAAAACAATAAAAGAGCTACTGCTTACTTTGGGGTTGTTAGCATTGCCATGGCTATGCCACCATTTCTGAAACATCCACACAGTCCTCATTAAGCAGAGAAGCTTTTTTCTAAAGAGGTTTTTGTAACATTTTACTCAGATTAAACAAATCTGACTGTAGTTAATGATCATTAGTCAAATATCCTTTTTCAGTTGAGGTGACACCACATTTACAAGAAAGTACATACTGAAGCCTCTGAAAAAAGAAAAGCCAAATTCAGTTACAAACACACTGTCGTGCAAATGATTTGCATGATTTCGCCATTTTCAGAAAACTGGGTTTTGCTCATCCACATAAACAGTTTTCAGAAATCTCCACTCTGGAAAGCCTTTTCAAAAACCTCTCTTTTGATGTGGACAGAAGGCCAAAACACATAATATTGAAATTTTTTTTCTGATATAATAATCTTACCACTCTGACTGTCCAGACGCAAGGCTGGCAATGGAATGTAACAATGGAAGTAAGCTAATTAATTAATTAGCTTTCTAATTATTTAATTGTTTAGCTTTGTTCCTTTAGCATTGTTAGCTTTCTTCCACTGGAAGAATTTTACATTAAGCAAAATCTGCATAAGCAAAGCTATATATAAATAAATAACAGACAAAAAGATAATACATTTGTCTTTCTGTAGGTCAGCTGGTAGTATGAACTCTGGAGCTGCTCTCAAAAAGGCATTGAAGGGCGAGGGCAGCATTAATCTGACTTTAGCTTACTTTGAGCTCCGACTTCACCAGTTGGATCAGTTTACATAACTCACGCCCTAAAGTCTACTTTCCTACCCACATTTAGCCCAAAATATCGCCATATGATCACACCTGGCCCTGCGAGAACTAGGGCAGCTTCTACCAGCTAATAAGAAAAGTGCAATTTTTAAACCTACGGTCATGCTGTGTTTTTCAGTGCCAGTCATGGAGGCCAAACGACACTTATTAGCGTTTTACTACTCACAGACACCTGACTACAATCATCAGTCATATCTTCACCCTTCACATATGTCAGAAGGAAAAACAAAAGGTGCAGTGCATGGACTGCACATACACTGAGGCTGAGAACTACTTTTATGCTTTGAATTAAAGGTATGTATGTAGTAATCATGAGCTTTGCTTACCAATCCACAGAGTGCTGAGAGCTGAACTAGGAACCCTTTTACTGTAAATATCCTTATGAATTAAATCATGGAAATCATGTTTGTTCCTCTGCTTTCAGGTATGCATTTATTCTGCTAACTGGTATTAACTTATATAATTTTAATGGCAATATGGATGTTGAAAAATCATATGAATGCACATTAAATGAAGGAATAATGTTATGTTTTGGTTACTGTACCTGTGTTTACCAGACAGACTGCATCATAGCATTTCCAACTATCAATGCCTGCACTACACTGTTGGGAAACGTTTTAGAATGTACAGCTTTTGATAAAATAATGTTGAATGCGAATAATAAATCACTACAAATATGTTTGTATACTTTAATTTTTTTCATTCAAGTGACAAATTCTATACAATGTCCAAAAAAGGCCCTTTTTCTCCAAGGCCTATTACTGCTTCGCTACTGTTGTGGCTGTTTATTTGTTCACACATACTTTTTAAAAACTTTTTGTGTTTACTCCACTTAAGTCAGGTCTTTCTGTCTGTTACATATTTTATGACTTAGAAATGCATATAGTGGCATGCATGGGTTTGGGCACAGCCTCTGCACCAAACTGATAGTTTTCTATGTTTTAAATGTCTTCTGTTTGCTTTAAAAATCTAAATATGTAATTTGGCCAGATGTGCTCAAACTCGTCCATCCAGCCGTACAAACATACCTACAGATCTTTGCTTTAGGTGCGCTTTGTGTTTCTCTTAACTTTTTTTTGAGTATTGTTTTTATTTATTTATTTATTGTAATGTAATTCTTGTTCTAGATACTATTAATGCTGCTCGCTGCAGACATGCCTCAGTTTTGTTTTCTTGATGTTTTTTTCTTGTGCTTAAAGCTGATTATTAGCTTGCTTACTCATTTTATTTTATTTTATTTTATTTTATTTTATTTTATTATGCATGCTTACAGATCTCTGCCTTAGATGCATTGTCTTGCGTTCCAAGCACTTGCACTTTTTTTGTTTTGTAGATGTCCTTTATAAGCAATACTAATACTCGTCTGCCTAATACTATATTAATAACTTATTGTATAGTATTTATTTTCTTGCGTTGATCATTATTTTTCGTTCGTGCATGGCTCTGTACACATTTGGCTTAAACATTTTCCTTAAAAAAATAACCTTTTTCTAACCCGTCTGCGCCATTTAAATCAGTCCGCTTCTGATTGGCCGTCCCGCACCAGCTGAACAGTTCTCGTCCAATCGTAGCTAGGTGCGCTTTAGTGGGCGGGGCTTCGCAGCTTGTTCCCCCTCACGTTGCGCACATGGCGCTGGAGGTGACCGCGGTTTGTGTAACAGCTGGAGCAGCGCGGAGCTCCAATGCTACTCCTCCCACGGCGGTCCAATGATGAACCAGCAGGAAGGTGGCGCATATGGTTGCCTCTTGCGCTCCAGACGCGAGTAATGAGCAGACACAGCGCCTTTATTTCTGTATGTACTTTCACCAAATTCGGCGTTTTGACAGGTGAACGTTGTAGCCAGGTGGCTTTTGCAGAATGGGCTTGTTTCTGTACCTGGCTGGACCTGTCAGTCCCAGCGAGGCGGTCATCGTGGACGAGGTGAGAAACCGTCTCTTACTAACTAGCCAGCTACATGACTCCGTGTCGAGCTTCAGGCCAGACGCTGGTCTTTAACGCTGAGTGCAGCTGTGTCTCTGTCGAGCGCCGCATATCGTTTAGTGTACAAGCCAGTCCAGCGCAGGTTCTGCCGCCTCAGCCAGCTTTAGTTACCTTTTCTCCAAGGGCCACATCATACGAGGCTGAATTCAGCTTCTTAGACGCCAGCTTCTTCTTCCAGTTGCCCCGTTCCACCTTAAGTGGTACAGCAGTTACATGCTGGCGCCTCAGGCGGCACCATTTAAGGTGGAACGGCCGAATTCGAACAAGAAGCTGGCCACTGGCATGGAAGCTGACTTCAGCCTCGTACACAGAATGTGAATATAGCTGTGTGTTACTGCAGGGCGCGAAATGAAATGGGCGGCTGAACTTGTTGACCGCTCAGCCGCTGAAACAGCGGTGGGATATCTGTAGCTAGCCTGCGAGCTAACATGACATGGCCAAGTCACGGAAGTCGTGCAGCGGAGGACATGTAAACAACTGTTTTTTGTAAACAACTGTTTTTCGAAAACAGCAGCGGCTGCTTAGCGAGCACAACTGACACACAGCCAGTTTCTAAGTGTCTTATCACAGAAACCCCAGCGTGTCTGTGTGTTGAAGAGACTGGTTCAGCCGTCATGGCAGCTTTTACTCCAGTTTGTTTAGAGGCTGTTGGTCTGGTGGGCGCTAACGTCAAACTCTGAGAGGAGCCTTGTGGTAAAAGGTACACATGTCCAAAGTGAAACAGTGAATTCAGTCTCTTCAAAGCAGAACTCCTCACATTTTTCACATCTGCGTGATTGAGTGGTGGATATACACTCACCGGCCACTTTGTTAGGTACACCTTACTAGGTTGGACCCCCTTTTGCCTTCAGACCTGCCTTAATTCTTCATGGCATACTTTCAACAAGGTGTTGGAAACGTTCCTCAGAGATTTTGGTTGGTTATTTGAGTTCCTGTTGCCTTTCTATCATCTTTCTCGAACCAGTCTGCCCATTCTCCTCTGACCTCTCACATCAACAAGGCATTTTCATCCACACAACTGACCGCTCACTGGATATTTCCTCTTTTTCAGACCGTTCTCTGTAAACCCTAGAGATGGTTGTGTGTGAAAATCCCAGTAGATCAGCAGTTTCCGAAATACTCAGACCAGCCCGTCTGGCACCAACAACCACGCCACGTTCAAAGTCACTTAAATCCCCTTTCTTCTCCATTCTGATGCTCGGTCTGCACTTCAGCAAGGTGTCTTGACCACCTCTACATGCCTAAATTCATTGAGTTGCATCCATGTGATTGGCTGATTAGCTATTTGTCGTAACACGCAATTGAGTACCTAATAAAGTGGTCGGTGAGTGTATAGTATAATATATTGTGGAGCAATGTGGCTGCAGATTTCTGTATGGTGGGGGCGATAGGAACCAAAGAGTGCCAGCTTAAATACTCATTCCATCTATTATCAAAAACGACAAAGGAGCCTACACATCTGAGCTTGTGCATGTAATGGTAAAATAGTGGAAAGTCATAAATAAATACGTTATCTTTGTGGACTGTTTTGCCTTACAACACCTGCAGGTCCCTCAACACGATGTATGGATTAAAAATGTGTTAAAGGCCGAAATCTTCTCTTACAACTACAGTAAAACAGTGTTGCTGCCATCAGGCAACGTATTCATAACCATTTCATATAATAACTTGTTAGATGATGGTGCTTTGAGTGGCGTTAAACCCTTGAGACATCTGGTTCCCATCACCACCACTGCTGTGAACAGTTCTGATTGTAAGTTTCTCAAGTACAGCATATTTCACATCAAACCAATCTGAATGATTTTCTTTGCTTCCTAGTTAATTATGCAGACATGGTTAAGGAACTTAATGTGAAATGCTTCTATAAAGACCGATTACGGATTGCACACAGTTGTGCGCACACACAGCTTGTGTTATTTCCATAGAAAAGCATTAATAACAGTTTGGGATGCTCTGGAGCAGCCACACAGCATCCGAAGATCACTGCTGAATACCAAGTGTAAGCTAGAGGGGTATAAACCCTCCCAGCTTTGGGCTGTGGAGTGATGGACCTCCATCCAATACATTTTGAGATGAGTTGGAGTGATCCAGAACTAATCATCCAACATCAGTACCTGCCTCACTAATGCTCTTGTGGCTGAAAGCAATCAAATCCTCACAGCAGTGTTCCAACATCCAAGGGGGGTACAAACGCTCTATTATTAAGGAGATAAGAGTATGAAGATTTTGAACATAAAGTGCATTTTAACACAACTCCAGGCAATTAAAATGTTACTGGTTATGTTGCAAAACAGTGAATTAGGAAAAAAAACAGCTGCTATCTGGGGGTTTGCGTAGAGACTTGGTTCATTATCTCCTGAAGCATGAACTAAGATGGCATGTCTCTTGTTTAAAGTCTGAAGTCAGGTTTGAGACTAATATCACAATTAGGTGTTTGTTTTCTCCATGAATAGGAAATCCCCACCAGTGTTTTTGTCTTAAGTAGCTTAACCACTGGTCAGAAACAGTCAGTTGTAACATGCATGCTAGTAGCGATGAAATGGTTAACTGTGTAAGTTCTGTAAGTAATTTTGCACACAAGCATATGTGCATGTGGCCTGTGCGTGAGCAGCAGCTTCAGCAGCAGATTTGCTAAGCATTCTCAGACTGTTAGAGAAACCCTCTGTTGCCATTATGTCCCATGCTGGCTGTGGGGGCTTTGGAAGATGTAAGAGTGGAGATCAAAGCAGAGCTAAGCTTTGATGCAGTTTTATGCTCTTCAGGGTGGAGATTTTGGAAAACTACACAAAACGATACAGAAACATGCCATTCATTAGGCCCATTAGGCCCTTGCTGAGTCCAGTTTATTCATATGTCCAGTTATGGCCTAGGCCAAATGCACTGCGGTCAGTCTCCTTGTAGACGATTCTATATTTTTTTAGCCACTTAATTATACCTACACATCAGTGCAGACTTGGTTATACTTGCATGTGTATGAGCAGGACTGGACTATTAACTAGGCAAAGGAAGGCGGTTGCCAAGAGCCCCATTAGTGCCGGGCAATATTGATGAAATTTAAATCATGATATTCTCTGAATGAACCAATGTCTGTTTCTTAATCTTGCGTTAATGAAGATAATGACCCCATGCTTCCTGATTGCTGTTACTCTAGGTTAAAATAATGTCTTACAAATCTGATATAGAATGTTTCGATTGGACTGTTTGGTTTGGTTTTCTTCTCTTAAAATGACACCATAGGGAATGATGTATTATAAACATCAACCAGGCAAAAGTCCAGAAAGGAAACGTGCTGTTTATTTTTTACAGATTTTAAATTGTACTTTCAAAGTGCCTAGTAAATGATATACTTTGCAGTTACCTATCAAAGCCTGGAGGCCATGAGGAAAGTGCACAAAATAGAAGTAAAAAACTAAAAAACAAACTGCTCCATGCTATACTTTAGTGTTCCATATGATATTGAGATTTTTCTTAATTTCTGCCTTATTCAGTCAGAAACAAAGTCTTCCAGAGGGGTTCGATGCAGAGAAAGTTCATGACTTCCTTCCATGAATTTCTTTGTGGTGATAGAAACTGGGAAAGTGCAGGATTTCTTCATTTAGCCAGGTTAATTAGACCTAAAGTAAGGTCGGTCCAGTAGTAAAAGAGCTGAAGGACATTCCTATTGGACATAACGGTGGTCTTAAATGGTCTAATGGTCTAAGACGATGTCTTTAACATCAATGTAGGCATTTTATTTACTAGCCCAAAGACCACTGAGCCTATGTGTGTCTTCTGAGTTCCTATATGTGATGTTGACTATGGTGAAATGGTGCTGAATCTGAAGAAAAAAGTTTTCTTTGCGAACTATTTCGCGTTACAACACCCTGCATGTATCCCTCCACCATGAGTGGATTTGAAAGTCTTACCGCAGAACTATAGTAAAACACTGTCTCGGGCATCAGGCAGCGTATCCATAATGATTGTGTAAAAACTGTCTATGAGGGAACGTTTAGACGGCATTAGTCTTCAGACACCTGGTTCCTATCACCACCACTGTGAAACAAATCTCTTTGTTAGTTTCTCTAGAACTGAGCATTTAACATCAAGCCAATCTCAGTGAGATTTGTTTAAATCTCAATGATTTCATTAGTCAAAAATGTAGAAAAGTAAGTGGAATTTTCCTTTTAGTTGAGACCCAAGTCTTTGAAAATCCTTAAATCTCTTCATGGGTGTAAGAGATCATCAGTAACAGGCCATGTCTTGTCTATATTTCCCAACCTAAGAGTCCACAAAGAAAAGCTAACACAGTCAGTGTCTTTTATCAATACAGCACAGGGCCATGACTGTCGGTTGACCTCTAATCTAAAGCTGAAGTCTGTTCTCGTTTTACATTCCTGTTATGTGAATAAATAGCCATTGTAATACATACTGTCCCTAATTATTCAAACTGCAATATGCTGCGGTGAAGCTGGGCTACTTTCTAAATAGTCTGCTTTCAGACCAGCGATTATTTTCACAAACTCTACCTTGAGTGTTGAAGTGTCCAGTTTCACTGCTGTAATCATCCATTGACTGATTTATCTGAAAGTGTGAGTGTGGATTAGTGCTGTGTACACTAGGTGGGCCATTCAGTGGAGTGTTTCAAGTTACCGTCGTTAAACAGACGTTTCTATGCAGGATTATCATTTAATGCTGTATCACGTTTTGTCACAGGCATCTGAAACTCCCGTAGATTGGCTGCAGACAACAGTGATGGTCAGTCAAGCGATGAAATTGCACTGGTTCATGTTGTCTGCAGTTTTCAGCACCTTCTCATTATAATTATGGTTTCATTAATTTTCTAATGACATTTTATGACTATGTAACTGAACCTGGTTGAAATCTAAAAGCCACAGAAAAGGGTGGATTGTTCCAGAAGATCTTTGAAAGAATCCTATGCATGAGAAATGTGGTCAGCTTTTTTTGCTGTTTTTTCATTATTCAGATTAAAGCTGCACTATACAGGATTTTTGTTTTTAATTTAAGGAAGTAGTTGTACTGAGCCAGGAAGAAAACATGCTAAAATATGGTGTGAGTGTGCTACTGCGAGTCGCCCTGTAAAACCAGAACCAGAGTCAGGGGCGTCAGGTCGGATTTTTTGGACCACGTTATATGTCTTTAAGTGTTACTGTCACACACACAGGCTCAAGAAGGTCCAGTTCACGGTTTAGGTGATGATGACAGTACTAGACATCCTCGGGGGCACATTCTTCACCAAGTTTTGACTGAGTTCTCGTTGAATTCTTTTTAACACTCGCACAAAAGTCAGATTGATCTGCTCAGGGAAGCCCAAAGCATAACTCATGTCACAAAATCCTCCCGCACGGTGTGTAGAATTACACATTTTCACCAAATCCATGAAACAGAGTGTCTAGTTCAGGAACACCTTGGCAAAACAATCCAATTGACACTATTTTCCCTTGACCCAAGCAGCTCAATCAACCAAAATATGTTTGCTTCTTCAGTTGTGCACTGGAGCTATGAGGGTAATCACACTAATTGAATGCTCAAATCATTACCAGTGTTGAGTTCCTTAAAAACATTCCCAAATTATCACCTCTTTCAAAATTTAATTAGGATTACTTCTAGGAAAAGTGATCTAAATGCTCTTACTACAGTCTCACAGCTACTTTTACTTTACCTCCGAGTTACTCCCAGAAACCCACTCTAATCTGTACCAACTGGAAAGTACAAAGGCAGACGAGAAGAAAAAAAAAGACAAACACAGTAAACATCATTTGAACACTGTCACTGTTCCTGCTTTTACTCCGAACAGGACACAATCAGAAAATCTTAAAACCCACCAGTAGAAAAAATGAAAGTTTTGAATAAATGATGTTCCTGAATGAAATTTGGTTTGTGCCTGTTTAAGTTAGGTCGAAGCTTTCTCTTCTTCACGGCTGTCTTTACACATCACCTTCAGGTTGGCTTGATTAGATGTTAAGACAACTGTGGTCAAATTATAAGCATTATTCATTTTGTAAGTTTGTCCACAAGGAACAAACTTAAATGTGGCATTTCCTACAAGTGTTGGTGCATAATTTCTATTCATTTGCTAAGTGTAACATATTGGAATACATAAAAATATAAAACATGCTGCAACTTTTGCACAGGCCTAAGTTTTATTTTCCCCCAATATATTAAATGCAACAAATAACCGTGTTAATTAAAACGCTTTCTTAGAAAATCAACAAAATATTTGACCAGGAGTGCCCAAACGTTTGTATACGATTGTACTTACTTGTGGTTTCTGACATTGTTTAACACGTTATCTACAAAAATGGACAAAATATATTAGCCAAAAACAGCAGTATTGGCCATATCGGACCGTCTGTGCATTTGTCTATATTTTAGCTGTATTAGCGCCGTAGCTCCAGTGCATGTCTTGGCTGATCGACTACTTTTGGGATAAGTAAGGAAAACTGTACAAACACCTTTTAGTCAGACAATTCCTGTACTTGTTTTTACAGAGGGGAGGAAATCACAGCCCAGTTTGCCGACTCCCACTCGTGCTTCATGAAGAGGCTTTTCATGCTTTTATAGTGGTTGGTCATGTGAACGTGATTGACGTGTTTTGAGGAGGAAAGTTAGACTAGAACAAAAAGAATGTTCTCAAGGAGGGGTTCATGGTCAGTATGCAGCACTGTGATTACAGACGTGCCCTGTTGAGTCAGGGAACCTTTTGGATCTCTTGTTTTTGTCAGATGGAATGTGGTTTGGTGGATTCACATCCTGTACGTACTGCAAGGCCTTAGCACTTGCTCTTGTAGTCAGGTCTGTATTGTGTAAAGAGTGGCTGGTTGGCATTGTATGGACAGAGGAAACCACCAAAAAGTGAGAAATTTCTAAATAAAGAATGCCAGCATGGAGTGTGTGTGTGTGTGTGTGTGTGTGTGTGTGTACAGGGAGTGGGAACAGTACAGCAGTAAGTTCCTTCATCTGTTACATGATGAGGTTTGAAATTCAGCACAAAGTGTGATGGCATATTTTGTATGTTGATAATTTAAGTAGAGCTGGTGCTGAAAGACTAGTTTTCATTTTGAAATTGCAGATTAAAAGACTGCAATTTCCGAATCACATGAGCTGCCATTTTCATTATAGCCTGCGTCAACAGCAGTTTTGTCTTTACAAGTATTAAGTGGAGAAATTTATCCCAATAACATCCAAACATCTATGTGCTGTTTACATAACCACAACGAACTGACAGTCCTACGCACTAAACGTTCAGCGTTCAAGCGTCAAGCCAGAAAAAGTGGATAAGCTGCTTTTTCTGGCCAAAAAACAGACCCTTATTTTAATTTATAATAAAAAAAAGTTAAAGTTAAATTAAAGTCAGAGTATTGGTCTGAAAACCTTTACAGAAGCTCCAGAGAACAGAAGACGCCCCTCTGCACATTTTAATACACATTTCCTGTTTATTCACTGAATTTGACATGATGGATAAAGTGAAACATGAAGCGTGTCTCCCTGATAACGATAACTAAAAAGGATTATAAGAAATCGACCTTTTAGTGAATTAACTTAATCTCACACCGAAAAAGTCCAACCTGTAATTGAAGTCAATTTATTCTAAGAAAATAAATCCCTCATCAACAAATAATTGTTTATTTAATATCAGCGGAGGACGGCTCACTGCATTTCAAATATGAATATCTGGACATCGGAAGTTGTTCAACCAGCTGTTCTCTTGATGAAAGAAAAGCCTTAAAACAGTGATAGTTAGATTTGTTTGACTTGATGTTCACATTTTTATGCATGTGAGTTGTATAACTGCTGTATCTCTTGATGTTTACATTTTGAATTCCAGCTAATGTTTTTGTTATACTTGCTTTACATTTATTTAGCTTGTTTTTTCACTTTGTTTTACAGCAATTTTGTAAGAGCAGGATCGTGGTACTGCTTCGTATTTGTGTCTCTTGCTAAACCGATCCTTGACAAAAACCAAAGACCGAATAGAGTTGAGCTGTGTAAGGGGTGAACCGTTACATCTCGTGTGTGTGTTTGTATATGTGTGTGTGTGTGTGTGTGTGTGTGTGTGTGTGTGTGTGTGTGTGTATGTATATATATATATATATATATATATATATATATATATATATATATATATATATATATGTGTGTGTGTGTGTGTGTGTGTGTGTGTGTGTGTGTGTGTGTGTGTGTGTGTGTGTGTGTGTGTGTGTGTGTGTGTGTGTATACCTACTAGGCTACATCAGTTCACAGTATATGGCACGGAGTCCTGATGAAAGTTGGACATTATGATGTTCCGGACCTTTGCTTAAGAGACACAGAGAGAGACACAGAGAGAGACACAGAGAGAGACAACGAGTGTGTATGCGTTACCCTCTGCAACAGGTGCCAGTAAGAATGGAGGTGAGCTGAATCAGCATTATAATTGAATCATTCTCTACAACGTAGAACGTAATGCCTTTTCTGCCTACCTGATGGACGGCTGCTTTTATTTACGCTCTTTTTTTTTTTTCTTTTTTTTTTCTAGGAGCCTTTTTGTTTTTAAAGGTTTCGTGTGAATTTTACGTTTAACAGGTTATTTCTGACTTGGAAACGTACTTCAACAGAGATATGTTGTACAACCTTGCAGTAGGTAGCGAATTTCGATCCACTGTAAGGTGGTTGGTTTGTAAGTACTGTTTTGTATCACTAAGAGTATTCGCTCATCATTCGCTCATCATTTGCTCATCTGAGATTCTATTGTTTCTTGTTGGTGGCATAGTTAGAGTACAGTGGAATAAAATTATCTAATTATTTATTGAGCTTCTGTGTGTTTTGATTTGGTGAACCAACGTTGAATTTGGTATGATTCAGAGCTGTTTTGCCAACGACTTTCTAAGATTTTAGTTAACGTTTTGCCTTTTAGTGTGATTGTGTGTGTCCGGTTCTGCAGTATCAGGGGATGAGTGACTGATTTGCTCCCTAAGGGATATGAAGCGCAGGCTCATAAGTAAACTTTATTAACCGTGCTGTAAGCATACCTTGCCATAGCTCAGATATTTTGGCCCCAGTGTTTTATTTTTTGTTCGGTGTGTGTGTGTGTGTGTGTGTGTGTGTGTGTCTTTGCTTAATTTCTGCTTCTTTGTGACTGGTTTACCAATTTGATTATAACCAATCAGGTTATTGATGCAATACATTCCATGATCCATGTGCCAAAATGAAAGGCATTGCTTCACTATTATTGTATTAAGAGTCTGTAAAGTGTCAGATGTTAACAGGCATTTGTTACAGCATGATTTGCTGCTAGAAGAAAAATATGTCCTCAGCAGCAGTGAACTGAACCAGGGTTCATTTGGGAGTGAACCGAGACTCTCAAATTTTGGTGCTGACACCTGTGAAAAAGAACTGAACTAAAGAAACGTTTAATGGGTCTGCATCAAGCAAAGTAGGTGTGAAAGTGCCCAAAGTTATTTGTCTTGGAATTCTTTGACATTTTAATCTCCTCATCAGAAAAGCCCTCATCACCATTAGATGTGGCCTTGGGTCTGATGTGTGACTGCCATGTTAAAAAGCTCAGTTCAGCTTGTAATGATGAGGACCGTTGTCATCTATTGAACAATGTATTGAATGATCTATTGTACTGAATATTGTTGTCTATTGAATAGTGTTGTGTGTTTAGTAAGTTCGGTTTACTTTTTTGTTCATCAGGTACAGCAATGTGAGGGAGTGAATAACCAAAGCTACGTGTGTGAGTCGGGTCACTGCTGTGGAGATTCTCAGTGTTGCAGCAATTACTACGAACTGTGGTGTGAGTAAATCATTACACTGCCTCTCTAAAAACAAAAAAAAGGTGATGTGGAAGAAGTTAATGCCTGATAAAAGCAAGCATGTTGGTAGGATTACAGCAACAAGAATAAGTAAGAATGTTTACCAATAAGATGAAGATAAAAAGATGAATAATATTGCCTGCAAATTTCTATGTAGAAGCTTGCTAATGTAAGACTGCCCACACATACAGTACTATGCAAAAGTCTGAGCGCCCCTGGCCAAATATGTTTCAGTAGTTAAGTGAAAAGAAGTTAATGCATCCTCTATAGAGAACAAACATCTGCACATTTTAATACACAGTTGCTGCTTATTTGCTGAACGTAATGTTTGGATGGAGGGTGTAAAATAGAAAATATGGCCTGTGCAAACATGATGCGTGTTTGATTACAATTACTTACTGGTGCTTTATCACTGCACACTCCAAGTCCACATTGATGCAGCATGTGTCCACAACTCTGTCCATATTTTGTGCAGTATACATGCTTGCAGTGTTCTGCTGATGGCATTTGATACCAAATTTATTACACACTATCCCATCCTCTTATCGTGGGTTGGCATGCTTATTTGAGTGTTTTCAAATTGCTTTTGACTCTTGGATAGGAATTTTTTTGGAAATAGAGGGGCAAAAATGTGTGTTCAGAATCTGTCTCAGATGTTCTGCCTACAGAGAAGAGCAACTGTCTGACATGAACTGCACACTAGGATGGACACAACTATCTATAACTATATTTTGTTAGTTATTAGCTGTTCCTGCATCTGAGTGTAGGCACTTCCATCCACATAGTTTGAACTTTTGTAAGGAGTTGCCTGCTCTGCACACCGTGAGAACAGTGAGCCTTTCAGAATCTTTAAAAGGGATTGATTGGTTTTATATGAACAGGTTAGTCGCAGGTGAATGAGAGATTCCTGTGTTTTCTCATCTATGACCATATATTTTGCCAACATATACTGCTTAGTTTCACGTGGATTTGTTTTTTGTTTTTAGCACAGTTGTAACAAGACCCCCACCCCCTCACCCACATCACGCAAAAACAGTGATCTGTATTTAGTTGGTTTACATGTCCCATGGTCAGTCTCATGGGATTTCGCAGTACATTGCCCAGCAATGCTGGTCCAGAAATTACAGCCAGAACCAAGATTTTGTGCACTGACACTTAAACGTGCTACCAAATTGGATGCTAAATAAGATCACACTGTAGCATGTAACCGAACGGAACATACGAGTAAAAACTAAAGAAATTCTGTATTTGGTATGTACAGTCCTTGTTTTGTCAAATTCTATGTGGTTTCCATGTCTATTTGTATTAAGCTCAACCTCTGCAGCAAATTTTTTTAAATATCTTTTGCAAATGTAATGCACAGATACTTTTTAGCTTTGATGAGCTAAATCTTCAGTGATTCAGAATTGCTACATGTGCAAAAGTTTGGACACCCTTCAAATCCATCCATCCATCCATCCATTTTCCAAGCCGCTTCTCCGTCAGGGTCGCTGGAGCCTATCCCAGCAGTCTTCGGGCGAAAGGCAGGATACACCCTGGACAGGTCGCCAGTCCATCGCAGGGCCCTTCAAATCACAGAGCTTAATTATCTTGTTGGACCTCAACTCATTTGGCAGGTCAAGAGGTGTTGTTAGAAATTGTCTGTGGGTGACGATTCCAGAGCAGAATAAATTCTCTCACGGTGTCACTTCATTTGGACAGGCCGCTATAGTGCTCTATACATTATCAAGCGACCTTGGGTTTGTGAAAGGCGCTATATAAATGTAATTTATTATTATTATTATTATTATTATTATTATTATTATTATTATTATCTACAGATGTTCAAACTATCTGCATGCAAGACAGCCCAAGAACATCACCGGACTAGAAGCGTTCTGCAAGGAAGAGTTAGTGAAAATTCCTAAAACAAGAACAGAAAGACTCCGAACTGGTTACAAAAAGTGTTTGTGAGCTGTAATACCTGCCAAAGGGGGTATCACAAGCTACTGACTTGGCAGGGTATCCAAACTTTTGCATAGTACTGTTTTTATTTATTTATTTTTAGTAGTTAAGTAAATGAAATGTAAAGTAACTGTCTAGGAAAGTAACATTTGCACAAAAAATAAAAAGTGTGTTCCAGAGATTGTGTTTACTTCTTTTTCACTTTAAAAATGTTTGCCTTTTTCTATCTGTTATCTGTTTAAATAATTTTCTTGTGGGTGCTGAAGTCCATTTATTTGTTTATTAGGGTTCTGGCTAGTCTGGGCCATCATCTTCATCCTAAGCTGTTGCTGTGTGTGTCATCACCGTCGCACTAAACACAGACTGCAGCAGCAACAGCGGCAGCATGAGATCAACCTCATCGCTTACAGAGAGGCTCACAACTACACTTCACCACCATTCTACTTCAGTAAGAACTCCCACCCTTCATGTCTATTACACTGGATAATGTCATATATATATATATATATATATATATATATATATATATATATATATATATATATATATATATATATATATATATATATATATACACTCACTCACTCACTCACTCACTGGCCACTTTATTAGGTACATTTATTAGGTATTACCTTGCTAGTAAAAGGTTGGACCCCCTTTTGCCTTCAGAACTGAATTCTTCGTTGCATAATTTCAACAAGTTGCTGTAAACATTCCTCAGAGATTTTCTCCCGTTCCACCACGTCCCAAAGCTGCTCTATTGGATTGAGATCTGGTGATTGTGGAGGCCACTGGAGTACAGTGAATTCACGGTCGTGTTCAAGAAACCAGTTTGAGATGATTTGAGCTTTGTGACATGGTGCATTATCCTGCTGGAAGTAGCCATCAGAAGATGGATACACTGTGGTCATAAAGGGATGGACATGGTCAGCAACAATGCTCAGGTAGGCTGTGGCATTTAAACGATGTTCAGTTGGTACTAATTGGCCCAAAGTGTGCCAAGAAAATATCCCCCACACCATTACACGACCACCACCAGCCTGAACTGTTGATGCAACGCAGGATGGATCCATGCTTTCTTGTTGTTTACGCAAAATTCTGACCCGACCATCTGAATGTCGCAGCTGAAATCAAGATTCCTCAGACCAGGCAACATTTTTCCAATCTTCTACTGTCCAATTTCAGTGAGACCGTGCGAATTGTAGTCTCAGTTTCCTGTTCCCAGTAGATCAGCAGTTTCTGAAATACTCAGACCAGCCCGTCTGGCACCAACAACCACGCCACATTCAAAGTCACTTAAATCACCTTTCTTCCCCGTTCTGATGCTCGGTCTACACTTCACCAAGTGGTCTTGACCACCTCTACATGCCTAAATGTAGCCATGCGGCCATGTGATTAGCTGATTAGCTATTGGTGTTAACAAGCAATTGAACAGGTACCTAATAAAGTGGCGTGTGTGTGTGTGCATGCATACATACATACATACATACATACATACATACATACATACATTAGTTATTTTTAAAATTGAAACAAACAGGAAATGTGCACTCTTGCTCCTGTGAACAAAAAACCTTGAATGTGAATGTAATTAATTACTAGTTGTGTTGTTGGTTATATACTTGCCTTTAATTGTTTTGTACTAAATTATGTAAGTAGATAAGCATTTAAATTTATATCAAGACTGTCAAATGATTCACATAATTTATGATAATCACATTATTTTTTTTGTAGTTAATCATGATTAATAGCATTCAGTCTAAAGAGGGATGTTTTTTCCATTTACAAAGCAGTGTATTTAGTTAACACTAGCCCTCCTGAGATTTCAAGATCCTCAGGACATCACCCCTCCTTCTTGCCAGCAATTAGCAGGACCATACATCACCCTTTATTATGTTAATTCACAGAGGAGGACTGAGACAGCAGCTCTGTGGTGCACACAGAAAGTCTAATACTACTACTAATATCCTCTGCAAATATATAATATTCTGCTAAATGTATTGCAGTAACGCAGTATTGGCGTTATGTAAGAAGCGCCACACATTTACATCAGTGAACCATTATCAAGAGTCCATATTATTGCCTTTCATATTGTTCCGTGTATGCATGTCATTAGCGCAGTATTGGCGTTATGTATGAAGCACCACGGATTTACATTAGTATGAGCTGCTGTGGGCGTGTTCTTCAGAGTTATGATAAAAGCAGAAACACAAATGCAGGTGAATTACATTTTCCCTACTATCCTGTGTGGAGAAGACTGAAAGCACTATGGCAAGCCAGAGGACGTACACCGCTAAAGAAGTTTTGGCTATCCTTACCAACGTGGACAGCTGTGAGTCCGATGGGGGATAAACAGCGCTTACACGAATTGAAACGCAGAACCGAAAGTGTTCGATGACGAAAAATATCATTATATATTATAGTAAAAGAAATGTACAAAGAGCGAGATTCAAACTGTAGGTTTTTTTTATTGTTTAGTGGGATTCATTAGTGAAACAGTCGTCTCTACGTCTGCTGCTACGTGCGCTTGAATTTGAACTTTTGAAACACGGGTCTACAAATTTTCTGCCGCTTGTTGTAGGATCGGTAACATATACAGTCCACTTGTAACTTCAAGTTTACCTTGAAGTTGTATCACGTTCGTTGCTTTGGGAGTTGTATGAGCTCGAGGTGGGCATGGGGGGTTTCCACTTCCACCGCACTCCATATCATTACCAAGACAATGGGCGTTAATCGCTTCACAGCAGGGGAGTGGGTTACATGGCGGAAGATTAGTGTTAAAGCCATATGAATGGACAACATGAGCTTTCGAGTGTATGTATTACTTTAAGTAAATAATGTAATGTAGCTCATATAAATGCGATGCGTGTCAAGACAGCAATACCTCTAAACTCTAAGGTTATACACTGGTAGGTGACTACAAGCAGACCATCAGCTTATACTGATGTGAGCTAAAAGTGCATTCACTTCTATAAGTACTTAGAGACAGCTTTGCTGTGACTTGCCATACCGTAGAATCTAACTGAGTGTGGTTCTGTGTGTTTCTTGTCATCTGTGAGAACAGGATGTAGCCCACAGCAGCAAGAGTTATGTTAATGCGAGGTTACTGATATTTCAGATCATTTCTGTTTGCCCTTTTTTTGGTGTTATAATTGCATTTAGGGCAGTGTCTGATGCCCTACTGCTGAAATGTTCACCCCAAAAATTCATTCCAAACCTCCTGCTACAGATGACATTTGTACAGTTGTCATTGCATTCTTGCCTTAATTGTGTAACAGGGATATATGCTCCAGTTTACAGAGTGCACTAGCCATGCTTTTGCACCAGTGTTGCGACATCTACACATCAAACACCATCGTAAGTAACTGACCTTTGAGAGGCTCAGAAAGGGTCGATTTATACTGTTACAAGACCAGGTTTGTGATTTAGACTGTACTAGTTGAGCTTGGACTGGTCTAGAGTTGCACAAAATATCACGTTAATCATTAACATTGCTTTTTTGGAATAATGATATTTCATAAGCCAACAGTGTGCAGATAAGCCCTTGAATAAATCACACAATGCTACCAAGATGGAGTGGACAAGCCTTTGAGTCACGTGAAGCACTGCTGCATCTATGAGCTGTTCATCGCAGTGTCATTCACAGCTCTACTTGCTTGGAGAATACTAACTTCCAGTTCTGTACACAGATGGATTGGCTAACACTGAGCTGTCTGAAGGGGGAGAAGGACGGAGAGAACAAGGTCAATTATGCTGTCTTGTAGTTCCAGCCATGGATGGTTGTGGTATAACTGGAAATCAAGCTGTCATTTTCTCCTCGGATAAATGCCCACGCTGGTCATAGTAAAATGAATCAGAATGCGAAAGCTTTCTGTATGCTTCCTTGTTTTCTATTACTATATAAAAGAAGCTCCATGCTGCCTTTAACGTTGTCCATACTGTGGTAGCTTCTGAATGAGTGTTCACACAAGTGCGATTCATATTGTTATGGAAATGCTTTTTATTGATCTGTTTCATCAGAGTGGAGATAAACCAGTGAAGTTCTTTACATATTAAAATCAGTGTGATGATGGCATTTAGAATAGACAAAAGGCTGAAAGAGCCAATTTTGTTCACCAGCATTAAAGGGTTACATTAATAAATCGATTCACATAACAAGGGTTATGAGTACAGGGTGATTCAGAAAGATTCGTCCGATTTCAAAATAGTTTATTTCACTTGTAAATCATTACTGAACATTGCAGTATATCGTAAATAGTTTAAGTAAGCATAAAGTTTAATTTTACAAGTACTGAGTATGAACTTCCTCCAGCTGTACAGACATCAATGCCACACTCAAATGTCAGTGTCACTGAACTCACAGCTCTTTCAGTGTGATTTCGGAGATCGTCCAGTGTTGTGGAAGCAGCAACGACCACTCTGAGTTGTTGGAGGTTCACTGCCAGAGGAAATCACGTTGCACAGTTATGATGGATTCACTCTTACTGAAGTGGAGAATGCAGAAAGCTTTCTGCTCAGGGGTCGCATCTCCTCACAGACTGAAGGGAGCCATTCTCCAGTGAAACTCTGACCCCCTCTTTCAGTTTGGTATGTGATTGGGTCCTAAGCACCTCACAGGTGTAAAAATATGGTGCTTTGAAGTCGGATTAATCTTTTTTGAATCACCCTGTAGAACTCTTGTATTCATGTAACTAAGTAATATATTATGTGTAGTGGTATAATCACAGTGTGTTATGTTGGCCACCACTTGTCTACAGAAAGCTGGTCTAGAAGAAAGCCATCTACTCAGAGGGTCTTGTTGTCATGTGACATTGCAGGAATGCGTTTTTTTTCTCCTTTTTTTCTGCATGTTGATTCAGCGGACCTCACCCAGAACAGGAGGTCAGTAGCCCTGTGACCCACCAAGCCCCTCTATCGGTGTAGCTGTTTGTTTTTGGATTGATCGGCCTACTCTGAACATCAAGTGACGCTGCAAGCTCCCTTCAGTTTTAACTGGCACTGCATCAGGGAAAGCTCACAAAACCTAAAGAAAAATACACATGGCAACTTGAGCCTCTGTCAGTATTGATGCTGCAGGCTGGTTTACTTGCATAGGTGCTGCCTGCCCTTCCTAAGACTCAGCGAGCTCAACATCTGTTTTAAACACTGTGAATAGTAGGCAGTCCATACTAAAAACCTGATGCTGGCCATTTATTTTCCAGTACCGCATCATTTCTGGAAGCCTGTTGTTAATTCTGAAATCAGGTCTTTGAAATGCACCCAAATGAAGCATCGCCAGTTCAACATCGCTTATTGATGCCGCATTTAACCAGTTTGCACTTTAGATTCTCTGTAACTGAACTGACAAGGTAAGTAGGTAGCTAATAGGCCAGCAGGCTGGGTCAATAATATTGAGAAACACAATTTGTTTGTACAATAATGTTACTTGTTTGCCTGTTACAACCTTCACATGCCCATGTTTTAGCTAGAATTTGCATCAAATGGGATGGTGCAACACTTCTAGCTTGCCACTAAAAAAAAACTACAAATTTCATTATGGAGACCAGTTGAAATTAGTATTGTGCTAGTGAATTGGACAATGAAAGGCTGCTTATAAAATGATTTACAAGGTTTCTGCATTGCTATATATAGGGTGACGCAACTGGCAGATCTTCATGCTTTCATGACTGTACCTGTTTGCTGGTATAAACTAAGGAGTTCATGAAATGACTGCAGTGTCCCAGTCTTTATTTTATATTGTCTCATCTTCATGCTGTCCTGTTAACATTTGCATCTATTATTTCTCCTAAACCCTGCTCTCCATAAGATAAGACACAATGTCCTGTAGTCCTACAGTAGGAGAATCAAGTTTTTCTCTTTGAAAAACAAAAATCAGCAATTTCATCATCAAATTCAATTAATAAGATGGATTAACACACTGTGGCATCACTTTCAACAGAATTTGTTTCGTTGAGCTAGGACTGAAATACTTTAGATCACATTACATGTTGAATTTTAATGTGTGCCTTTCTGTTTCACACAGGATTTCTGCCCAATTATCTTCTTCCTGAGTATGAAGAGGTGATGAATCGTCCTGCTACCCCACCTCCCCCTTATAGTGCCTTAAATGCTGGACCCCCAGCATGTACCACTGCTGACCAGCAGGAGGCGCACTGCCCATCCAGACAAGCCACTCCAGTGCCCCCTGTCTCAGAGACACTGTGCTCTAGAGCCAACATAGAGGAGTTCCACACCTCTGGAGTGGAAGTGTATCTCCATAAAGACAACAGCAAGGTCCAGACCCTGGAGGAGATGTCCAGTGTGGAGAAGCAGGATATGAGCAGGGAAGGTCAGCTAAGGGACGTCGAGGAGAAGGAGAGGAGTGCGGGGAGACGGCGTCGCTTCACCGGGGACTCTGGGATCGAGGTGTGTGTGTGTGGGAGAGGCCAAAGTTCCAAAGAGTTGGAAGGCCTGTTGAGCGAGGAAAGCCAAGATGATTTTGTGGAATTCTGCGAGGGGTGTGGCCACCGTTCTTATGGGGATGAGGAACAGGGGGCAGAGCATGGAGCATCACCTCATCCAGTGTGCCTGAATTTGCACACAATTAATGAACTGGATGGGCCTCACCATGGAGACATGCAGTTCCAAAACTGTGATGGTACCAAATGAAGAGGAAGTGAAGAACAGGGAACTTGCTAGAGATTAAGACTTAAGAAGAACTTTTAGGAGAGAAGAACTTGCTGGAGAGAACCGTTAAAACTTGCAAGAAAGACTTGCTGGGGTGATGAGCTTGACAGAGAGAAAGACTTGCCAGAAAAAAATCTCACTAGAAAGAAGAGTGGCTAGACACTCACAAAAACTGGGCTATATCTATGCTGTCTCCTTATTTGAACAGTCTATATATGTGAATAAGCATACTGACAATCAGATTTAAGTCTTATAAGGTGCCTACTTTCATTATGACAGCTTTGGCTGATGTGTGTAACTACATTTCTTCAGCAGTCCTAACATATCAAAGGTGTAGTTGGAGGCGTGCAGGTCTGCATCTTTACTTTGATTCCTCTCTGAGGTCATTTGTTGCCTGATGTCCGTGATGGGCAGCTTTCTCTGTGAAAATATACCAAAAAATGGACCGTGCCTTAAATCTGAGCTGATGAATGGACTCTCAGGTGAGCTCACACAACTGACGGTAAGGATTTTTACCAAGACATCAATAGAAGTGTTATGCTTAATATGTAGCAAATTGTATATGTGCTTATCTCAATTGCAAAGACGTAAGGCAGTAGTGTGTGAAATGCTAACAAAACCAGAAAGCATTAAAAATTCAGTTTGACCTGTTAAATTGAAAACAGAAAACATGATATTTGATGTTTTACCTTATGAACGTTAGTGTCTTTTGTAAATATACCTTCAATCCAAATTTGATGCCTGCAATACGTTTCAAAATATTTGGGACAGGAACATATTAACCACTGTTACATAATCTTGGAAGATGCTGTTTTTCTGTTAATGTTGGTCTCAGATTACCAAACAAAATTTCACTGTATGTGTGCAAGAACCTTCCCTTTTAATAACACTTAATAACCTTTTGGCCATTCCTCTATATTACAAATCTTCAGCTGTGAAGCCATACAGGGCCTTCATTGATGTATATTACTGTTCATAGTGCACAACAGGCATTCATTTGGACGTCAGGTATGCAGGCAAACCAGTCTAGCACCTGCAGGCTCTGATTATGCAACCATGCTCATGTAACACACGCAGTGTTTGATGCCATTGTCATGTTATAATAAGCATGAATGTCCCTGAAAAAGAGCTTGTCTAGACGGCCGTGCATTGCTGTTGTCGGAAAAAAACCCTTGAATCTCAATTTTTGCCAATTTTCAAAAATTGCCAAATCCTGTGGCTCTTTACATTGTATGTAAATTTAATGAAGTAGTGATCATAAGTAATGGCCTAAAATGACTTGGAAAAATGTTTGATTGACTTGCATTAAAAGTAAAGTATGTTTTTTCCTTCTCCTGCAAAATTATCTGAAGGGTTTCAGAAGCACTCAAAATTTTTTACATAAGGTTTTTTTCATTTTATATAATCTTTTAGTTGAGTGATTCAAACAAGAATTCCTAGATACATTGTGCAAATAGCCGTTAAAAAGTCTTATCTTAGATTGTTAACTTATGGCATCTGCTATGCATAGTGCAGTCTTGTGTTTGTGCATTCACATACAATGTTTATTGACTGTTGTTGGTCAAAAAGTTCCTGAGCCCATGTACTGACATCCATTAAAGAAACGTGCCGGTTTTTAAAGCAGTGCCAAGGGTTTGAAGGGCATGGGTTCAGTTGCCATGTACGCACAGAGATTTCTCTGGATTCTGAATCTTTTGATATTATGCCCACCATAAAGGGCAAAATACCTAAAATCCTTTCATTCGCTCAACTGTTCTTAATACTGTTGTATTATTATTATTATTATTATAAAGGTGACCTGCCTTCACCCATCTTTGCTCACAAAGGACTAGTCCGTTTCTGGATGCTCCTTTTATGCTCATCACTGATTTAAGATGATGTCTGACCATTCCTCAACTTTCCAAGTCTTAAATCGTCCCTGTTCTAACGTTCTTGGCATGTGTTCCATCAATTTCAGAATGAGTGTTTATTAACAAAAAGCAAAGCTAATAAGGTAAAACATTAAACATCTTGTCTATGTACTGTTTTCATTTAACAGTTCCACAAATCACTGCATTCTGTATCTGTTTGAATTTCACATACTGTCTCCGCTGTTTTAGAATTGAGGATTATAAGATATAATGCAGAAGATCATTTAAACGCAGTAAAGCCAGCATTACTATGGCTATCAGCACTGGCAATTCCAGCGATACTAACTGATTTTGCTCAAACCGATTCTTTATTAGGGCTAGGTTTAGTACGTCAGGCCCAACTTGTACTTCAGCAATGACTAATGATTTTATGACTAAAAGGCTTTTTTACTTTAAAGCAGTACTTCCACTTTTTTCAGTCTGATCTTTCTCTCTATCTGCAGTACCTGCCCAACTGGCTTCTATTATAACATTTTTAAGTCAGTGCTTTTTGTTCTAACACATTGAACGGTCTGTGGTGATCGACTGTATGCTACAGATGTGCTACATGGAGATTAGAATGAACAATAATGGAGCATTCTGTCAAAGTAGAGATCTGCATGCTTTAGATGAAGTAAGTAGAAATCAAAGTGCCTTCATAGGTGTTGTGCTGCCTGTTTTGCACATCTGAATTCTACTGAATTCTCAACGCACACATACAAATTTATTATAAAAGTATCAAAGCTACTGTCTTAACGCTTAGTGAATAAATTGTTTTTAATTACTTTGTTTTGCATTAAGCTCAGGTGACTGAATCTGTTCTACAAGTAGAACCAACTAAACTTCAGTCCCTTTGAGTGATCTTGTACTCAAATGGAGATGCTGTTCCAATTTACAAGGTTCAGGGTACAAAATATGAGGAACGAGGTATCCAGACACATGTTCTAACGAGTGAGTTCAGCTACTTTAAGGTGCCTCCACTGCTGACCCAGGCATTCACTTATGCACACACAGCTTGTATAATCTCCACAGAAAAGCTTAGACGCTGTGGGGGAAGGCCTCACTGTTCTAGAATGCTCTCTATCCATAGACATGATCTAGAATATGTTACATAGTAATTCACACTGTTCTAGAATGCTCTCTACCCATAGACATGATCTAGAATGTTACATAGTAATTCACACTGTTCTAGAATGCTCTCTCTCCATAGACATGATCTAGAATATGTTACATAGTAATTCGCACTGTTCTAGAATGCTCTCTATCCATAGACATGATCTAGAATATGTTACATAGTAATTCACACTGTTCTAGAATGCTCTCTACCCATAGACATGATCTAGAATGTTACATAGTAATTCACACTGTTCTAGAATGCTCTCTCTCCATAGACATGATCTAGAATATGTTACATAGTAATTCGCACTGTTCTAGAATGCTCTCTATCCATAGACATGATCTAGAATATGTTACATAGTAATTCGCACTGTTCTAGAACGCTCTCTATCCATAGACATGATCTAGAATATGTTACATAGTAATTCGCACTGTTCTAGAATGCTCTCTACCCATAGACATGATCTAGAATGTTACATAGTAATTCACACTGTTCTAGAATGCTCTCTCTCCATAGACATGATCTAGAATATGTTACATAGTAATTCGCACTGTTCTAGAATGCTCTCTATCCATAGACATGATCTAGAATATGTTACATAGTAATTCGCACTGTTCTAGAACGCTCTCTATCCATAGACATGATCTAGAATATGTTACATAGTAATTCGCACTGTTCTAGAATGCTCTCTATCCATAGACATGATCTAGAATATGTTACATAGTAATTCACACTGTTCTAGAACGCTCTCTATCCATAGACATGATCTAGAATATGTTACATAGTAATTCACACTGTTCTAGAACGCTCTCTATCCATAGACATGATCTAGAATATGTTACATAGTAATTCACACTGTTCTAGAATGCTCTCTCTCTCCATAGACATGATCTAGAATATGTTACATAGTAATTCACACTGTTCTAGAATGCTCTCTACCCATAGACATGATCTAGAATGTTACATAGTAATTCACACTGTTCTAGAATGCTCTCTCTCCATAGACATGATCTAGAATATGTTACATAGTAATTCGCACTGTTCTAGAATGCTCTCTATCCATAGACATGATCTAGAATATGTTACATAGTAATTCGCACTGTTCTAGAACGCTCTCTATCCATAGACATGATCTAGAATATGTTACATAGTAATTCGCACTGTTCTAGAATGCTCTCTATCCATAGACATGATCTAGAATATGTTACATAGTAATTCACACTGTTCTAGAACGCTCTCTATCCATAGACATGATCTAGAATATGTTACATAGTAATTCACACTGTTCTAGAACGCTCTCTATCCATAGACATGATCTAGAATATGTTACATAGTAATTCACACTGTTCTAGAATGCTCTCTCTCCATAGACATGATCTAGAATATGTTACATAGTAATTCGCACTGTTCTAGAATGCTCTCTATCCATAGACATGATCTAGAATATGTTACATAGTAATTCGCACTGTTCTAGAACGCTCTCTATCCATAGACATGATCTAGAATATGTTACATAGTAATTCGCACTGTTCTAGAATGCTCTCTATCCATAGACATGATCTAGAATATGTTACATAGTAATTCGCACTGTTCTAGAACGCTCTCTATCCATAGACATGATCTAGAATATTTTACATAGTAATTCGCACTGTTCTAGAATGCTCTCTATCCATAGACATGATCTAGAATATGTTACATAGTAATTCACACTGTTCTAGAACGCTCTCTATCCATAGACATGATCTAGAATATGTTACATAGTAATTCACACTGTTCTAGAACGCTCTCTATCCATAGACATGATCTAGAATATGTTACATAGTAATTCACATTGTTCTAGAATGCTCTCTCCCTATTCACCATGTTGTGGAATGTTTTACCATTGATACTGATGTTCTCATAGATAAAATGTTCTACCCTATGTTCTACACTATTATAGAATATTCTGCCACTCACACAGTTCTGGAATGTTCTCTACCCATTCACACAGTTCCAAAATGTTACCCCCCCTTCACCATTCACACTGTTCTAGAATGTTAGCCCCTATTCACATTGGTCTAAAATGTTCTCTGCACCTTCATGCTGTTCAAGAATATTCTGCCCATCCACACTGTTCTGTTATAAAGTGTTCTTATCCATTCACACTGTTCTAGAATGTTCTCTACATATTCACACTGTTCTAGAACGCTACCCCCTATTTGCACAGTTCTAGATTATCTCCAATTCACAATGTTCTAGAATGTTCTCTGCACATTCAAACTGTTCTAAAATATTCTGCGTCTCCATACTGTTTGAAAATGTTCTGACCCATTTACACTTCTGGAATGTTTTCTCCTGTTCTACAATATTCTGCCCATCCACACGGTTCTAGAATGACCCCACACCCTGATCACGCTGATTAATTTGTCTTGTCTCTGTTATTCTGGAACAGTGTAAAGTATTAGAATGTGGAGAGAATGTTCAGTCATTTGAGTCGCTCCAAAAATGCTGTTCACATAAGATTAAACTCCCAAACACTACACCCACTAGCATACTCAAACTCGACAAAGTCTACTTTGAAGGTGGTCTTAATAAATAACACACATGCAACTATTTCAAATAAATTATGGACAAGAAAATTATAGACTGCCTCTTTCTTGTTATAATCTGAGTCCCATAATACCTGAAAACTTGAATGCATTTATGCTACATTATGAATGCTGCTTTGAGTGCACTGCTTCAGCTCTGCCTCTAGAGGGCAGCTTTGAGTAATGTTTATTGAGCTCAATCCATTTGGCAATTATTAATGCAAAATTACAGTGTATTTTATAGCCTGTCAATGAGAAACAAGTGAACCACAAGTGGCTCAGGTAGTGCAGCTCATCCAGGATGGCACATCAATGCGAGCTGTGGCAAGAAGGTTTGCTGTGTCTGTCAGCGTAGTGTCCAGAGGCTGGAGGCGCTACCAGGAGACAAGCCAGTACACCAGGAGACAAGCCAGTACAACAGGAGACGCGGAGGAGGCCGTAGGAGGGCAACAACCCAGCAGCAGGACCGCTACCTCCGCCTTTGTGCAATGAGGAACAGGAGGAGCACTGCCAGAGCCCTGCAAAATGACCTCCAGCAGGCCACAAATGTGCATGTGTCTGCACAAACGGTTAGAAACCGACTCCATGAGGATGGTATGAGGGCCCGACGTCCACAGATGGGGGTTGTGCTCACAGCCCAACACCGTGCAGGACGCTTGGCATTTGCCAGAGAACACCAGGATTGGCAAATTCTCCACTGGCGCCCTGTGCTCTTCACAGATGAAAGCAGGTTCACACTGAGCACATGTGACAGACGTGACCACAAACTGTCCAGGAGTTGGCGGATGCTTTAGTCCAGGTCTGGGAGGAGATCCCTCAGGAGACCATCTGCCACCTCATCAGGAGCATGTCCAGGCATTGTAGGGAGGTCATACAGGCACGTGGAGGCCACACACAACACTGAGCCTCATTTTGACTTGTTTTAAGGACTTTACATCAAAGTTGGATCAGCCTGTCGTGTGTTTTTCCACTTTAATTTTGTGTGTGACTCCAAATCCAGGCCTCCACTGGTTAATAAATTTGATTTCCATTGATTTTTGTGTGATTTTGTTGTCAGCACATTCAACTTTGTACAGAACAAAAGTATTCAATGAGAATATTTCATTCATTCAGATCTGGGATGTTATTTGAGTGTTCCCTTTATTTTTTTGAGCAGTGTATGTGTATATGTGTGTGTATATATATGTGTGTGTGTGTGTGTGTGTGTGTGTGTGTGTGTATATATAAACAGGAGGTAGTTTTAATGCTATGGCTGATCGGCGCATGTCAGTAAAGGTTGTTGAACTTTATCCTGTAGTTATGCAACACTAATAAACCCACCGCTTACAACCGAAGATCATACATGTAACCCACGCCTGGTCGAGTCAATGGGGCGAAGACGGGGGGGGTTCAGTCCTGTCTGCTTCTACCGCTTCGCCCCGCCCCCCGTCTCCCGGGGCAACAGCCTGTGCTCAGAGGCGGTGACAGGGCAGCGAGCTGAACGGACCAGAAACACAGCAATTCTTAAAATCAGCGCGTCGGAAAACACGGCTTAAAACACTCACAAGACCCCTGCAGTTATAAAACGGCCACCGCTGTAAACTCGAAGGGGGTAATAATCGCTAAAGTTGGGTGAAACGGGCAGATTTTCCCACATGTGTGAGCAGAGCTCCAGTCTGTTTACGCTACGTTGCCGCCGTCACGTTCAGGGAAGCGTTTAGACGTGGCGGTGTCGCCTCTGCGGACTCTCTCACCGCTGTTACTTATCAGGCCTGTGGCTTTTATACAAGATAACAAGTCAAGTCCGCAGACAGGAGCCGAGGAGGACGATAAAGCCACGCAGTTCAGAGCCGTTTAAAACGTTAAAGCTGTCCAGCATGACGGATACGACAGCACACAGGTGAGCTAGGTTAGCTGTGCTAAGCTACTTTTGAGTTTGTTGAGTTGAGTTCGTAACTAAGTGTTTTAGTTATTACACCTGCCTGGGTTGAATCCGTGGTAATTCGTCTGGCCGCCTAATGTTATTGCAAATGCGATCGTTTGGGATGTTTTCCGTTTGTTTTCAGTTTTCAGTCTTCCGGGCTGTGAAGTCGCTGTGTTTTCAGGCCCTGCTTCTTGTTTTCCCAGAAACGAGCCTGCTGGTGCCGCCGCCGTTCACCAAGGCGTCAAGGTAGGGTGTGGATTTTGATACAGAACACCAGAAAACCTTGAGGCGACGTGGAACAAAATCTGCAAGAACGGCCCCCTTATCAAACATGATAACGACAAAATTCACTGTGCTCGGCCATTAACCTAATAACACAGCCTACCTTCACCTTTGTCCTATAACCTGTGATTTCTCCAAATAACCAGATCTGCTACTGACAGTGCTAAAGCTCTTTTACCATGGCACTGTTTCAATTGACCAGATCAGGTGACTTCAGAAAGGTTGGCCTAGGAGAAGACATGGGCAGCACTGGTCAGAGCAAATGCTCTTTATTTCTAACAGGCACCACAGCAAGGCAGCGAAAAGGCCAGACATTTGCTGCCCCAACGCAAAACTTGGGGTAACACAACATAGGAGGGTGGATGGGCACAGACATCAAAATCCAACCTCTCTGGACACAATTTTAATAAACACAACAGTTGTCCTGCACCCTGAAAGACACTTTCCTTGGCAACACTCCCTAAGCCTCCCACGACAGCGTGGCCTGTGGTGTCTTTCAGTATTTAGTGTTTATATAAGCCATTTCTAGTCACGCTTTGGGTTTATTACAGCTTGCAGTCAGCTTTTAAAGGAAGAATCTGCAAGGTTAATTTTCCACACCTTCAAAGTTCAGTCTCAGAAGTTAGTTGCAGTTTCTGCCTCTCACGATCGAAATAATCTCAAACACACTCAGTAATGTTGAGGTCTGTACTCTGTGGTGGTCAGTCCACTGTTCTGAGAACGTAGCAGCTTCTTGTTTTGTTTGCACCTTTTATTTGTATTGAAGGCGCTAGTATATGTTGTCATTTTGACCATGTGTTACAGGATTATTATGGGAAAATACTCAGCCAGACCTCTGATCTGAAGAGTAATGCCTGTGTGCCTTCTGCTAAGCCCATCCCCACCTACATCAGAAAAGCTCTGGCTGAAGTTCACCCTGATGTCACAGCAAGGTGACCTCTTATCTGTATCCATTTAAAACCAGATCACAGCATAATACATTTACAATTCTGCAAAAGTAGGTTTGTTACATAGACCATGTCCAAAAGTATCTCTTCTAATTAGCAAATTCGTGCCTTATCAGAAACACCTTCTCTCATTGAAGATGGGGATGGTAGTGGAGAAAAACGGTCAGCCCCATAAGACCTCTCAGTTTCAGAAATGCCGTTTGATTCGGTCACTCCATATTTTCTGAAAGCGAACGTACGCTAGCTCTAAAAACACAGCAGCCCAGCCCACCCAGTTTCCCTCGTAGCCCCACCTCCAAACCTGTACATCACTGTAGTGCCCTCCCATTTTTTCAAATGGTGCCGGGGTGGAGTTATCTGAGAGTAGTGGGGGTTAATTACTCTTTAAGATGGGTACATTGCTGACGTAGGTGTTCAATTACACACACACAGACACACACACAGCTTGTATAACCTCCATTGAAAAGCATTGACAATTAGAGGTGGGTAATCCAGGTCCAGGATATTGTTCCAACAGTTTGACTTCTCTAATTTGCTCGACCCAGCAGCAACGGTGTTCAGGTAGTTGGAACAAAATCCTGGGGAGGGCCTGGATTACACACCTCTATGGACAATACAATGGGATGCTCTGGAGCAGCCACAGAAGAGCATAAAATTGCCATGTCTGATGACAAGTGTTGGCTAGAGGGGTATAAAGCTTCCCAGCACTGAGGTGTTAGTGGAAGTGGAATTAGGTTCTCTGGAGTAATAGAGCTCTATTCAATACCTTTGGGATGAGTTGGAGTGATCCGGAACTAATAGTTATAATAGCAACCTGACCTCACTAATGTTCTTCTGGCTGAATGCAGTCAAATCCTCACATGAATGTTCCAGTATATAGTGCAAAGCCTTCTCAGAAGAGTAGAGACTGTTACTGCAGCAAAGGCGGTAAATGCACTATTAAAACTATTGATTTCAGATGAAACAGACAAGCAGGTGTCTGCTAATTTTTAGATATCAAGTTTATACAAGAGTAGTCATAACTTATTGTTCATTTTGTTTAATAGAATCCACAAAATTCAGTCCATATTTACATTGTTAATTTGTAAGAAAGGCGAATATGGATTAATGTTGTATGTCTAAGGTCAGTCTTTGGGATCCCTCTGCTGGTTGCCCAAGTAATACCCTTTTTGTTTTCAGGTACTATGGCTGTGGGCTGGTGGTGCCTGAGTGTCTGGAAGGCTGCAGATTGCTGGATCTTGGCTGTGGCAGTGGCCGCGACTGCTACATGCTCAGTCAGTTAGTGGGGGAAAACGGACACATCACAGGAGTTGATATGACAGAAAATCAGGTGGGTCTGATTAGTGATATCAAAGAGCTGACTAAGTTTTTAATAAATCAGGTTCAATCTGCACAGTTTTTCTGCATTAAAAATAAATGGGATTGATCCCTGGTGATGCTACAGCCATCCTTAGCCGGGAGTCCAAGAGAGCACAGTTGGCCTTGCTCTCTCGGTGGGAAGGATGTCCCCCATTCTCCCCTCCATCACTCAATGTGATGCTAGTCAGCGCAGGCGTCTTGTTAGCTGACATAACAGATCTGGCGGTTGGCGCTTTCCTCCAAACGCGTTCGGCTGTCCTGTGACGTTGCATGAGCGGCAGTTCAAAAAGATGCGGTGGCTGGTTTCACATCTTGGAGGAAGCCTGTGCTAGCCTTCATCCTCCTAGCATTGGTACTACCATGTGATTGGGGGAGTCCTAAGTAGTGGGTGGAATTGGAAACGACTAAATTTGGGGAGAAAATCGGGTTTTAAAAAAAAAAGAAATGGGATTTCAGCACAGCAAAGTGACCCAACAGTGTAAGCTTAATCAAATTCTGGAGGAGCCCAGGAAGATAATGACCGTTTTTGCAGTAAATATAAAATGCAATATCTGCCAGTTTTGGAGGTCCATCAGGTGAACTACAACGTACAAAATATAACGTTGATGTAATATATTTTGATGGAGATATGAAATATGATCGCCCGAAGACTGCTGGGATGGATGGATATGAAATATGATTTAGAAAACCGAATGAACTGGAATTTTGCCTTTGTAGGTGAGCAAGCAAGTCAACATTTATAAGGTTTTTTTGTGTATTATTCATATTTTTTTAAATTGTGCCAGTTGAAGACAATTTTTAATATCAAGAAAGCTGCACTTGTCCTTTGTGGAGAAGCTTGACTTGTTTTCAAATCAGTTCTCACCTCAGATACTGCTGACAATGCAGAAACACCATGTGACATTAGTACTGAGAAAGCATAATAATTCTAATGATTACAGTGATGACTGATATTAATATAATGATGACAAAACATTTGCCGTGTTAATGCTCTATATTGACAAAGGCATGGTCGCTCGTATGTCACGTTGTAGTTGTTCCTCTGGGTATGTCAGTATGTCACTTTCAATATCTGTGCAGTCATATGTAAAAGTTTGGGGCACCCCTGCTCAAATTACATGTTTTGGTGGTTTTGACTGATGATTGATGTTAAATTATTTTCACACAACCTCTACAGAGAATCCACATTTCAAAACATGATTACTGTTTATTTTTTTAAAATTTCGCACAAAGTTAAGTTAAAATGTGGTCTGTACAAAAGTTACAGTTAAATTCAGCAGATAAATATGAATTATTCTCTAAAATTTGCAGTTTTGCTGGAAAAATTCATTTGTCTTGTATTAAAATATGTAAAATACTTAAGTACTAATAATTAAATAGTAAAATATGTAATTTTTTTATACTATAGAGGACATTTAACTTATTTTAACTTAAATGCATAAAACTAGGGGTATGTAGACTTTAGAATGCGACTGTAGGAGAGCAGTGTAGGTTTGACTGGTGAGTTTGAGCTAAAAACACCATAGAAAATAAAGAAAATAATAAGAAGAAATTTATTTATAAGAAAGTAAAGGGGAATAAACAGAAATCAAAAGAACAAAGAGCTCTGGTTAACTCCACCCCTAGTGCTATATTTATATCACTTCTCATTGTGAGTTTCTGCTGTTTGAGCTTGAGAAGCAGGCCATATTTATCAGTAAGGCAATTTTTAACCAAAACTACTAAGTATAAAATTAAAATCTAAACCATAATTGACTATATATAATATGCTTTTAATATAATTGAGTTTTAGGCGCATGGAATCAGCTTCACTATCAGCTGTGAAATTGTCTTATACTTTCTATGGACACCACTAAGCTGAGGCATCTGTCTTACAGCTTGAGGTCGCGCGGAAGTTCATCGATTATCACATGCAGAAGTTTGGGTTTAAGAAGCCGAATGTGAACTTTGTTCAGGGGTACATCGAGGCCTTGAGGGAAGCTGGATTGGAGGAGAAGTCGTATGATGTAGTAATGTAAGGCTTTTAAACCCACCTCTTTATTCATGCACACACATTAACAGTATAGTAATTGATATTTTTTCAGCTCTAGGTGGTTTGCTGCAGGGCTTGTCACATGGCTTCTTAGAATTTTCAAGAAGTGACTCTCAATCACTCTGACACTACAAACAGACATCCTTTTCTTAATATGGAGCCTGTTCTGTTTCCTCTCTGTTACTTGATTGTTCATTCCACTGCATTTTTAGTAGAAATCTCTGCATGCTAAATTTTGTATGAATTATTTGTCATTGAAATTCTTTCGGAACATTTAAAATTATTCTATTCTTCACTCTGACTTGTTGCGTATATATTTATTGAAATGAAGATGCTTAATTATTTATGAGACGGTGCTTGTTTGAGTCACTGAGTCAATGAAAAATAGTCCACATTTTTAAGCAACATGTGAAAACATACATTTTAAGTCTTTTCTATCAAAACACAATGCACACCAGTTTTTATGGTTTTATCTTGTATTTTTTTTATTATCTTATTACAACTTAATATTTAATGGAAAAGCAGTTTGAGCAGCTACATCTCAACAAAATGTTTAAGAAATATTTAGATTGAAAATAAATATTTCCCTTTCAGATGAATATCTGCAAAATGCAGAATATTGAAAATGACAAGTCTTTCAAATGTTATGGGTTGAATCTTTTTCTTATGTTCTTATTAATTTCACTCTTTAAAATAAAGGTGTCAAAAATGCTGAGTTGTAGAAGAATGGCTTTTGGTTCCATACTGACATTTCTTCTTCAGGGAACCAAATAGATGCTTCTGTAAAGAACAGTTTTTGTAAATGAGGTGTGTGAGTGTGAAATAACCTCCACGTAATATAAAGGTTCCATAACCTTTTAATGACTTTGTACATTTACAAAAAAAAAAAGTCATATGCAAAAGTTTGGGCACTCCTAATCAAATTTCATGTGTGGCATGTGCCCACCCCCCCGCCCCCCTGTTGATTTTGTTTGACAGATCTAACTGCGTGTTGAACCTTTCACCAGACAAGGCCAGCGTTTTGCAAGAGGCCTACCATGTACTGAAGGTACTTTGTTCTTCATAAATAACAGGTATTAGTCTGTGTAATTATAGTGTATTACAGTAATGTGTAATGTGTTCTTCATATTCAGCCAAACACAGGTTGATGTTTTGTAGAGAGTGGTGAAATGTGAACATTATTCTTCAATCATACCCCCAACCCCAACTGCCCCCCCCCCAACGGCCAATCAGTAAAAATGGCTACATGTTTGTTTTCTTGTTTTCAGGATGGGGGTGAACTGTATTTCAGTGATATTTACAGCAATGCCAGAATTTCCGAATCTCTCAGGGCCAACAAAGTATTGTGGGGTAAGAGAGAAACTGAAGAATTCTCACATTCTCTGCATGATATTTACACAGAACATATTGTCCAGTGCCTCTCCAAAGTTTTGGGATACCTACAGTGAGAAGCACATGTATTGGGACAGTGAGGTGAAACGGGTCATTTTTGTTGTATATTCATACATTTTTATTCTAGCTCAAAACACGAGCATGAGACTAAAACACTGTATGTCAGCTTTTGTTTCTGGGCACTGTTTTTCAAACTATGTGAACTATACAAGACAAAAAATGTCATTGTTGTGTGAACTCTTCCAGGACTCTTCCTGCTTATCTCTTGTAGTTCTTTGTTAATTCTAGCCTGGACCGATAATAAACTGTAACGCTATGTTCCTTCTTTTGAAGTCTTCTGTGAGTTGTGAATGCTGACACTGCCACCCGTGCACCCGTAGACTGCCTTTTTTATTAATTTGGATGTTATTTTGACCTTTTTCTTAACAGCATTAACAGTGTTCCTCGATTCAGCTGCTGTGGGCAGCCTGAGCATTGCTAATTGCTAACTCCTCCAGTAGTTCCTTTCTGTTCAGAATATTCTGTAGTGTTCTGGAAAGCCCAGTTATACAACCAAGGCACTGATTTATTATTTGCTTAAATCTTATGTTCAGTACTGCTTATTTGAAGTTTTCATCCCATTTTGTACCGTAATGCAAATTGTCCTTCATGTGTCCCAATTCTTATAAGCTCAGGTGAAATTCGCATCACAAATGATTTAAAGAGAAAAAAAATTCTGGTTCACATTGTATGGAAAATAGAAATAAATGCTGACATTCGGTGCCCAAGTCTCATGCTTATCTTTTGATCTGGAATACAAAATTTACAAATATGTGACCAAGATCAATATAATAAGTTTTTGTGATAACATTACCTTGGTAATAAAGCCAAAGCCCATACGTTTTATCCCAGTGTTGTGATGTCGCTCATTAGCACTCAAGCCTTTCAGCTGGTTAAACTTTAGGCCAAGAGTCTTTTATAAACATTTTTTAGCGATAGTTTGGAGCAGAAAAGTGTCAAATATTTAATTGCAAACGTTTGCAGGGTCCCCCCCCCCCTTAAAAAAGCAATAATTTTTCTAAAGAAGGCAAACTGTTCCCAAGTTTGTGGCCAGTATAACGATATTTTCTCCATATTGTGATTTAAATTGTCACAATATGCTTTTGTGAGCATATCATGGATATCGTGGAAGACTGTACAAAGTGAGCATAACTACATTTGCACTCAAATTTATTTAAACCCCTCAAAATGCAAGGCAGTTTGGTAATAGGAAAAAAAAAGATAAATATATCAATCCAAGCTTTAGCAAGCAGTCAAAGAATTTATTGTTACTTATTCAAGCAAATTTTAAAACAAAATTTGAGTTTACTAAAAGGTCAGCCCCATAGTCATTATTTGTGCATCATGTACACTTTATAAACTTAAATGTTTCCGGTAGGTCTTCACAAGCTTCTGACATCTTTCTGTTGGAATCTCTGCCTATTGCTCATGTGCAAAGCTTCCAGCTCATTCATCCTCTTGGGTTTCCATGCCACCGCAACTTTCTTTTTAAATCCAGAGCCTGACATGGACACTCTAGGATATTCCAGGTCCGAGCAAAGCTTAGGTTGATTTGGATGTGTGCTTGGGATCAGTGTCTTGCTGGAAAGTCCAGTGGTCACCAAGCTTCAGTTTATGCACTGAAGACAACACCTAGTTCTTCAAAATGGACTGGTATTTCAAAGAATCCATGATGCCAGTCAGATGTCTGTCCATGATGCCTGTCTAAATTCCTTCTTGCATATTCAGCTTTGCATAGTCAGTGTTTGTGCTTTGTTGTCAAGAGTGGTGTGCGGAGAGGTGTCGGGCATGAGGTCGTTGCTTGTTTAATGTTTTTCTTATCATAACTGATTTATTTTATGGTTTTATTCCTGCCTGCATCAGGTCATACTGCAGTAATGCAAGGGCTGTTTTTCAGCTGTTCTGTTCAGATGTCTAATTCCTCTTGATGATATTTTGCTTTTTCTTCCACACCCAGGTTGGTTTGCTGCTGTACTATTAGTTTCAAACTCTTTGAGCTATAAGTGTCTGGGTTATCTTCTCGTAGCGGTTGCGTTTTTGGTGTAGTGAATCTCTTCGCTTCTGTGAGGAGAAATCCTTTTTCTTTGCCATATTTGCTGCTGAGCTTGAACACATGCATGGGTGGGATTTATGTGTATCATAGCTAAAGCAAATTAAATTGTCATTATGGAGTTTCTTAGGGCTTAATTGTGTTGTAACACAATTGTATAGCTTTACAGACTAACAGTGGTTTAAAAATCAACCCTATTAAATAACGCTTGATTTAATTTTGACATAGCTGTAGTCAGTTGTTGTACATGTAGTTAAAAAATTCACTGGGTCTTCATAAATGCTTGATTTTTGTAAGTGTTTACAGTCTCAATGTGGGGGTTGAATAATTTTGAGTGCAACTGTAGGTCTATGTAATTTAGATATAGTTCAGTTTACAAACATCAAATAAAAATAATTGTAATTGTTTTATTATTATTATTATTATCTGTTCCAACTTATTAAACCTCAGAAAAATGAAATCTTGTGATGCATATCATGTATCATAAAAATGTCTTGAATTATTGTGATATATTTAACATATTATCCACCCCTAAAAAGGTTCAAAGGCTTAAACATTTGTTATAACGAATAACAGCTGTAAGCTAATTAGTGGATATATGAAGATGTCAGACTTGATGACTTGAAGACTTGATATCACAAAAACACAAACATTAAATTCAAAACAGGAAGCTTAACTTCTAATCTTCTAACAGCTCTAACTTCTATTTGAACTGTATGGTCTTGGCAGAGAGCAGCATATTCAGTTCAATATGTTTCAAAACTTTAACAGTGATTATATACTATGGCAAACACTTAAAATTCTTTGTGCTTTTTAGGAATTTTCTTTCCCATTATATTGGTGCTTCAAGGTCAAAGCAACATAGACATTTATTGATTCATAAACTATTAACTGAGTGGTTTAGCTTTGAGATGGTTTTTGTTCATTTCACCATTTAAAAAGTGGAGTCTTTACAATATCAGAGACATTTTAAACATGTTTTCTATGTTCAATTAAGGGGAGTGCCTGAGTGGGGCTCTGTGGTGGGAGGACTTTTTGCGACTGGCTGCAGAGGTTGGATTCAGCGTGCCCCGATTGGTCACTGCCAGCATAGTTTCTGTAGGCAATGAAGAACTACAGAGGCTTCTGGGTAAGAAAATCATGGCTACACAATTTTTTTTCTTGGTATTTTAATCTTCTTCTTCTTTCGGCTGCTCCCTTTAGGGGTCGCCACAGCAGATCATCTGCCTCCATCTTGCCCTATCCATTGCCTCCTCTACTTTCACACCAACCATCTCCAGGTCCACCTTCACTACATCCATAAACCTTCTCTGAGGTCTACCTCTTCTCCTTCTACCCGGCAGCTCCATCTCCATCATTCTTTGCCCAATATATCCACTATTCCTCCTCAACACATGTCCAAACCATCTCAACCTGGCTTCTCTGGCTTTATCTCCAAACTGCTCCACCTTCACTGTCCCTCTGATCTGCTCATTTCTAATCTTGTCCATCCTTGTCACTCCCAATGAAAATCTCAGCTTCTTCATCTCCGGCACCTCCAGCTCAGCCTCCTGTCTTTTAGACAGAGCCACAGTCTCCAAACCAATACATCATAGCAGGACGCACTACTGTCTTGTAAATCTTCCCTTTCACTCTTGCTGCTATCCTTCTGTCACACATCAGCCCTGACATCTGTCTCCACCCACTCCATCCTGCCTGCACCCTCTTCTTCACCTCTTTTCTACACTGTCCATTGCTCTGGATGGTTGACCCAAGATATTTGAAGTCATCTACCTTTACGACCTCTACTCCTTGCATCTTCACCTTTCTACCTGCCTCCCTCTCATTCACACACATGTATTCCGTCTTATCTCTACTGACCTTCATTCCTCTCCTCTCCAGTGCAAACCTCCACCTCTCCAGATTCTCTTCCACCTGCTCTCTACTCTCACCACAGATGCAAACATCATGGTCCATGGAGCCTCCTGCCTGAGCTCATCTTTCAACCTGTCCATCACCATTGCAAACAAGAAGGGGCTCAAAGCTGATCCCTAATGTAACCCCACCTTCACCTTGAAACCATTTGTCACTCCAACTGCACACCTCACCACTGTTTCACTATCCTCATACATGTCCTGCACCACCCTAACATACTTTTCAGCTACACCTGACTTCCTCATACAGTACCACAGTTCCTGTCTTGGCACCCTATCATATGCCTTCTCTAGATCCACAAAGACACAATGTAGCTCCTTCTGACCTTCTCTGTACTTCTCTACCAACACTCTCAATGCAAAAATTGCATCTGTGGTACTCTTTCTGGGCATGAAACCAAACTGCTGCTCACTGATCTGAACCTCTCGCCTTAGCCTTGCTTCAACAACTCTTTCCCATACCTTCATGGTGTGGCTCATCAACTTTATACCTCTGTAGTTACTGCAGCTCTGCACATCACCCTTGTTCTTAAAAATGGGGACCAGTACATGCTTCTCCACTCATCAGGCATCCTCTCACTCTCCAGGATTTTGTTAAACAACCTGGTTAAAAAGTCCACAGCCTTCTCTCCTAAACATCTCCATACCTCCACAGGTATGTCATCTGGACCAACTGCCTTTCCATTCTTCATCCTTTTTAAAGCTACCCTCACTTCAACCATACCAATTATCTGCACTTCCTGATCCACTATCTCTCCCCCGTTGTCCTCCTCTCTCTCTCGTTTTCCTCATTCATTAGTTCTTCAAAGTACTCCTTCCATCTACTCAACACTCTCTGTTCACTCACTAGTACATTTCCCTCTCTATCCTTTATCAGCCTAACCTGCTGTACATCCTTTCCAGCTCTATCTCTCTGTTTAGCCAAACGATACAACTCCTTTATTCCTTCTTTACTGTCCAGCCTCTCATCATAGGCCTGAGCCTTTGCCTTTGCCACCACTCTTTTGCGACTAGCCTCACAGTACTCCTGCCTACTTCCTTCATCTCTCTGGTTATCCCACTTTTTCTTAGCTGCCTTCTTCTTCTGAATACTCTCCTGGACTTCCTCATTCCACCAACAACTTTCCTTGTCTTCTTTCCTCTGACCAGACGAAACACCCAACACATTCTGGCCAGTTTCTCTCACCACCTTAGCTGTAGTTTCCCAGTCCTCAGGTAGCTCCTCACTGCCCCCAAGGGCCTGTTGCATTTTTTCCCTGAACTGCCTGCAACCATCCTCCTCCTTCAGCTTCCACCATCTAATCTTTGGCTCTGTCTTCACTCTCTTCCTCTTCTTTGTTTCTAACGTCATTCTACAGACAACCACCCTTTGCTCCCTTGCTACACTTTCCCCTGGCACCACTTTACAATCTCCAGTCTCCTTTAGGTGGCATCTCCTGCTAAGGATATAATCCACTTGTGTGCACCTCCCTCCACTTTTGTATGTCACCCTGTACTCTTCCCTGAAAATACGTGTTCACCACAGCCATTTCCATTCTCTTTGCAAAATCTACAACCATCTGACCTTCCGCATTTCTGTCTTTCACACCATACATACCCAGCACCTCTTCATCCCCTCTGTTCCCTTCACCAACATGTCCATTGAAGTCTGCACCAATCAGTCTCTCCTCTTTAGACACACAGAATATCTACCTTCCTTCTCTCCATCATGTCTGCAAGTTCTCTGCCTTTACCAGTCATTGTCCCTATGTTCAGAGTCCCTACTCTAACCTCCACACTCCTGCCTTTCCTTCTCTCTCGCTGCCGTCTAACCCGCCTTCCTCCTCTCCTCTCTGATGGTCTTCGACCTACAGTAGTCCAATTTCCACCGGCACCCTGCTGGTCAACAGCACCGGAGGCAGTCGTTGTTAACCCGGGCCTCGACCAGTCCGGTATGGCAATCATATTTGTGATCCGCATGATAGTTTTGGCACAAGTTTTACACCGGATGCCCTTCCTGATGCAACCCTCACCATTTATCCGGTCTTGGGACCGGCACCAGAAGTACACAAAGTACACCCCTAAAGGCTGTTTTTTTTTCTCTTGGTATTTTAATAATAAGCAAAAAGGTGTTTTAAAAATGTAAGTCTTCTCTTCCAGTTTCTTCTTTCCAAGCTTTCTAACAGTACTGCCACTGTGAATATAATGAGACATGATGCAATTTTTTTTCAGGTGACTACAAGTTTGTCTCTGCTACATATCGGCTCTTTAAGTTACCCAAGAACTGGGAGAAGAAGCGCTGCCTTGTCATGTATGATGGAAACATTACAGGTTCAGAAGAAAAATTGGAGTTTGATGCTCAGTATACGTTTAAGGTAGGTCATTAAATCAAATCAATTTTATTTGTAGCGATTTTTACAACTGGTGTTGTCACAAAGCAGCTTCACAGAATTCCAGTAAAGACAAAGATTAATTTAACATGAATGTAAAACCCCCAGGTGAACAAGCCAGGGGCGACAGTGGTAAGGAAAAACTCCCTCAGAGCTGAGGAAGAAACCTTGGGAGGAACCAAGGCTCACAAGGGGGGACCCATCCTCCTCCATCCTCCTGCAAAGTGATTATACTACTAATATTATTAGTAGTAGTATTAGTAGTAGTAATGGCTAGGAGTCCATGAAAATGTCAATGTAGGATGGGCAGCTTGTCCAAGGCAGGTGGCGGTAGCTGAGGCATGGGCAACTGGTCTGAAGTGGGTAGCAGGAGAGCTCGACAGTCAGTCGTCCGTCCAGCCGGACAAGTGGGCGGTCGTTTACTCAGAAAAAGGCAGGGAGATGGAATTAGTTCTATTCTGTTTGGGTGTAGGTGAAACAGAGGAATGTGAACATTTCCAGAGTGTGGCTAATGACTCCAGCAGATCTGACTTAACAGCTTAACTAAAAGGAGAGAACCAGAAGGACACACAGACACGGGAGCACTCTGAAACAGTTTGGCATCCCTCCGCTCCACCGTCCACAAACCTGAGTAACCATGTGCGAGCGGCGTCTCTGTTTACTGTAATACCCTGTGTCCATTGACCCCTGTATCTGCTGCCTTTATCTAAGGGGGAACATTACCTACCAAAAGCTAAACTGAACAAGTGAGTTTTCAGCCTAGATTTGAAGATTGCGACTGAGTCCCGAACATTTTCTGGAAGATCCTTCCAGAGTTTGGGGGCTTTATAAGAAAAGATGGCTCATAATAGGAAATAAGGTCTTGCAGGTACTCAGGAATTTAACAGGCAGCCAATGAAGTGATGACAGAACTGGACTGATATGATCAAATTTTCTGGTTTTAGTGAGGAAACTGGCTGCGGCATTTTGAACTAGTTGAAGTTTGCTTAAATTCCTGCTCGTGCATCCTGACAGTAGTGCATTACAGTAGTCTAGCCTAGAAGTAATAAAGGAGGAAGTTATGCAACATCCAGCATTTCACATCTTTTACACAGTCCTCTATTTTCTTTAATCTGTATTTGTCATCAGGCTTGGCTGATATGTACAACTGCGTATCGTCTGTGTAACAGTGAAAGTTAATGCCATGGTTACTTATAACTGTGCGAAACGGTAACATGTACAGTGTAAATAATAAAGGTCCTAAAATGGAGCCTTGTGGAATTCCAAATCTTACTTTTGAATAATTGGAAGATGAATCATTTACACTGACGAACTGATGACGTTCTGATAGGTAAGATCTGAACCATGATAGGGCCGACCCCGTGATTCCAACCATGTTTTCTAACCTTTCTAGTAGAATATTGTGGTCTGTAACTGTGTAACTGCTAGTTTAAAAGCTTTGGGTACATAGCCCAGGCTAAGGGACAAGTTTACTATAGTTAAGAGGATTGATAATAACTGGTAGTACTTCTTTGAGTAATTTTGAGGGAATTGGATTAAATGTGCAGGTTGTACAATTTGCAGAGGAGAGAATCTTCTCTAGTTCTAGCTGTGGGAGTGGCTAAAAGTTTCCAGCCTTTCTTCTACAACTACATTGTTTTTTATGAGCCACATCAGATGACGGCCAAGTAGGATTTAATACTGTCGGTTTAATTTGTTGTCTAATATTTTCGATTTCATTATTAATAAACTGCATAAAAACTGGTTGCCAGAATTTGTGGCTCAGTACCTGCCTGCTTTTTTGTGATTCTGGAAATCACACAGAAAAGTACTGTGGGATTATATTAATTATTCTCGATCAGCGAGGCCCCATATGCTGAGCAAGCTTTAGTGAGAGCATTTCTATACTCTATAAGGCTGTCCTTCCAACCAGGGTGGAACACTTCCAGTTTGGTTGATCACCATTTCCGCTCTACTTTCTGAGCTGTTTGTTTTAAGGTACCACGGGGCGAGCTTTTTCTGTCTTATCCTTTTTATTTTAAGCAGATTCTAAGATTCTAAAGCAGATCAAAAGGTATTTTCTAAAAAGTCTGTTAGTAAATCTTGCTCCATTGGGTCTGATGGAGTGGAAACTGGCATTGAAAGTTCTGGGAGGTTTTCTATAAATTGTACGGCAGTAAATGGTTTTATTGAGCGCTTTGTAGGTAGAATAACGAGAGGATGTACATATATTGTGGCTATAGTGTGACTCATATGAAATTGGATTATGGTCGGAGATTGCTGAGGTTTGTGGTAGGATATTAAGCTTGTCTGTGTTGAGACCTAGTGTCAAAACTAAATCTAAAGTGTGACTACAGTAGTGTCTAGGCCATGTTACATTTCTGGGTAATACCAACAGAGTCTAGGATTGAAGTAAATGTCTTTTTTTAATGGGTCATCTGTCTTCTCAAAATGGATGTTAAAATCTCCTACAATTATTACTTTATCATTGCACACAGCTAGGTTTGCAGCAAAATCACAATTCTTTAAAAAATTCAGAGTAAGCTCTGGTGGTCTGTAAATGTTAAATAATGAATTTTTTTTGCGACCGGATTTATAATGGAAAGAACCTCAAAAGAAGTGAAGGTGTCACACTGTTTCTGACTGATATCTAGGGTATTTTGGTAGATTATACATAATCCACCTCCTTTGCCTGATAATCTTGGGCTGTATACATAATTATAGCCTACAGGGTTGGCTTCATTTAGTGCTGAATATTCATCCGGTCTAACCTATGTTTCGGTGAGACAGAACCTGTCAAATTTATGATCACTTATAATTTCATTTACGATGACTGCTTTTGAGTTTAGTGATCTTTTATTGAACTTTAGATCTGAGGTGTTGCTGCTATCATCTGAATATGATTTAATGTTGATATTTTGTTGAAACAAGCTGATTGTTTTTCTACGTTTAGATTTTATTCGGAGCAAAGACACAGTCTCAATACAGTTGAACCTGGCTGATGCCTCAAGGCTGTCAGTTTAGCCTTAGGTGTCTTCAGAGGTGAATGAAGTACACAAATCACTTAAAGTAGGGATACCCAAGGTAAAATATTACTCCAGTAAAAGTAGAAGTCCTTACTCTAGACCTCAACTTGAGTAAAAGTACAAAAGTATTTGACTTCAAATGTACTTAAGTATCAAAAGTAAAAGTACTAAAAGATGAACTATGACTTTAATGTCCTGTTATCATTTTTATAACAAGACTCGCTTCATGAACTCATTTCAGGTGAAAATCCTCCAGCGTCTCTCTTGGTAAACCAGTCTTTTAATAGAATGTCATTAATTAGTGACGCTGACGTCTATTAAAATGATCATAACACAAAACACTGAAGGCAAACAGTTTCCATCAGGGAGAACCGAGTGGCTCTGAAATCACTTTTACAAACAAGCAGATTTTTTAGTTTAAGATTACTGTGTAACTTAGTTCCAAGTTGAATAAAAACTGGCTTTAAACTCAGGATCAGAAATAAATTTTCCTTTACTGTGTTGATCTGTAGGCCTCTGTTCATAAACATAAACTAACCCACACTAACTTACTACTAATGAAAGTGTTTGTATGAATTCAGAAAAAGGGAAACATGTCAGTCACGACTGCATATGTGCATAAACAGACCACAATATAGAAATGTGTACAAAGTTGGGTTGATTCCATCATTTAGGTAGATGTATGTGCTCCCAAATTTTTACACTGCTGCGCTGATGTTGAACGTGTGCTGCACTGGGTTGGTATGATCAACAGGTCAAAACAAGCTCAGAACAAAGTGACCGCTGTGCCCTGATTGGTGCTCTTGCTTGGCGCTTCTTTTGTTTTGACACGTTACATTTTTATACACACAAAAACCAAAAGGAACGACAGATTTCTCAAAATGTAGTGGAGTAAAAAGTCAGATATTTGGCTTTGAAATGTAGTGGAGTGAAAGTAAAAAGTCGCCCAAAATGGAAAAACTTCAGTAAAATACAGATACATGAAAAAACTTAAGTACAGTAACAAATTACATTTACTAAGTTACTGTCCACCACTGGGTGTCTTAGACTGACACGTGATACAGTGCAAAGAAATTCCAAAGTGTCATTCCAAAGTGTCATGCAACGTTATCACTTTGCAATATTGTTATGACTATGCTGTCTTTATTGTTTATTACGGTTCGATTAGGAGCAAAAAGCAACAAGTCTAATCTAATGTAATTGAAATCAGTATAATAATGTAATAGTTCTAAAGATCTTTGTGAAAGTAGCTTATTACAGATTACTGAAATGTTAAACATTAACTACATAAAAATGCAAATGGACAGAGAAGGCGATGATTAGTCCTATCCACAAGTTCCCAACCTTGGGCTACAGTTTTCAACGTTTTAGTGTTTCCCCTGCTCCCATCACACATGAGCCAACTAATAAGGTCTTTTACAAGCCCTGCATGACTTGAAGTGGGTATGTTGGGAGCACGTAAAAACTAAAATGTGCCGGACAGGGGGTACTCCAAAACCAGCTATGGGAACCACTGGTCTAACCTAATGGCCATCTAATCAAATAAAGAATCTGTTCAAAAGATCTACCCAAAAGCACCTGGCTAAAGAATGCTGCAACATTAGAAGTTACTGATGTAAAACCGAAGATGTAATATAATAAAGTACTAGTTCATTTACCTTAAAGTAGGCTACGAAGACTGCAGTGTTAAAGCTATATTAAATTATTATTATTATTATTATTATTATTATTATTATTATTATTATTATTAAGCAATATTTAAATAAAGATGGGTAAACAGGGCAAAGTTTATCTGGTAAGCACTATGGAGCGTAGAAATGAGTTTTATTTAAAAACCGCTGCTATCAATACCTGTAGATGAAGTTAGACAGCTTTGTCATAAGATGCTGACAGCGGTAGTGTTCCTTTTAATTGGTGGTACTTTTCTCTTTCTTTTTTTTGTTTACACTTCTTATACCACTTATCCTGTCTTTAAAACATTAGTTAAAATACACAACTTGTGTACTCTATATAGAAAAGCACTGCCAAGTGATTGGGATATTCTGGATCAGCATAAAATCGCCATGTTTAATAACAAGTGTCGGCTAGAAGGGTATAAAGCCCTCCAGCACTGGGCTGTGGAACTGTGTTCTCTGGTATGATGGAGCCCATCTAGCACCTTTTGTGATGAGCTGGAGTGATCCAGAACTGCAATCAAATCCTCACAGCAATGTTCCAATATCTAGTATATATATATCGAAGCTTCCCAGAAGAGTAGAGGCTGTTATTGTAGCAAAGTGGAACAAATGTCCTATTCATACCCTTAATTTTAGAAGAAGCACTGGATGAGCAGGTGCCTAATTTTTGGACATATAGTGAATATTATATGAACACAGCCAATGCCAGAATTAAATACACAATTATATTGATATAACAACACTAAACACATTACAGAGCAGTACATTTCTACATGTATGTCCTTATATTCAATATTGTGTGTGTCTGTACTGTGACTGTATTTAGAACATTCTTCTGTCTCTTCTTGTTTATCCCTACATGATCATGTCTGTCACATCTGTCACTTGTCATGTATATGCTGAGCCTAATCTTGGCATCAGTCCTGCTATAAAACTGCATCAGCCCAGTGTCTTAGGGGCTGGCTAGGTGTCTGGTACCTGCATGCAAATGAATAAACAAGCAGTTTAATTCAGCTAAATGATATTAGAATCAGGCAAAGTAACTGTTTTTATAATCAAAAGCAATGTTTATCAGTCCTGCCAATCTTTGTAATCAATGTTAGCCCTATTTTATAATGTAGCAACATTAGTACTAACCACAGAATGTTTTGCTTGTGTAATTCTCTGCAGGTGAATGAGGTGATGGAGGTTGATGGAGATGTGGCCAGCATCCTGAAGAACTCAAGGTTTTCTGAAGAGTTCACATTCCACTCTCAGGCATCAACAGCATGCTGTGCCAAACCCAAGGTTTGTGCTAGATCGGTAGCCTAGCTTTGAAATAATTTTATAAAATTCTGACATGTCAAAAATCAACTACCACTGGTAATTATGTTTAGTAATCAGATTTTATTTGACATTACTAAGAATTCTTGACAGTTTATTTTAATAGAAGAAACAGTTTTTGTGTAATTGTCTTCTATGTCAGAACATAGTTATAGTTTTGTGTTTACATTTTATGTACATACAAATTTTTATGATTTTTTTTATTATTGTGGTTTGTCAAAATTGAATAACCAAATGATAACCAAAAGTAATTGACCTAAAGATCTAAAGTATCAAGTAACACTACAAATATGGTTGTCAGGAGTCAGAATTAACTTGACAGCTCTTACTAATATTTATTATTATTATTATTATTATTATTATTATCATCAGTACTAGTAAAAATGTTTTTCCACTAAAAATGGGAGAAAAAAAATCACTAACGAGAAGTGAAATCTTACATGTTAAAATACACATTTATTTTTAAGTATTACGTTGGTGTTGTGTTACACATAAAAATTTGGATGTTAGATTTTCATTTATGACCCAACTTTCCGTAAAACACTTCTGAAACATGCACTATTTCAAGTACAGTAACTTCAGATTATGCTATGAAAACACAAAGCAATCGAATGTTGAACAAAATCAAGCTTTGTAAAATAGTATCACTGTTTCAAGAAACATGAAGTTTGCCCAATGTTCACGAGAAAAATGATTGCATAATTAAAAGTGCCTCCATATTGGTCAGTCAGCTTTGCTGTGGTCTTTATAAATAATTTTGTTCAATCATTTCTGCAGGTTCAGAGCACAGAACATTGCTATGACTGTGTTTATTTGTTTATTATAGTTTGGTTAGGAGCTTGAAGCAATAAGATCGGGTCTAATCTAATTCAGTCTAATTTATTGGTTCTAACAATCTACCTGAAATTACCCAGCTGTAATAACCCAGCTGGAGTTCTTTTTGCGTTACCATTGCATTTCATCCAGTAGTTTCCATTGACACATCATGAACAAACAATTATATAAGCAACATATATTGTTGACTGGTTGGTTGTAACAAGTTAGCTTAACTAGCCATTGAGCTAGTTAGATAATGTTAATATAACTGTTGTTTGAACAGTTTGCTCTTTTTTTTTTTTTTTTTTTTTTTAAGCCTTTTAGCTCCCTAGGGGTTATAAAAAATTAATCAAGTAGTAGTAAACAGTCAGCAAACTTCCAACCTGCGGTTTCAAACAAGATTCAGGAATAACCTCATTAAATGGGAAAGGCTTATTGAGGAGTAGATGCAACTGCTTGCTACTAGCAAATGTATCACTACTAAGTTAAATGATACTTTTTTGATCCCACAACCGGGGAAATTCCACCTCCGCATTTAACCCATCTGTGAAGGGAAACACCACATACACACTAGTGAACACACACACTAGGGGGCAGTGAGCGCACACACTTGCCCGGAGCGGTGGGCAGCCCTATCCACGGCACCCGGGGAGCAGTTGGGGGTTAGGTGTCTTGTTCAAGGACACCTCAGTCATGGACTGTCGGCCCTGGGGATCGAACCGGCAACCTTCCGGTCACAGGGCCAGATCCCTAACCTCCAGCCCACGACTAGCATTTGTCCTGATAATCAGTTGTTTATTGTTAACTTGTTGTTTATTGGAAAGTCAGCAAGACATTTCATTTTACCAGGAGCCCCCAGACGATACCTACAGTATTAAAAATAAATGTGCCACAAAGTCCTCTTTAAACGATGCTGTTGAAGAGCTTTTTTGTAACTTTATTTTTAGTCTAGATAGAGGAGCAGTGAATGGAACCATGTATTTAATTTTTTTCATGCAACTGTCAGGTTGTATGGAAATTGTTTTATGCTGCATGCAGCCTGTAAGAAGTTGTGTAAATGTTTCACCAAGTAAATTTAGCCTTAAAGGGGAATTCCACCAATTCCTCAAAGTTCCTGCATAATTCATTCATTGAGATGCAAATAATAAATTTTAGACCGAACCTTTTTCTCAAAACGATTGTAAAACATTTTCAGTAAATGTATCCATTACCATTTAATGTAATAACTTTGTCAGGCATTAAATGCTTTGGATGTCTGTTCCCTGCTCACACCACCGTCAACATTTCTGACTCGTATTTCATATCAGACCTCTCTGAACGAGTTTGCAACTTAATGATTAAATTATTCACAAATTTAAAAATTCTCAAAATTGGAAAACAATGTGAAATTCCCCTTCAAAGTCACTGCAGTTTGTTAGCTTAGCTGCATCTGTCTTCCCACATGATTGGGAGTTTGTTATGCCCATCTCTAAGCAGCATGCTACTTCAGGCCCAAAAACAGCCGCAGACACTCAAGGCCAAACAGCTGCCTCACTGCACTACGGCTGCGCTAATAACTTTCCAACTGAAGAATGTCACCTTATCAGAACCGCTCATGGTCACACAGCCCGTTTAGACATAAGAAGCAACTGTTTGGAGTCAAGCCTATTTAAAATTACAAATAAACATGTTCATCCTTCAGTTTAATCAGTTATACTAGCTGCAGAGAAAGTGTCTTGCCTCAGTTTTTTGCAGGCCAAGTCAGCACTCATCTAGGGATCTGACTAAATAAACATTTGACCGTGGTCTCAGTTCTTTCTGATTCTAAGTCTAGGAGGAGATGTACTTGGCCTTCATCTTAGACAACTTCTAAGAGCATGACCCTATTGAAAGTAGGGCTGAGTTATGATTTTGTGGCTGATACGGATACTGATTTTAGGGGGCTAAAAGTTCAGATAACCAATATCAGCTGATATTTTGATTCGATTTTTATATTTGTTGTATTTAAGTTTTATACACCAGTCCTCCAGCTCAATATTAGGTTTGCATTCATTTGACATGTTTTAGCATTTTAACCATGATAATGTTTTGTGTTCAGATTCACAAAAGACCATTCCTGAGTTTCAGCGTCACAGAAATTAACAAATGCAGTCACTGTTAACTTGTTTCTTACAACGGTGGGCAACAACATTCTCTGTCAATTCATGTTAAAATATTAGTTAGGACTAATCCTTGTGCATGTTCACGTGAAAGCATGATGTTTATGACCAACAGCCAATGTTGTGAAACCTCTGGAGTTTCAAATTTTCAAAGAAGGGAAAAAAAATCCCAAAAAGTAGAGATGCATCAATACCATTTTTTTTTTTTTCCCAGACCGTACATATTTATTGGTATTCGCAGATAATGAGTCAGATGCCATAATGAACCACCGACTTAGGATTAAGTAGTTGTTGGTGTAAATGAGTACAATATACCTTAACAGTTACATCATTAAAATCTAGCTGATTTTAAAAGAAGTGCATTAGCTAGTTATGCTACTCTAGTTACCTTAAATCGAGAAGCGCTGCAGTGGAGAAGAGCGAGCTTTGTCCCATGTCAGAAAAGTGCTTCTGTACAGCTCTAGGTAAAGTACGTCTCATAGTCTGATGCTCTTGACCTCTCTCTTTCAACGTCAGTCTCTGTAGCACAATGACAGCAGAGCTGACTTGTTAAGTTTTACATCTGATATCTTTTGTTTGGCTGTAGCTGAATGTTCTCTAAAGCCAGACCTACACAGTAAAATTATTCAAATCTTATTCTTTGGTGAGTCACACTGTACTTTTGAGTCGTTCATACAGACAAAGCCTACAGTGTAAATACTCACACTGTACAAAAACTCTCTGTCCATGCTATGTGAAACGTAACCTGTACAGACAGCTGTGTCTACATACCATTTCCAATAAAGCTGAAAACAGCTGCCCGGCTATCCACTGTGCACTGAAATGCATTGTTACACAGTAGGACAATACGGTCTGTCTATTTTGCAAAGACAGTTTAAAAATCAGCATTGATGCCTCGCAGTTTTACTCAGTCCAACAGAGTAAAGTGGATATATGTACTTTTTTCAATTTCTGCAAGGTCAGTAACACTTCTCTGTGTGAGCAGAGTCTTCTTCACTGCCAGCTTTAGTCATTTGTTCATTAGTGTGGCAACTATATTGGCTTGCCTCACACAGTATCAGCGGGTATCATTTCGAGTATGAGGAAATGAGTGGGCTATCGGCCCAATACCTGATAGCAGTATCGGTATTGATGCACCCCTAATAATAAGTAATGCTGTCACCCGTGTAATACTAATTTTTTAACAATTTTGATATCAGTATAATCCTCATTTCCTCCACTATAAAGCCATACATACATACATACATACATAAACATTATAACCACCTCCTTGTTTCTATGCTCACTGTCCATTATATCAGCTCCACTTACTATATAGGTGCACTTTGTAGTTCTACAATTACAGACTGTAGTCCATCTGTTTCTCTGCTACTGTTAGCCCCCTTTTACCCTGTTCTTCAGTGGTCAGGACCCCCCATGGACCCTCACAGAGCAGGTACTATTTGGATGGTGGATCATTCTCAGTGCTGCAGAGACACTGACGTGGTGATGGTGTGTTGCGCTCATCTGAGTGGATCAGACACAGCAGTGCTGCTGAAGTTTTAAACAATGTCCACTCTATTAGACAGCCCTACCTTGTAGATGTAAAGTCAGAGGCGATAGCTCATCTGCTGCTGCATAGTTTGTGTTGGTCATTCTCTAGTCCTTCATCAGTGGTCACAGGGCGCTGCCCACTGTTGGCTGGATGTTTTTTGGTTGGTGGACTATTCTCTGTTCAACAGTGACACTGAGTGTCTGATCGACTGTGTTTTAAAAACTCCAGTATCACTGCTGTGTCTGATCGACTCAGGCCAGTACAACCCTCACTAACACACTGCCACCACGTCAGTGTCACTTCAGTGCTTAGAATGACCCACCACTCAAATAGTACCTGCTTTGTGAGGGTCCATGGGGGTCCTGACCACTGAGTAAAAGGGTAAAGTAACAAAGCATGCAGAGAAACAGATGGACTACAGTCTGTAACTGTAGAACTACAAAGTGCACCTATACAGTAAGTGGAGCTGATAAAATGGACAATGAGCGAAGAAACAAGGAGGTGGTCATAACGTTATGCCTGAACGGTGTTGGTTATTTGTATTTTCATGGGGCCCTTAGCTGATGGGAGCACAAAAAGGCTGCCTACCCCTGAAAGTGATTTAAACCACACTGCCAAATATTTCTCATTTCTAATCTTCATGTTTTTCATCGTCATTACTCATTACATTATTTTTACATTCATATAATTTATATTTACTTCTTTCCTTCCTTCCTTTCCTTCAGTGTTTTGTAGCATTTTAAGAGTGCTGCCATCAGCTTAAAATCAGTTGTGAATTGTTGAAAAACACAACTACATCATGTGCTCATGCTCACGTGTATATCATATAGGTTATAGTTTTGCATACCAGTACATCTTAACAAGAAGTAAAGGTCACTCTGGGCAGCTCAGTGTCTTGTGCAGGCCTAAACACATTAGGCAATAAGCTAATAGGTAAAGCACAGTTGCTCTATGGTCAGTGGGCAATCAATAATGTCACTGATGATTGGATGGTCTTGGAATGCAAGCTTCTCCACAACACGTAACCAGGACAGAACTGTGTTCACCCTAAATAACATAATTGAAAAAGAATCAAACCTTCCAAAACCATCGAGGTCCTCAGAGCCCCCCAGCCCAAAATGGCAAAACATTAAGGTTTTATAGGTGTTAACAACAATCATTAAACAAAAAGATAAGGTTATTGAATATTAAATAGCTTTTCCCTTTAATTTATTTACATAGTGAAGATTTTCGTGTAACTTTGCAGACAACCTGCTGCAAAAAAGAAGAGTCAGTATTTTTTCAGCATTGATGGCTTCAGTTGAACAGAAAAACGGAGATCAGATGGTCTCCACTGAGTTTAAATCTGAGCTCTGAACAGACCAAAACCATCAGTAACTACTATATTTTGGGATTGGCCCATTTTTTGCCCTGGAGTGTACATAAAACCACTACTTATTATAGTATACAGCCATTTGTATTTATTATTTGTTTGTGTATTCCTAGACAAACTAATCATTCATGCTTGGATAAATAGCTTCTTAAATCTTTTTTTTTTCCCCACATTACTGTATATTCACAATAGTGAGGACTTCTTTGCTTCAGACATGCCAAGAACCATATAACAAACAATTCCACCAAGCTATAATTAATAATGATCAAATAAAATAATTTAAAGAAAGTTGGTGGTTTTGTAATATAGTGTTCTGTCTTTGTTTTGTTTGTTTGTTTAAGGCTTTGCATTGTACGGACACCCTTTATTCATGGTGAAACACACAATCTTGTGGCTTATAGCTTTATTATACAACATTTGGTTCCGGCCATGCAAGCTGCTTGGTTGAGAAGCATTCTAACCGTGCTGTTATTTCACCACAACATCACAGGTTTCACATGAACACTATATCACTCTGCCAGGATGCCGTTGCTAAGCAACGAGTTTGACAGCTGTACGTGATGCTCAAGCCAAATGAACGTTTTTTTTACTTCTTACTTTGCGCACAAACAGAAAATGGATCCTTTTAAGATCACATTTGACTGACAGCAGATTTGGTCAGACTCTGAGGATGAGACGACACTAAATTCCCAAACTGTCATCACCACTGAGCAGCTTTTCAGTCGGCAGTTGTGACAGAAGAGCAGCCTAACAATCTGGTATCAGCCAGAAATGAACCCAATACCACTCGCCAAACGTGTCGTCTGATCTTCAGAGTCTGACCAAATCAGACTGAGCCATAAAACTGACCCAATAAACGACAAAAAAGCTACTCAGTGGTGATGCAAGTTTGGGGATTTGGTGTAAGGAGCTGGAGAGCGAACTGCCAGCTGTGCAGCGAGTGGGTGGAGCTCATTACTCTGACATAGCAACAAACTGCTTGTTAAGGAGCTATAATTTGGTAGAAGGAACTGCTGACATTAAAACATTAAATGACACGTTCACGGCCCAGTTTAACGTCTTGCTTTATTTGTTTAACTGTTGTATAAAAGCAATACTTCCTCTCATGATCTGTTGCTTAATTTGAATGCTGGTGGACACTACTACCGATTTTCACCATCATTTGACTGTCGTTTACCCCTATACCATTTAAGGAAAACAGAACATTAGTGAGCTTTCACTTTATGCCTTGTGGATTAGTATAACATTGATTTATGGCTGTTGGGTATTTTGAAGGAGCTACGTGTACAAGCCAAGTTGTGTCTTATCTCACTGATAAACTGAGCAGCGGCAGATAAATAGTTATGTAATCTCATCTTCCTTGCACTGGACATTTCATTCATGACCGTGTGTCCTCTTTGGAAAGGCACATACATACACTTCTCTTTGGTAATGGAACAGAATGTATACTTGTTGCAAGTTTTGAAATCTAAGCAAGTCATAACTGTAGATTGTTGGAATGTGTCAGACATTTGTGCTGGTCTTCTTGAAAGATCCCGATAGAAGAACAATAAATGCTCACGCAGCAGACTCAGCCAATCAAATCAAGGACACCATGTTAATGAATACTGCAGTGTTCTGCGCCAGCACGATTTATTACTGATAAACTACTGTTCAGATATCTGGACAGTTAAAGCTCAGTGATACTACTTTTTCACCGAGAAATTACGTCTTTTCTGTCCTCAGGTCATGCCTGTGAATCCTTTCGAACTGGTTGAGCAGTTGGGAAGTAGTGATGTGCTGTCATCCACTGGAGGGTGCTGTGGTCCCCAGGAGTCATGCTGCATGTAAAAGTAGAAAGAAAATGTCATGTAAAGTGCCCATATCCTACTTTTTTTTTTTTTTTAATTGTGGTTTTCCCTTCTGGTCCACTTATAGGCCAAATCAGAATGTTTGTCAATGTAGTGGATGCCTACAAGTCTGGGCGGATAACTTGCATCCAGGCATCCAGTCAGCATGGAACGAGCTCAGTTTATGGCATAATTTACAATAAATGCAAAACTAACCGACAAATTGTTGGCAATAATTGTAAAATCTTGTTGTGGGTACCAAATTTACCCAAGTATGTAGTGCTTTTACTTAAATTTTCCAGATGTTTCATATTTGGGTTATTGTTGTTTTTGAATTTGCAGCAGGAAAACAACCTTAAAGTTTTTTTTTTTTTTTTTTTACATTACTAAAACACTGCTTCTAACTTTAGAATGAATGGGTGGGGCTACACTCCTTTAGGCTGAATAGATGGATATATGGTAAATGATGTTTCACATGACATCACAGAAACAGTGAATTTAAAACGAGCAGTTTTTGCAGCACAGTTTTCACGTATGGACCGTATGGACTGAGTAGTGAATGCTGCACTTTGAAATTTTAACAGTGTTTACATATTTACAGACTTAAATGCCTTGTTTTTCAAAAATGCAAGGAAAAAAAAGGTTTTCCATTACATGGGCCCTTTACCATAAAGAGGTTTTATTAATGTTTGTATTTTGACTGACAGTTTTGTTACCTCACAAGAAATTATAATCATGGCATATACATATCCTAATGTTTTGAGTAGTTTAGTAATGTAATACTTGATATAATTACCTATCCTGTAGTTACCAGAACACTTAAATGAAACATTAATTTTTACATGCAGAAAAGTTCGTAAAGCACGGTCTTAACTTTTAAGCAGCACTTTTTGACAGTAAATAAAGTGTGAAGGTCTACAATGTGCTACTGTTATAAGCCAAATTCATTCATATCAGAGAGAAATAAATGCTTAATTTTAATCAATGATAAATGTAATATGCGTGTAATTTTCCTTCTCCGTTGTATTGCATTTCATCATCTGTTTTTGTTTACAGAGAACAGATGAATATCAAGGAGAGAATGAAGGGACGAATGATGTAAAATGCCTTTCCTCTGCTGTGGTAGAAGTCCTAATTATGATGTTTGTGATGTAGGCTGGTTTTAGGTCTTCTTTAAATGGAGTTTTAAGGGCCCATGCTATGGAAAATGCAAATTTCTTCACTATTTTGACATAGTTGTAGTATGAAAACACTGTCAAAGTCTCAAACCATATTGAGTCTCCAGTCCACATTTAGAAAATTCATAACAAAACATCTTTTGGATTCACTGTTTCTGTGATGTCACAAAAACCAACATTTTTACACATAACCACCTATTCGGTCTACAGTAGTTAGCCTAGCCCAAATAAGCAGTGTCTCAGCCTTGATAGCTTTTTAAATGAGGCACAATACAGGCCAGCCAGTCCGAATAGAGATATTTTACATGTATCTGTCTTAAAGACACAGTAATGTAAATAGAAAATTGAATTCCAAGACATAGAGAGGGTGGTCATGTAAAAATCAATTATGGCCATTCTTGGTACATAAAACCACACATCTTACAAGAGGACCCAGAGGAAAACATATAATAAAAGAAAGATATAGTCTATGGGACCTTTTTAAAGGCCTTTTTTAGCAGGTACATGCAGAATAAAAGGGAGTTTAGTAGTAAAACAATGATAAAACGCCTTTTACAGTACTAGTATATTATTTGTACGGTGGCTACCGAAATGTAATCAACATGTAAGCGACTTTGTACCTTCTAACGCACTCGTCAGATCTGAGCATCTGTCCTAGTGCCAACTCTCAGTAGAAGAGTTTAGCAATCCTAAATACTATCCAGTTGGCAATCAGAAGTGTCCTTTGGCTTTAGCCAGCCACTACTCCCACTCTAGTGTTATTTACTGCCGTTGTGAAAACTGACCGTCTAATTGTAGGGACATATAATCATGCGCATAATAATGATTACCGTGATATCAGTGTGAATGTTCAACCACTGTAGTGTTTTAAGAATTTCATGTGCAGTATAGTAGTGTATTACTGATCCTAATGTGAGGATTTGTGGCCTCTACTCAAGGCAAAACCTATTATTTCAGGTTGAATGAGCAAGTGAACTTCCACTCAACTCGGCTAATATAAAATGTCATCAGGCTTTCACGCAGATGCTTGTGGGTTATTCCTGGAAACATTCTCATCATTTTTGCCAGTTAAAAAAAAATGAAATGCAAGGTCTGTTTTCTTTAAAGACCTGGATAGAAAAACCAGAAATACTCACTTAATACTCACTTAACAATGTACGGAAGCCTTGACATTAACAATGTACAAATGTTTTTGTAAATTAAAAACAAATCCTTAACAACCTTCCATAACGACTTTGTCTTTAATCATTGTCATTTGCAAATGGTTAGTATGGCACATTATTATTGCATATAGGTACTTAATGTGGGATAATAATGCATATGATATATATTACATATAGATACTTACATAGTCGTAAGTAGGGCTGAATGCTTTGGATTAAATATCTAATTGCTGAATAAATAATTGTGACTGCAATTTAAATTGCAATTCTGTAATTTGATCTTCAGGGCTTTTTTTGTTGTTGTTGTCGTTGTTGACAAGACCAGATTATTGACCGTTACTATCTTGAGGCTTGACCCTTTAATGTAGGGTGCCAGACTGCCAGTAAGTTGGCTGAGATGTCACATAACATGGATGTTCGGTTCCCTCTGATCGGTCTAAGTTCTCAGGTTCTCAGATTCTTGGTAAATTGGGTAAATTTAACTTTGAGAATTGTTAAATTGTGATTTTAATATAAAAGCGATTAATCTTTCAGGCCTCGTCAGAAGCATAGGTTTTGGCAAATAACCTCACAATAAGTCAACACATCCTCTACGTAGGATGTACTTCCGCACAATTTAATACACAATTACTTTATTTGTAATGTATCTTATTGGAAAAATAAACATAAAATGTGGGCTGTGCAAAAGTTTCCCTAAACGCTGAAATCAGCAAATAAATAGACATGTTGCACCATAATGTGTAGAAAAATGTAGAGGATGCCTTCACGAACTTTCACTTAGAAAATGAGCAAAGCCTGTCATTTCAGCAGGGCTGTTCAGATGTGTGCCTATTCAGCTGAATAATGAGGGGAAATGTGTTTTGATTGGTCTAAATTTTGTGCAGTGCAACAAGCAGCATCCACTCCGTTTATTTTTAAATGAACATTTCATTTCATGCTTTCTGGGAAAATACTGTGTACTCTGTGAATGTTTTCACACATGGACATTAATCGCCTTAGAGACCTCCTTAGAGACTTTTCTGTATGTGAAAAGGCGATATAAAGTTGGGGATGGATGCTCTCACCTCTGTTAACTGGTTGCTCCCCAAAAACATCCCCAAAGTCACGAGGAAACTTCTCTCCGTGCTCATTTGCATTCAGCGTGGCCGACGGTCGCTCCAATTGGCTGTTCCGGCCGTCAGCTCTCCGCCCCCCGGCGCTCTCGGCCCGCGATTGGCTGCGCGGGTCGCCTGTGGCCGGGCCTGGGCGAGAGGCACGAGTTTGGCGCTGAAGTGAGTTCAGTTTCAGCGGCGGCGTTGTGGAGCCAAGCTGGTCCCTAATGCACAAGTCCCGGCGACTCGCGCGCAGCTGAGATGAAGCCGGACTCCGATTGGCTCTGATTTTTTTCTTTTCTTTTTTCTTTTTTTTTTTTTTTTTTTAAAGCCATTTTCATTCAAAGCGGGTTTGCCCATTATCAACATGGCAGAGCCGTCCGTGCCAGCAGCAGTAGCCAGTGCAAAAATGGCGTCACTTATCCGGGTGCGAGCCGTGACTCTAATTTTCTTGACCGTCAGCGCTTGCTTAATCACCCCGACGAGGGGCAAAGAAGGAGGAGGAGGAGGTGGGGGAGGAGGGGGAGAGGAGACCGTCATCATCGGCCTGCGCCTGGAGGACACGGACGACATTTCCTTCATGGACAAGGGCTACCTGCGGGTCAGCGAGAGGTCCCGCGTGAAGCTTAGGGTCTACGGGCAGAACATCAACAACGAGACGTGGTCCAAGATCGCCTTCACGGAGCACGAGCGCGGCCGGGTGGTGGGCAACAACCTCGACAGCTCGTCGGGGGGCGACAACAAGAGCCAAGAGGAGACCGCGTACGGGGTGCACCCGTGTGGCATCAGGACCTCGGACATCCTCATTCTGCCCAACATCGTGCTGAACCGCAAGACCTCCGGCGTGGTGGAGATCGAGGTGAAGCCCCTGCGTAAGACCGAGAGGAGCAAAGCCTACTACCTGTGCATCGCCACCTCCACGCCGGCCGGCACGCACGACCCGTGGACGGAGAGCACGTGGATCTACCACGAAGGCGACGACACCAAAGTGATCGTGGTGGAGGAGAGGAAGTTCCTGCTGCCCTTCTGGCTGCAGGTCATCTTCATCTCCATGCTGCTGTGCCTCTCCGGCATGTTCAGCGGCTTGAACTTGGGGCTCATGGCTCTGGACCCGATGGAGCTCCAGATCGTGCAGAACTGCGGCACCGAGAAGGAAAAGAACTACGCCCGGAAGATCGAGCCGGTCAGGAGCCAAGGGAACTACCTGCTCTGCTCGCTCCTTCTGGGCAACGTCCTGGTGAACACCACCCTGACCATCCTGCTGGACGACATAGCCGGCAACGGCCTGATCGCTGTCGTCATGTCCACGATAGGCATCGTCATCTTCGGGGAGATCGTTCCGCAAGCCATATGCTCGAGGCACGGGCTGGCCGTGGGCGCCAACACCATCTTCCTGACCAAGTTCTTCATGCTGCTCACCTTCCCCGCGTCCTACCCGGTGAGCAAGCTCCTCGACTACCTGCTGGGCCAGGAGATCGGCACCGTGTACAACCGCGAGAAGCTCCTGGAGATGCTGCGGGTCACGGACCCGTACAACGACCTTGTGAAGGAGGAGCTGAACATCATCCAGGGCGCGCTCGAGCTCCGGACCAAGACGGTGGAGGACGTGATGACGCCGCTGTGCGACTGCTTCATGATCGCGGCGGACGCCACGCTCGACTTCAGCACCATGAGCGAGATCATGGAGAGCGGCTACACGCGCATCCCCGTCTACGAGGAGGAGCGCTGCAACATCGTGGACCTGCTCTTCGTCAAGGACCTGGCCTTCGTGGACCCCGACGACTGCACGCCCCTCAAAACCATCACCAAGTTCTACAGCCACCCGCTGCACTTTGTTTTTAACGACACCAAGCTGGACGCCATGCTGGAGGAGTTCAAGAAAGGTGAGGCTCTTCTCTGGCGAGGGTTCAGGCTCAGGTTTTGCGCGTTTCTGTGGCCGTTTCTCTGGTAAAGATCTCAGCATAGAAAATGCAGTGCGTCTCCCGCGCCTTTTACGCACCGTGCGTAATGACGCCCGTTTCAGGTTTAACGGCATGAGAAGCTGCTCGTCTCTGCACTGGGCATTTCTCGGTTTTACGCACTGTAGTTGTGCGAATTCTAGACGTGATGCGTTTATATTGGAAGTAATATCTCTCTGGAGTTTGGCGCACATTGGGGTTGTAACCAGCTTTTGTCCAGCTCGTCTTGCACTTTTCTCAGCTTTAGACCAGCTTGGTCACAAGATCCCTGCGTGTTTTCTATCTGCTCCTTTTTAAATAGACTCGTGAAAATACGTGCAACGCTTGTGTCCAACTCCGTGCCTTTTACGCATGGTGCGTCATGGTGCACATGTCCTATTAAAACACAAGGATGCTGTTTACTGTGTTGGGGAGAGCCACAGTAAGAGTGTATGTCTTTGTGGAGACTCACAGAGGAGCTGTTAACCCAGCTTTGGTGCTCAGTTTTGACTCATACAAACTTAGCCAGGAGGTTTAAAGTTAGGCTACACATCACTCACACTGACTGGACTGGACTCAATGAGTGTGCTGTAGCTCAGCGCTTTTACTCACAGCTGAAACTTAAAGCAGCTTTGGTTCTTCTTTGGTTAACAAAGTGAGCAAGAGCATCAGCCCATTTTCCCCATGTCAAGAGTATTAATTAACACAGGTTTGCTCTGTGGCTTATTTGCTCATAATTGTTGATCTATAAGCCCTCCAGGTGCACCAAAACACACAGGCTGAGCAGAACATCAGATCAAAACCTTGAGAAATAGACATCTACGTAAAAGGGAAGATCTAAATTGACTTGATATTATGTGTACATCATGAATAAAATGTATTACATCACACAATCAATGGTGTAAGTAGGCTCTTATGGGCCCCAGCGCAAAAGGAATGAATGACCCCCATAAACAAATGTACTGATTAAAATATGACGGTGTAATTGGCTTGTTTACTGGCTATTCTCATACCTCAAACATGTCGATACTCTCAAGGCTGGCCACTCCACTCACTATCATCAAATGTTAACCTAAATGTTTACATTAGACTTCCTATTTATGATTTTAAAATGATAGTAAGATGCCGAGTTAGTGATTATCCTGAATAAGATGGATTATGAGCAGTATGTAAGTATTGTCTCTTTAGTGTTGATGGAAGCTGACTGGTGAGGTATGTTGTGGGTAATGGTAAGTTCAATCTTTCTGGGAGTCGTGGCTGTGCAGTTCTCTCAGTTTCTACACAGGGGGCACGATCAACAACACCGAATAGTTATGCTACAGATCATAACTATTACCAAGCACTGTTGCTAGAGGTGAACTGCCAGACAGAACAGTATTGATATAATGTGTTTTGTTCATGTGAAAATGAGGGTTGGGGGTTTGTCACTTATTTTGCAGTGTAGGTGCTGAAGGGCATCAGAGCAGAGAGTTTGAGGTGTTTGAGCTTCTCGAATCCAAGCTAAAACAGTCTGGTAGGGCTGTTTGATTCCATTAGTTGATTCTGCACAGTAAAAGGACATTTGGCAGAAATTGAATGCAATATTCATTAAATCTGACATTAGAAAGGAAATTTGGAAGGCTCTGAGTACTGAGTAACTGAGTAACAGGGACTCCCCAGAAGTTTCAGCCCTGCAGTGTTGTTTGAAGTATTTTCTGTTATAAATGTAACATTTGTAGAGGAAGTGATAGCTGAGTATCTTAAACTTCTTGTGGGCAGGTTGATGAACGTACAAGGCTTTAGAGTCGGCTCTCGATTCTTTTTGGGATCGACTCAGCCCAAGTGTTGGGTGACTGAAGGGTGTGCTTGTGGTCCCTCCCTTCACTTAGTTTAAATGTATGCGTGCTGTTGGCCGTCACCTGCAGCGTTAATGTTTACACGCCTCCCTCTCTGAATCTGAATGCATTACAGATTTGTGGGAATAGTGCAGTGTGGCTTAGGTTATCAACAGGGTCATCATGTCCAAGAGCCCCTCTCTGTTTCTCTCTCTCTGTTTCTCTCTCTCTCTCTCTCTCTCTCTCTCTCTCTCTCTCTCTCTCTCTCTCTCTCTCTCTCTCTCTCTCTCACACACACAAACTTTTCTCTCTCTGTCTCAATCTTGACTTCTGTCCTCTGCTACATGCATTGTTTACCCCAGTCTTTCTCTCTCCTGTCATCTTTCTTTTCTCTTTCTTTTTCTACTCTCTCTCCTTTTCCTCTCCCCATCTCTCTCCCTCTCTTTCTCTCTTTCTCCCTTTTCCTTACCTTTTTCCTCCCATCTCTCTCTCTCTCCCTCTGTGACTGTGATTATAACTGATCTAAGGTGTTTGGGCAGGTGACTTTATGTGCATGTCTTTATGTGAGCACACACGTTTCTTTAAGTTAAATGATAACAGTATTTGACCTCTGACTTCCACCTACAGGCTTTACCACCTTCATTACAACACTTCAGCAGGATCAGATGCAGTTTCTATAAGTGACTGCTTAGAAGTTTAGCCTGCTTTGACTATGATTGGCTGAAATAATTTAATCAGTACTAGAGCTGAAGTGTTTATATCTACAATAGAATGCTTTGAAATCATTGAAAGAGTATATTTGTACTGTTTACATTGTGTGTAAATGTCATGATGAATGGACCAAAAGAAACTGCCTGAAATTACTTACATTGAAAGTACAGTAAGTTTTTTTCTTTTTCTTTATCATTTTGAAGATATGAGGTTTTCTTCTGACAACAGCAATATATGTGTGTGTGTGTGTGTGTATATATAGTATATCACAAAAGTGAGTACACCTCTCACATTTCTGCAAATATTTTCTTATATCTTTTCATGGGACGACACTATAGGAATGAAACTTAGATATAACTTAAAGAAGTCAGTGTGCAGCTTGTATAGCAGTGCAGATTTACTGTCCTCTGAGAATAACTCAACTCACAGCCATTAATGTCTAAATAGCTGGCAACACAAATGAGTCCACCTCAGAGTGAACATGTCCAAATCGTGCCCAATTGTGTCGTTCCTCCCTGGTGTCATGTGACTCATTAGAGTTACAAGGTTCCAGGTGTGAATGGGGAGCAGGGATGTTAAATTTGGTGTTTTGGGTACAATTCGCTCATACTGGCCACTGGATATTCAACATGGCACCTCATGGCAAAGAACTCTCTGAGGATGTGAGAAATACAATTGGTGCTCTCCACAAAGATGGCCGAGGTTATAGGAAGATTACTAACACCCTGAAACTCAACTATAGCACAGTGGCCAAGGTCATACAACGGTTTTCCAGGACAGGTTCCACTCCGAACAGCCCTCGTCAGGGCCAACAAAAGAAGTTGAGTCCACATGTTCAGCATAATATCCAGAGTTTGGCTTCAAAAAATAGACACAGCTTTGCTGCAAAGGTCGAAGAAGAGGGACGTCAGCCTGTCAGTGGTCAGACCATACGGCGCACAATGCATCAACTCGGTCTGCATGGCCGTCGTCCCAGAAGGCAGCCCCTATGAAGCTGATGCACAAGAAAGCCCGCAAACAGTTTGCTGAAGACAAGCAGTCCAAGAACATGGATTACTGAAACTATGTCCTGTGATCTGACAAGACCAAGATAAACTTGTTTGGCTCAGATGGTGTCCAGCACGTGTGGTGGCGCCCTGGTGAGGAGTACCAAGAAAACTGTCTCTTGCCTGCGGTCAAGCTCTGGTGGTGGTAGCATTATGGTTTGGAGCTGCATGAGTCCTGCTTGTACTGGGGAACTGCAGTTCATTGAGGGAAACATGAATTCCAGCATGTACTATGACATTCTGAAGCAGATCATGATCCCCTCCCTTCGGAAACTGCCACGTGGCAGTTTTTCAACACGATAACAACCCCTAACACACCTCTAAGATGACAGCTGCCTTGCTGAAGGTAAAGGTGATGGACTGGCTAAGTATGTCTCCAGACCTAAACCTAATTGAGCACCTTAAGTGGAAGGAGGAGGAGCGTCTAACATCCACCAGCTCTGTTATGTCATCATGGAGGAATGGAAGAGGATTCCAGTAGCTACCTGTGCAGCTCTGGTGAATTGAATGCCCAAGAGGGTTCAGGCAGTGCTAGATAATAATGGTGGTCACACAACATATTGACACTTTGAGCACAAGTTGGACATGTTCACTGTGAGGTGTGCTCATTTGTGTTGCCAGCTATTTAGACATTAATGGCTGTGTGTTGAGTTATTCTCAGAGGACAGTAAATCTGTACTGCTATACAAGCTGTACACTGACTACTTTAAGTTATATCCAAGTTCCTATAGTGTCGTCCCATAAAAACATATAATAAAATATTTGAAGAAATGTGAGGGGTGTATGCACTTTTGTGAGATACTGTGTACATGTATGTGTGTGTATATATATATATATATATATATATATATATATATATGTATATGTGTATGTGTGTGTGTGTGTGTGTGTGTGTGTGTGTGTGTGTGTATACTGCCTTGTATTGCATCATTTATAAAGCAGTCTAGGCCACAACACCCCTTACACCCAGTGTTAATAGGCAGGGCTAATCTATTGTAGGCAGAAAAGGCACATATATATCATTGTTTTTGTGATGTCACAAAAATTGTGAATTCAAAACAGGCAGTTTTGCATCTTTGTTTACATTATTCAACAACTACTATAAAAACTAATATGTTCACTCTCAAAACCTAAGGTTCCTAAATGATTATGGAACCTTTCTTCAATTTTTACTAAGGAGCAATAAAGGAACTAATAGTGGATCTTATTTGAAATCACTCCATAGAACCTTTTTGGCACCTAGTTATATTTAGAGAGTAAGGAATAGACCTGCACACCCTTTTAGGCGTAATGGGTTAAATCAGTTTAATTAAACATTAAGACTGTGACATCTGAAGATTTTATATAGTTAGTATAAAAGTAAAGAACATGTAAGTTGCACTGCATTGTAGAAAATATACACTATATGTGCAGGAGCTTATAGACATCTGCTCATCCAGAGTTTCTTCTGTAATCAAGGGTATTAAAAGTCGTGGGCTGGAGGTTAGGGAACCTGCCCTGGTTTAATTTCATGGTGTGACAAATGGTTCTGAATTCTTTGCTGCAGTAATTTGCTGCCTCTATTCTTCTGAGAAGGCTTTACATTAGATGTTGGAGCATTGCTGTAAGTATTTGATTACATTCAGCCACAAGAGCATTAGTGAGGTCAGGTACTGATGTTGGATGATCAGTTCTGGATCATTCCTGTTCCCATCAAAAGTACTAGATGGAGCTCCATCACTCCAGAGAACACAGTTCCACTGCTCCTCAGCCCAATGCCTGAGGGGCTTTATACCCGTTTTGCTTGGCATGGTGATCTTAGGCTCCTGTACAGCTGCTCCAGAGAGTCACATTCTATTGTCAGTGCTTTTCTATGGAGATTTTTCAAGCTGGGTAAAAACCTGAGTCAGCAATCAGTATACCTTAAAGAAGCTGATTTCACTAATTAGACGGGGTGTGTATGCAGTACATCTCAATCCATCCAGTATTTAAGCAGTAGAACACAAGAGTTTGTATGCTATAGTGGATAACGTCATGGCTGTGATTTGGTTGCAGACACAAGCTGAAGGCGATTACAGTGGATAATCGCAGCCATGATATCATTCGTGATAACAGAGCTGTGAGTGATCGATTGCTTTTAGTGAACTGATTACTGAACGAGCATGGGGTGACCAAAAGACTTTTTGTACACTAAATTAAGAAGCAGTGCTTTATAAAAAAGCCACGGACATTTGTGTGATGCATCTGTTGTGCAGACAAATCAAAGACTTGCCCTATGAACTGTTAAACTGGCTGTTAAGAGAAACGAAACCATTAACATTAACGTCACATACAAGAGGTGTCTGTCAACAGTTGCAGCGATTTTTACTATTGGAGGACGGCAGGCTAGATAAACCTAGCTGACTGGCTGTCAGACATTACTTATAATGAGCCACGAAAAAAATCCGTCTATAAAGCTAGTGAAGTATGAAATATGCATGGATGGTTTATAAATGTGTTGCTGTTTTTGTTAGTGAAGTTGACATTGTCTTACCTTTGTATTCAAAATTCATGCTCTCTGAGTTTGAGTGTTCCCGCTTCAAAGGCCGTCAGACACAAAAATCCGAGACCATTGTTTTTAATGGATGTACACACACTGGCACGGTGCATCCACGAGTCTGATCACTGTTCAGCTTCTCAGCACGTCACAGCGCACCATGCAGTGTTTTGCCATAACTAGATTCAATTATAGCCATATTGAGACCAGAAAAAGCCACAGTAGATCATGTCCTTGAATGTGACTCAGAGAAAGGCAGTGAGCCTTTTACGTAAAAAGGCATTCTGTAGCAGAGCTCTGCTACGTGACAATGTGCAATGTTGCACTGCATGACGTGGCACATCTAGTTTTATTTTTGTATTACATCCTTAAGCCACCATTGCATTATGGTATGCATAGGAATTTGTAATGTACATCATCAGTACAACAAAATTTGCAGTCCATTATGGGTTTCTGATAGTGTACTACAGGTTTTATCATAGAAATTTCAACAACACTCGATGGCTGACACTATATATAGCACTATTTCTGTGATATGAAGTGATTCAGAAAGCAACAACTGTTACTGTTGAAAAAAAAACATGCTGATAAAAACATCCATCCATCCATTTCTAAGCCGCTTCTCCGTCAGGGTCGCGGGGGGGTGCTGCAGCCTATCCCAGCAGTCTTCGGGCGGAAGGCAGGATACACCTTGGACAGGTCGCCAGTCCATCGCAGGGCAGACAGACAGACACAGACAGTCACTCACACCTAGGGGCAATTTAGCATGTCCAATTGGCCTGACTGCATGTCTTTGGATTGTGGGAGGAAACCGGAGAACTCATAGGAAACCCACGCAGACACGGGGAGAACATGCAAACTCCACACAGAGAGGACCCCGGTCACCCAGCCGGGGAATCGAACCCAGGCCCTCCTCGCTGTGAGGCGACAGCGCTACCCACCATCCCTACCGTGCCGCCATCCTGAAAACGACAGATGTAAAATGGTTCTCAAGCAGTCAGATCGTGCTGTCGGAACAAATGCAGTAGTTAACTTGGCTCATATGTTGGAAGTTGGAGCTTGGAATTGCAATCAAGCTGCAATTTGGGAAAAGATGAAAGTGTAGTTAGCAACATTAGTCACATTAACACACTAACATTAACAATGTGAGTGATAACTTTAACATTATTAACCTCAGATATATTTAGTTCACTTCAGTTCAGTGTTATAGTTTGACCGACCACTGTGTCTGTGTGTTGACTGGTCTACAGCAAATCCCATTTAAAAGTAGGGAAGCAGTTCTTTATTTTTAATATGGTGTGAGCAGGCATGTTGATTTGACGTCATACACTGAGCTCATAGTTGAGAACATCATCCTGACTTTCCAAGTAGGAATTCCCAGTTGAGGGTGCATTACCTTAGATTTTTCCTAGCCGAAGGTGGGAAATTCCAAGTTTGGAGCTTCGGTTAAATGCAGCATGACTTTTTTAGAACATTGCCACAAAGTCTGTCTTTCATACATTCATGCAAGCCAAAATGGGTTTTATGCATGTGTATAAAACAACAAAGCTTGGTGTCATGGACCACCTGCAGTTGTTTGAAAATGCTTTACTTGCTTATATACGTAGTTTTCATGTTTTGTCTATAGTGGTCCGAGACAAAACATTACATTGCTCCAGGCTTAGCCTTGAGAATGAGCTTTGAGTTGTGAATTGCTTGTGACTTAGTGACTAGGACATGGGGCCATTACAAGAATGTTAGAAACCTGTTTGTGTGTGTGTGTGTGTGTGTGTGTGTGTGTGTGTGTGCCCTTTTTTGTAATTTTGGCCTGTCACCAGAAAGAACTCGCCATTGGCTGTCTGTATTCTAATGACTGATTAAGAGGGTGGGGGTCAAAGTTTCACGTCATGGTGGCTGTGGTCAGCGCACACACACACTCGGTTCAAAGTGCTTTGTATGGTAAGTCACTGTTAATTAATCTATCGCCTCTTGCAGAGCAACGCGGCACTCCAGAGCGGGAACAAAACACCACTTCCCACCATGCACACTCCTTAAAGAAGTGAAATCTGTTTCCACTCTGGTGTAGCTTTCTCAGTTAAAATGATCGCTCTGCCAATCTCACAGAAATTCACGAAAGGAAGAAAAACAGTTTCCCTGATTTTTCCTGTGGTCATTCAGCCAAAACGTGTTTGGTGACTGAAGTTTGTTTCTTTAGTTTTGCACTGGAGCTGCGAGGCTAATGTAGCTAACAAGTAATGGAAGCTTAGGGTAAGCTTATAACCACAGGCTAGCATTGTGCAAACTACACGCCTAAATCTTCGCACACTTCCATCAAAAACTATATAGGGCCCTATTTCTGTGATATGAAGTGATTCAGAATGCAGCAACTGTTCCTGTTGAAAGGAAAACAAGCTGATATCCTAAAAACAATGAGTAAAATGGTTCTCACACAGTGAGATTGTGCTGACAAATGCTGCACTTAACTTGGCTCATATGTCGGAAGTTGGAGCTTGGAATTGCATCATTTCCAACCCCTGCATTCAAGCTACAATTTGGGGAAAACATGAAATGAAAGTGCAAACTTAAAAATAGTGAATTCCAGACACTGAACATGTCTTAACTGCTACATTTGGGGTAACTTGGATTTTCGGTAGAGCCATCATCCTTTTGTCAGACTTTTTTTCAGTGGCTGGAAGCGAAACCAACGTTGGCCACTAAGCCAAAAAGCAGGAGTGAAAACATTTAGTCTGAAGGGAAAAAAAAGGTCATCTACTGTAGAAGGCACTGACCCAAAAGAGAGTCCCCCGCGACTTCATAAGGCAGACTCCAAATTCTTGGAACTACACTAATTGTTCCTTTATGAGTGTAACAGTGAGTTTGTCATACAGGAAATGACCACCTAGCAGCAGGTTGTGCATTTAATTAGTAAGTCGGAGTTTACGTTTTGGACCTGGCCCAAGGCTATGCTATGCAGTCAAGCAGAACTTGACAAGAATTATTCCACTGACTCTGTTCACTGCTTTGTGAATGAACGTAACTTTTCTCACCTCAAAACAATGAGTCAGTATTGCTACGGACACTATTAGGGGAGCGGCCTTGTGGCTGACAGTGATGCTATTTTAGAGCAAACAGTAGCAGCTCTATATTCACTGGCAGTGTTTGATCACTTTTGCAGTATCAAAAACCTGTTTTCCTTTCAGTTTCCTTTTATTTTAATACACTATTTGGAAATGCCTGCTGCCCTTTACATCATATAAATGTCAGAGACCACCCTTTATTTATTTCATTTCCCTGGCAAAATGGTCATCATTAAAGTACAATTTATTCATTCCTTCAGGAGGTATTTCTGACATGATTAAATCAGCTTTAAACTTGCATAATGACCAAAATCAGTCAAAGTAAAATAAGTGAAAAAAAAAGGAGTTTTTCAAACATGATAAAAGATACAGGGGAAACGGGACTCCTAAAAGCCACTCTAGACGTGGTAGACCAGCAAGACTGTATAAAACTGTATATCAATGCACAGTACTGTATATTAAACGAATATGTTCGAAATGAATACTTCAAGATGGACTTCATGGACATCTTTGTGTTCATGTTAAGGTTTCTTTGTGTCTGGAAATGAAGCAAAAGTAGAACCTTTCACATCTTTTATTTGCGTCTGCCTTTTTTCATATTTTAGTTCTAGAGGTCATCACTCATCTTTAGCTGTACCAAGCCGTACAGAAAAAAGGCACGCTTGCGCATATGGGTTCTTCCTGATGTGTGTGATGGGAGAGGGCTTTAAAGTTTCTTTACCCCTAGTCCAGGGATTGATGTCCTCTCCTGAACCTAGTGACCTTTCACAGTAATTTGGTTCACTTCCAGTATTGTTATCAGTGATTTGTGCAGGCTGCTTTGAGTGAATTTGTGCTAGGTGAGATGATTTGTTATCACCTCAAACTGGCTAATGAACTTCAGAGCTTCATTCCAGTAGACCCCCCCCATCACATTTTCCTTTGGTCTGCAGAGTCTGTTTGTGCTCTCTGCTTGCTCATCAGTTTCTCCCTGATATTCCCTCAAGAGCTCTTGTTTGGTAGGTTGGGAGGTCAAATACTAACTTTAGGATTTAATGACGGCAATTTAGGTAACTCTTTACTGTAGGGCAGTGTTCAGATAGGTACATGACACCTACATAAGCTCATCATGACAACGGACTCACACCTACATAAAGGTTTATTCCAGATGCTGTTGTCTGTCATAAAGGCTGCTTTTGTCAGTTTTGACTGACGAAAGTGACTTTGTGGTTTGTGTATATTATAGTGACATAATGCTGAATATGCCATATAGCTTAAATCTTATAAATAGTAAAATGAAACTACCTTAAAGCCACAGAAAGTACTCACTTTTGTTCAACCAGCGCCCCATGGCAAACTCTGTAATATAATCAGCTTTGTCACTGTGAATGACATGCATGTAATTTCACACAAAATGCATGCACAGGTCCAGTACAACAGAGATGCCAAGCTTATCACTTGTGAACCTGTTCACTACTGTTCACTACCATCTGTTCAGTTCCATCTTCCTGTTAAATAGTTAAGTAACGCTGAAATACCTCACTGAATAATTAACTCATCTCATTGATTTATCAGTCTACTCAGGCTCCCTAGTTTGGTCATGTCCGATTCCACCTACAATAGTCAAAAAAATGACCAACAGGTTTAGGGCTTTCATGCTCCCTGTGAGTCATGTGAATGCTTCTTTTCAAACTGCTACTAAGGAAACATTGTTGGAGTACTCAGCGTGTTTGGAGGAGAACATCACCAATTCTGTAATCTTTGCTAATATGGCACTGGGTGATATTGGGTGTTGAGAGAGGTTACAGAACTTCTGGCTGTAGGGGATGGCCAAGGATGGCTATCACCGGGGATCAAACTGATTATAAGGGCAACACTTCGACGACTGGGCCACTTGGGAGCCCTCAGAAGCTGCTTTTGTGTTCTTCTTTAGAGTACACCTTTACATGCCTTGTGCTGATTTTAAAATAATTAATAAACAAGCATTCATTGTATTTCTTTTAAAGATGGTAGATCTCTGCTGTCAGAAGAAAACATTTTTCAGTTTTTGACATAATTTGAAAATGCCTGTTGCCCTTCACATTGTTTGTAAATTTTATGAAGAATGGGCCATAAGACACAGCCCAAAATGATGTCTGGTTCCATTGACTTACATTAAAAGTAAAGTAGGTTTTTTCCTTCTCTATAAAGTTACCAATTTGGAGATACAAGGTTTTCCTTCAATAACAGCGATATATTTTTTATTTAGCGAGTAAATGTTCTAAATTATTATGCAATGTAAAATATTATTAAAACATATATATTTTTTGTTAATTTTTTTTTACATTTTAAAATGAGCTGTTTTTAATTCTTAAGATGAGCATCAGAAAGTAGACTATCATGCTGAAACTACAAAATCACAGCTAACACTATCACATCAACCAAGCAAGTGCAACCATTGCTGGAGAACAAACAACCCAAAACCAACATGCCAAAACATTTCTTGAACACACTACAATATCTAATAATATCTAATATCTAATAATATCTTTATTAATATAGCACTGTTCATATTGGTGGCAGCTCTAATTGCTTTACAAGTCAATATTGTCCAGTAAAAGGTGGAATTAAGTTCCACAGTTCAGAAGCATAATAACTGAAAAACTCTGCATTTTCTGTATTTTACGGAAGGTGTTTGCAGGCGGCCAGTATCTGCAGATGTAACATTATGTGCTGGAACAAAAACAGACAGACATTCTGTGATGTATGTGGCTGCTAGCTCATTTAGAGCCTTACAAACGAGTAACAGAACTTATCCTGGGTCTTTAAGGTTTGACATTGTCTTGCTGAAATGATCAACGCCTTCCCTGAAAAAGATGTTGTGTGGATGGCGGCATATGTTGCCAAAACCTGCACATATTGTTCAGCATTAACGGTGCCTTCACAGGTGTGCCAGTCACCCCTGCCATGTGCACTACTGCACCCCTATATCATCATGAACGCTGTGCACTGATAACAAGCTGAGAGGCTTTTAGCCCGATGGACAAAATGTCTGTGATTTCCAAAAAGAATTTCAAATTTTGATTTGTTGGACCACAGGACACTTTTCCACTTAGCCTCTGTCCATTTTAAATGAGCTCAAGCACAAAGAAGGCATCAGTGTTTCTGGGTCCTGTTTATGTAGCTTCTTCTTTGTGTTTTAGTGTTTTAACTTGTATTTGTGGATGCAGTAATGAACTGTTTTCACAGACAGTGGTTTTCAGAAGTGTTTCTGAGCCCATGCAGTGATTTCCGTTAGAGAATCATGTCTGTTTTTAATGCAGTTCCACCTGAGGGCGCAAAGATCATCAGCAAATACTGGGTTTTGGCCTTGTCCCTTACATACAGAGATTTCTCCAGACTCTCATAATTTAATGTTATTATGTTCCATATATGATGAAAAACAAATGTTCTTTGCTATTTTATGTTGAGAAACGTTATTCTTGAATTGTTGCTTTATTTAATTCCCTCCCCATCTTTACTTCTGCAAGAGTTTGTCTCTCTGTGATGCTCTGTTTATAACCAATCATTTGACCTGTTGCCAACTAAACGCCAGGGGCTTTTTTAGCATTACACAACTTTACCAGCCCTTTGTTGCCACTGTCCCAACTTTTTTGGAGCATGTTGCTGGCATAAAATTCAAAATGGGCATTTTGTTGTTTTTTTTAATAATAAAACGTCCCAGTTTCAACATTTCATATGTTGTCTTCGTGCTGTTTTCACCCTGACTTTTTCGGAAGTGGGGTCGTATGATTGAGACCACTCTAAAAACGGTTCCTGAGAGGCCTACCCAATATTCAAGGTGGTGGCTTAGAATCTTGTGATGAATAGCAGCCAAAGCTAACATCTAATAAGACAAAAATAGAAGTATGTTCTGCATCAAAGCTAAGCTGAAGACACTGACAACACAAACCAGTGCAATTTTAGCTCTGTCAGTACCACTTAGCACTACTATGGTTAGAATGAAAACCTAGTTGATACTTCTCAAATAACTTTTTCAATGTTAGATATACGTTTAATTGTCCAATTGTTGAAAACATGCTTTTCTAAGACTGCGTTAGTGTGTAAGTATGTAAGGATCAATGCCACTCTTTTTTTTTTTTAGCAGAGGCTTCACTAGAGCAGCTTTCAAAGCATCTAACAACCGTTTTGCGTAAAAACAAATGAACACAATGAGAAAACATCTTAAGGAGAGAGGTGGGGACAGGGTCTAGATCACATCTGGCCGAACTTCATTTGTTTATAACATCCTGATAATGTTTAAGCTCCTGATAATTGATAACAGAGAACGATGTTATTGCTGATATAGGTGGCTTATCAGGAAGGTTAAAAGATCTTGTTTCAGCTGCCTGAGCTGTGCTTAGTGTTATCAAGGCTATTTTGTTGTGAAAATGAATTGCAAACTATTTGGAAATTTTAGATCAATTACTGTGTGACACACTAGATCTGAATTTAGGTTGGCCAGATTCTTGGAAAACCTCCAAAGAACACAATTGAAGCTGGTACATTTTATATTCCTGCTTCAGCTGTGTTGGAAGCTGGAAAGGAGCTAGAATGCAAGACTTCTAGCTGGCTTGAACACTGTCTGATGATTCCTTTGTTCAGTGCACTTTAATGCAGATTCCTTAAATGGAACATTCTGGTTCTAAAATTTGATCAAACCGCATTTGAAGCCACTGTAAAATACTTGATATTGACAGTTTAATTTTATATTAATGCTCCAGTTTATTAACAATCATTGTGCTGTTCATAAAATAATCTTTGACTGCTTGGTGCCCGGCAGCCATAACCCATTGTTAATAAACTACATTGTTTGGCAGAAGAAGTGTTTATTGCTATTTCATAAAAGTCAAACAGTGTTTTATGTATTGGCTTATCATATTGTATTTTATCACTGTGTAATTAAAGCCATACGCTATTAGATTAGTCATATTTTCAGGCTGCCATACTGTCTGTGTTACTCTAAAGCAACCCATTGCTCTTTCTGGAAAGGTTGACTTGGCTATTCTTTGGTCTTGCGCAACCCTTGCAGTTTGTTCCCATTAAATCAGCATCTTTCATCTGCAATTCATGGTACATACATACCTGCATGCTTCACCCTGATATGAACATGATGTCACAAGCTGCATTCCTTTGAACATAAAGATTTTCTCTGATTAAGCCAGAGCCCTAAAACTGTTAAGTCCCTGCAGTGTCTCATGTACAGCCATCATAAACTGTACTTCTTACCTATCTTTTATATCATCTTTACGACACTCTATAGTGAATCTCAGTACAAAGGCCTCATGTAGGCTGATAAATACATGTGCAATAACACAAAGCAGTGTCTCTTATGCTACTGTGCTGTCATTCTGTTGTAATTTTTTCCACCTGCTCTGTAGGTCAGAGTTTTTGCCAGGAAATTTTGGTCTTGAGTGGGATTTGTTTGCTACACGAATGGGTAAAATTCTGGCCATAGGTTGGTATTATGCAGAAACACTTGGGCAATACAAGAATGACAACATCAAATGAAAGATGAACTATATAAGTTTAATGACTATGTTTTTACATGTAGCCAATATAAATAAACATAAAATCTAGACGTTGATACAACTTTGATCATCGCTGGTATGTTTTTATTGTTACTCAGCTTTGACAATTGGCCATTTCTGTCAAAGTAGGCGGATCTCGGCCAAGTTGATTGAACTGTTTTTTGCACTAAATTACCCTTACCACAGTCTTTGGCTGGTCCAGATGTCAGCCTCTATGCCCTTACATAAGCCTGTAGTGCATACTCTTGAATAGCCTATATAGAAAACTGTTGAATGCAGAAGGGAACCCTCGGGGCCATTTAGGCCTTCAAAGAAGGTCTAATGATTTCTGGGAACTAAAAAATGTGTGTGTAATTTTTAGTTGATTTTTATTCTGTAAAAACATGTTTGTATTTAAACTGTTTTAATTCTTGTTTTTTTCTCTTTGTTCAATTTTGAAGGGAAACAAATGGTTATATTTCTGAAATGCTGAGCGGAAAATCAGTCAGACAGAAATAGTTTCTCCTGGGTAGATATATTTAAACAGACCTACCAAAAAGTGTTCATGAGAATTGCCCTTAGCATTCTGCCATTAGCACAAATTATCATAGAGGCAGATTTTTTCCCTCATGTTTTAGACATTTATAGCCCAAAATGAAGGCCTAGGTCTAATAGTCACAGGACACCACTGGTTGGAATATGACATTAATATTCACCGTGTCTCTGACTTAAAAAGGCTAAGTAGGCTATCATTGCTTAATTAGTGTAGCAAATTGGCTACAGGCTACATTAAAACATATTATCATTTACCAAGACATTATTTACTTCAGCGTACACTCCTGATGTGACTGAGTATTAAAAATGTATTCTTTTTGGAATTAGCATGTAATTTGTTGGAATATTTTATTGTCATCATTGTGTCTGAAGAGATTTGATTTTACGGTTTTTCAGTTTAAAAAAAAAAAACAACAAAGAAAAAAAAACTTGCTAAAACAAACCCTGGTCTAAGTTTCCTTTCAGGCGTTCCATGATAACTTCTGACTTGAGCACTAATGTGTGCCAAGGGTGCAACTTTCTTGGCCAGTTGGGAATCTCAGGAGCTCCCCAGCCTAGTCTTAGTATTCAGAACTGTTTGCATTTTATTGAGGGTAATGGTGGTCTCTCCAAACCTATCTAAAAACTCGTTAAGCTAAATTTAGGGTCGCAATAAATATTTTAGTGTCATTTATTTGGATGCAATATGTAAAACACGGTCCCCAGATAATATCCCAAACCGGCTTCAGCATGTAGCAGTATTGAGATCATTAGCACTGATAAGAAAAACATATGTTTCTTAGAGAAGTTGAAAGTAAAATGTGTCAGTCAAAAGTGTGGGGAGCTTTATTTACTACTAAGAGAAGACTGATTCAATCCCGCTATAAAACTATTATGTAGATTATACAGAAAAGGACTAGAACACAGAAACCATCTAAGGACTCAATACTGCAAACTGCAAAAGACACAATAATGCAAACTGATTGTAAGTTAGTTGGAGTGTATTGTACTGCACATTTTAGACATGTTGAGCATTTTGTAGGTTTTTTTTTTTTTTTTTAATGAAGCGAAGGACGTAGTAAGAGAAAGGCCCCTGCCTGCGTTTCTGCACGTATTGAACCGTAACCCCTTGCCCTAATGTAGGCCAATCTATGCTTAATTCAGATTCAACAACCTGCTTTCAACTTTGACTCGCTAAAGTGAGAGAACTCACTTTTACCTCACCAGTCTGCTTGTGGCTACATTAGTCCTGTAACTACTGACTTTCTGCTACATTTTAGTCCTATCAATTTGTTTCATAGTGGTTACCAAAGCATTTATAGCAGTTACTGAATAATATGTCTTATGGCTGATTTTACATGGTGAAACATTCACACATCTAGTTGCAGGTTGCCAGTTGTGTGCAACATCATTTTTATGCACTTTTCTGAAATAATGAAAGTGACATTGGTTATTGACACATTTGTGACACATTTGGTTATTCTCTTAGTTTGACAATTAAGAGTCAGTATTTTCATACATAGAATTATTCCTAAATTTTATATATATATATATATATATATATATATATATATATATATATATATAAAATAAATTGGTTCAGTCATGGCCAGTTCCCACCTGGTCTTCCTGTTTTATGTAATGCTACAATGGTAAGGGCTGGCATGTGATATGTCTAAAGTGAAGTCAATTCTATCCATTCTGTTGCATCTGCGTTGGGGAGCATCGGGGTGATGGGGAGACTCCCGGCCATGGATGGAGAGGCATTGCTGGGTGTTGAACACTTGGAATCCTCTTGAAACCTTAATATTTAAAAATGTGGATATAAAATAAAAATAATAATAATAATAATAAATCATTTCATATCAGGAGAGAAGTAGATTAACCCTTTCTCCTGTTACATAGATCACAGTGCAGCAGACTAACAAAGCAGAACAAATTCTGGCGCAACCTGTCATTAAAACAATGTTGTGTCAATGTTAGTTGGCTAGCTAACTAGCTAATGAAGCTAACTGATTCACTGTAAAATCTTAAGGTGTCTCTGATATCCAGCAGGGTGCTCAGAGAACTGAAAGACACATTTTAGGTGCCCCAAACATTTTTAAGGGTGGAACCTGTACAAGTCTACAAACTGTTGCAGGAACCTGTAACTACCTCACTGGGTTCTATCAGGAATCTTGCTTCAGCTGTCTTAAGTTCCTCAGAGAATCGTCCTTTTCCTACAGGCGTCCGCCAGTGTGGCAAAAGGAGCCTTGAATGTCCATTCATTTTACCATGTACAAGCAAATAATCAATATTATTCTATATTATTATTATTATTATTATTATTCCATGTTTTTTTTGTCCATAATGTGTCAAACTACATCAATTGGTTGGAATGATGGTGTTTGCTGTGATCACTTGGTACAGTAAGAGCATTTTGATTGGCTGTTTTATTAAAATTGCTTCACAAAGTTGAGATGTGTGTAACTGCTGCAGAGTTTCAGAGTTTCAGCTGAGTTGCAAGAGGCTTTACATTATGCGTTCATTTAAGTGAAATTTAATTTCATGTGCATTCTTAATTTTTTTTTTGGAGTGATGCTGTAGTAGATGAAATAGGAGAAGCACTTTTGCCTCCCCAAAGAACCTTTTAATTCAGTGTGTCTTTTTTCTTTTATTGTGGAACCAAAAGTGGCTCTTCTGTAGCATCATTAACGTTACATGAAGTCACAATGTAAAGCAAACCTAAGATTATGAATTCAATTCAATTCAAGTTTATTTGTATAGCGCTTTTTACAACAATGTTGTCACAAAGCAGCTTTATAGAAGTTTGAAACATACAGTTGCAACTTATATCCCCCGGTGAGCAAGCCAGAGGCGACGGTGGCAAGGAAAAACTCCCTCAGACTGGAGGAAGAAGCATTGGGAGGAGCCAAGACTCACAAGGGGAGACCCATCCTTCTTTGGTCAAACACTATCTACAATTTAAATTTAAAAACCAAATGAAAGCTAAGAGGATCTCTGTTTGAAGACTGGATGGTAAAGCTTTAGAAACAGTTTCTGACTGAGGCGGTCTCTTTATGAAAAGTGGAAGTGAGCTGAAACGGTCCCATCCTCTCTCAGTGCTGGTACATCTGGATGGCACAGTGATGTAATTGAGGGTCTTGGCACAAATGAACAGGAGAGCGGGTTGAACTGAATAATAACATTGTAGTATTAGGTTTCCTTGATATATTGACTTGTTTTAAGGCAAAATCTCGCTTCTTCTTCATCAGAATCTCTTATAGCTCAGCGATCATGTCACTTAATGCAGAATGCTCTCCAGTGCTGTTTTTGAACAGTGCAAAACTAAAGTTTTGTTTGAGCTTTTGCTTGGTAACCCTTGCTTATGCAGGGATTATGTGGCGTCATGTTGGCAAGAGCACGGCTGGTACCTTGAGTGGGATCCCCCCTTTGAACTCTGCAGGGCTCCACGCTTAGGGCTTAGACTTTCTGCGCTCTCCTGCGCATGCATAGTTTTTCAGTACCTGCACACATGAACAAAGCAAGAGCAAGAGATTTTAGCGTAACATATCAAATGAGACGTTCATGTTTGCTTTATGAAGATTTCTCCTGTTTTTGCTCTCCATACTTGTTCCATTCAGAGGCATTTAAGGTTCATAGCTCTATACTAAGGGCCTGGCTTTTTGAATGGCCTACATTCCTCGAATTCTGGTGCAACATGAAATGGTCTTAAAACCGATTAGTAAAACAACAGAGAAGTGTGAGTAGGACCCCTCACACAAGTCTGTCTGATCTGGCGTTACTTGTCTTTCTCTCTTTTTCTCTCTTTGATCTGTTTCCTATTCTTTATGTTCTTTAGCTTTGATTCATGTCAGATGTTAGTATTCTGTTTGTATTCCTTTACTGTAATTGAATATTTCTTTCAGGCCTTGAGTACTATGGCAGTTCTAATGGTGTTAGTAGGGTCAAATTTCAGAATTGAATCTTGGCTAATAGTTGTTCTTTTAAGCTTTTTTTTCAGTCATTATGCAATCAGATAATTTTCCAGTTCAGTCATCTGCTGCCCGTGTTCAGAGTGATTAAGCTGTGTTGGGAGTTGGCAGCCATGGGGAAAACATTTAATAAACAAACAAATGGAATCTTCTACTTTCCAGATTTGGTTATTTGGCAGGCTCATAGCACATAACCAGATTTGAAAATGGCCTTATCCCTGTTTATCTTTTGAACTTAATGACTGAATGTGGGAGAGAGGTCTTAGTGAGAAGTACAAAACAGGATTCTCATTTTCTCACTTACGGTTAATGAGAGTTAAAGCATTATGAGTAACAGTGGAATTTTAGGGAACAATTAATTGAAATCAGAGTGGCTTTTACAGGATTTTGGATCCAAAATAACATGATGGAAAAAAACACAACACCATGAAGATTTCTCACATTTTTACCAGATTAACATGTAAACCTTGCTGCAGCTACAACAAATAAGAAAACAAGTTAAATGTGTTTTTCTTATACATACATGAACTTTGTAAGCTCTCTGTAGTTTCTCTTTTGATAGTAAAAAGTAGTTCTGTTTACATCCACTTACAGCCATATTGCTATCTATCCATCTATCATCTAGCCATATATCCATCAACTATATTGTTATCTATCCATCAGCCATCTATCCATCTGACATATTGTTGTCTATTCATCTATACACATACATACAGTACTGTGAAAAGGTATTTGCCCCTTCCCAATTTCTTATGTTTTTGCATATTTGAATGTTGAGCACTTAAATGTTTCAGATCATCAAACTACCTTAAATATTAGACAAAGATAACCCAGGTTAACACAAAATGCTCTTTTTAAACGATGATTTCATTTAGTGATGATGATTTCATGCCGTTCAGCCCTACGTGGTCCTTTGTGAAAAGGTAATTGACACTTTAGCTACTAAATCAACCAGGTAACCTAATTCAGCCACACCCAGACATGATTACTGTCAGACCTGTTGAATCTAAACATTATTGAAATAGAACCAGTGTGATGTGAAGAAGGCTAGTAGGGCTCTAAACGCAACATATGATGCCACATTTTAAAGAGATTCAAATACTAGTGTAAAACAAAGTCATTGAAGTCTCCCAGTTTGAAATGAGTTACAAGGCCACTGGGATTCTGGGACTCCAGTGAATCACAGTGAGAGCCATTATCCACAAATGGAACAGCATCCTTCCCAGGAGTGGCCAACTGACCAAAATTCACCAAGAGTGTATCGACAATTTATCCAGGAGGTACTGAATAAACCAATCTAAAGATCTTAAAAACTGCAGGCCTCACTTGCCTCAGTTAAGGTCCACAGATACAATAAAAAAGACACTGGGCAAAAATGGCATACATGGGAGAGCTGCAAGGTGCAAACAACTGCTAACCAAGAAGAACACAAAGGCTCATTTCGCATTAGCCGAAAACATCTAGTTGACCTCCATGACTTTTGGGATACTATTTTGTGGACTGATGAGTCAGAGGTGGAACTTTTTTGGAAGATGTGGATCCTGTTACATCTGGCGTTAAGTTAACTCCACATTCCATCATAAGAACATCATACCAACAGTAAAACATGGTGGTGGTAGTGTGCTTTGCATCTGTAGGACCCAGACGACTTGTCATAACTGATGTAACCATGAATTCTGCTCTCTATCAGAAAATCCTGAAGGAGAATGTCTGACTCAGTTTGCAACCTCAAGCTCAAGCGCAGTTGGGTTATACATATATACATATATTTCAAAATATATGTACATATATGTAATTATCAAATATTGGACATAAGTGCTTAATACATGGATCATACATAAATGTCTGATAGGTGGGTCTGATAGGTGATTGCACAGCTTACAGTGTTATAGAGTTTAGTTATGTAGCTATTACACTGTGTGTAGCTATTATGTGTAAGAAACAAAGAACATGCATCTCTAAATATTCTATGTTGTGTACATCAGTATCCATATGACAGTCTTATGCACCACGTTTTGGGCACCAGGACGAAAGAAAGGAAGGAAGAAAGAAAGAAAAAGAAAGAAAGAGTTTAGAGTTTGTTAGCTCATATTCAACTAGTTGACTAGATGGTGCTAACTGCATAGCAACATCAGCTACAACAGTGATGTGGAACACAGTGTAACACTCTTACACCACACTCACCGCATCCTTCTGTTATTTTCATAAAAATTAGATGCAGTGCTCTCTCTCGGGCGTAGCCACAACTTTTACATTGGCAAAGTTAGTCTATGTCTATGAGGAAGACAAGCATAGAGGACACACAGGCTTCGAGACTGCACATAATGAAATACTATGGACAGACAATATGGACAGACGCTACGGTGCAAAGCAAACATCAGATGAAGAGGTGGCTGGGTGACAGGATAACCTAGCATCAGCACAAGCTGATTTCACTCAGTAGTGGATTCACTTCATGTACAATCTAGCCTACATTAACACATGGCAAAAATATATATATATATATATATATACTTTTAGTGCAGCTGAAATCCCAATAAAAGCTGACAACAGAACGAGTATGAAATATTAACTGAAACTATTTAACTGTTTTTTAAGCCTACATGTTAACCAGCAGTCACTTCCAAGCCATTTCCAAGCTGATGCTCTGCACTGTTAAAGTTTGATTTTACTACTGAGATGCTATCTGACAAAAAATCACCAATCACACAATTTAAAGACAATGCCTGTACTGTGAATTTAGCTATATTTACATGTAAAATGATCTCTCAGAGAGAAAGATAGAAGCAACAGAATGCCATTCTTATATTTCACACAGAGCATAGCCTCTGAATGGGCAGCAAACTATAGGGATGGTCTGTTTTCAGTGTGATAGTGAGTGATAAGACAGTGATAATGGTGAAAATTATTAAATTGAATTGTTTAAATCGAAACAAATGAGGAACAAACAATACAGATTAGTGATTCGTCCTTAGCAACACTATTTGTGCATTTGCAGCTCATTCACGCTAGGCCTCTCTGCCACTCACTGAACAGAGTGGACACAAAGAGAGGTGTGCCACTCACCCGTGGAGCACGACTGGTGACGCCTCTGGCTAGGGTTAGTCTAAAAAGTCACTAAATTTGTCACTAAGTGCTTTTTTAAAAAAAATGTCACTAAAGAGCTGAAAAGTTGTTAAATCTAGTGACAGTCACTAAGTTGGCAACGTTGTTCTTGGCCATATCTTGGCACTGCCACTGCAGTTCATCAAATAGCGTGTTTTAGATCGCTAACCGCAGCATTCTGCAGTCCATGCTTCAGTAGATGAGATGCAGCTGTATATCCACTTCTGTATAGGAGACGGCCCTGAAAATCCTCAGCGTGACGTTCCTCCACCACACAGAGAACCGTTTCTTTTCGGTGTTGTTTGAATTTGAAACAGTGTTAGCTTGAATCTTCTTCTTACTCTCACTTTTTGTTGCTCGGTAATGGATGAAAACAGCTTTCCATGTTAGCTTGGCATTTGAGCGGTGTGGTACGCTATGAAAATGTTTTGTTATTGGGTTGAAATTGGCTATAAAAGCAGGAAATGTAGATATTAAAGGCAAGAATTATATTTGTAAGTGTATATGTTGCATATCCAAAAGTTTATAGACAACTTGTTTTCTTATAAAATCCAGGTTAATTAATACACTTTGCAGTAGATCTTGGGAATGTCAGGAGCATCGGTGAGGTCTGGATCATCATAAACATGTTGTATGGTACTCCATTACTCCAGAGGATCCACTGCTCCACAGCCTAGTGGTGGGGGCTTTGTACACCTCTCGGGACTGGACATGATGTGTGGCTGCTCCAGAGCGTCCCATGTCATTGGTGGTGTTTTCCTGGGTACACATTAAAGCAGCTGAATTAATTCGAAGAAAAATCTGGACACTTGGACATATAGGTGTGTATATTGGTATGCAGATGCATGGTGTATAGGAGTACACAGCTGTACATTGCAATGTAACACAGTCACCAAAACGGCTTTGCTGAAATCCTTTAAAAGAATAATTCGCAACCTGTGCTTACTCTGTTTCCCTTGCCTTCCTCTACTTTGCGATAATTAACGATCGAGTGATTTCAGCACGACACTTCTCTTTCAGGCATTAGCTCTCCAGCCACTCCTTATTTCTCCCACTCACTTTACAACACATTCAGGGGCAGAAGAACCCACTTGGGTTTTAAAAACTGCCCCTTTGGCATTCCCAAGCCCCAGAGCCTCAGTGCCATCTCCCTTCCAACACCACACAACCCCCCCCCCCCACCCCCTCACCCCACCCCTCCAACCCCACATTGTCCTTTTGCCCGTTTCCCTCAATGTTGTAAATTACAAGCGACACAAACCCCTGCCTAATGCTCTGGCATGGAAACCTTCCAACCAGGACCCTTTATTTTCAGACAGGCTGTGGGCTGGCATCATTGATTACGGTCAAGCAAGCTCTTTCTTCCTCTCTCTCTCTCTCTCTCTCTCTCTCTCTCTCTCTCTCTCACTCTCTCTTCCTACAGGAAAGACAGCCATGCCAAACAGGCAGTTCTGAGGGACTATAAAACACTTAACCAGAGTCGAGTGAAGACATGGCTAAATTTGAATGACTCAGTTTCAGCTGTTTTTCATGTGAGCACTATGTGAGTAAAATTAGAAATGGTCTATATAAATTTATCATGCAGTGCTAAACGTCTGCTTTATTTTGCAATGGTCTTAAAATGAACACTAACTAATGTTTAATTCAGCTCTGTTGTAAAAACCCCTAGGGGCCTATTTTCACGCAACATTATTGTTAATTTAGTTGGATGCAAGCGCAGTCAGTCTCATTTGTGGTCACTTGTTACTTTTTGCCTTTTTGAAATCTTAAAAAAAACATGCTTGTGCTTCCATCTCCTCAGACTTGTCTTGCAAACGCAAGTGCAAAACGGTATTTTCCAAACTTGTGCACAGGCGCAAAGACGCCAGAATCAGGTTTACTAAGAGAGGCACTAATTAATGACGGTCTACTTTTCACTGATGGAGGCAGGTATCTACTTAGATCTTTCATGCAAATCAGTAAAGGCAAAACTTTAGAATTAACATATGAGCAGCACAGTAATCACTTACTTTTTGTATGTTTCCACATTTTTAATCCTTTTGTTGTTTCAGGTTCAAATGACTCATTAGGTCGACGTAATGACTTATGTCCTAAATATTTTTTTCAGTAACTTGGAATAAATATTATTCAGTGAGAAAGTATGTGATTAGCTCAACATTATGAGCAAAGCCTAAGGCTCAGTTTACAAACTTCAGTGTTGCATGTTTCTGTTGCATGTCATGAGTTTCTTGCATGCAACTTGGCGGTTTTACAAAACAATAAAAAACAGAGGTGATTGGACTCAATAAATCATTTTCTGTTTTACTTATTTATCTGCCACTCGGGTGTAATCAGTCATTTAATAGTATGGTGTATGTTCATGATGTGTTTTGATTGGCTTGTTTCATGAAGTTGCTTGAAACTTCAACCGAGAAGAAGCGCTCCTTACATTACGCAGTTCAAGTGTGATCTAGAGGTTTAAAGCAACTAAATTTTTGTTTGTGTTTTGCGTTATGCCTTTTTGTAATGTAATCACTATGATAACTCCACCCCTGTTGTGGTGGCTTAAAGCCTGCACTGCCTATCACGAAAATGCTAAAAATGTACAGTGCCCTCCACAAATATTGGCACCCCTGGTAATTAGGAGCACAATGGCCTGTAAAAATAATCTTCTTTGCTTGCTCTTTGTGGTCTTTCATTCAAAATATTGGCAAAAATCGAACTTTTATTTAAGGTATATTGATTGAAAGAAAAAAAACCTCAATCTTGTCATGAAAATAATATTAATAAGTCTGTTTTTGCCACAGTCATTGACATCCCTAACTGAAGTGTATTCTGATGAAACTGAATTACATTACTATGCATATTTTATATTTTATATTTTTTAAGATCACCCGAGCAATTAGAAACACTTTAATGGTCAGCCATGACATCCTGATTCACTGGGAATATACATGAGATGAAAACCAGACCAAATTCTCCGTCATTCATTGCTATTAGAAAGACCAGAGAATAAAGCAGTGGTGTGTGACTCAAAGGTTGTTGAGCTGCACAAATCAGGAAATGGATAGAAGAAAATAGCTAAACAGCTGAAAATGCCCATTTCAACAATCAGGGCAATAATAAAGAAGATTGAACAACTGGAGATGTTAAGAATCTGCAAGAAAGAGGACACATGTCTATACTGACCCCATGCATAGTGAGAAGGATGCATTATTGAAGAAGACTCAGCAGGTATATATGCGAAGGGAGGCCACAGAAAGTATTAAATGATGGGGTGTCAACAATTATGGCACACACATACCTGCCAACACTGCCACTTAATGCCCTGCTTTTCCTTTTGAGCCATGACTGCAAAAATACAGTCACTAATCTTTTGAACAGTAAAAACAAAAAAATGACCTTTTCATTTTTCATCTGGTACTTATTATAAAATATTTACACCTTGTCCTGCAGGAGAAGCGGCTTAGAAAGTGTGTGTGTGTGTGTATTTACATATTATGATGGACAGCTTTATTAGTTATTGTTTATTTTGTTGTTGGAATTGTTAGTTACAATGTCTGGCATATGTTAACAAGTCTTTTATTGAAAAAAAGCTCAGGTTGCCTTTAAACAAACCAGCAGCACTGTATTTCAGTCACATTCAATTGTTAATCATTTTTTATTATCCTTTTTAAAAAATTTTTATTGTCCTTTTATTATCGCCTTTTTGTTTACATTCATCCAGCAAGGACATGCCATGACTCATCAGAGCCTGTTCTAAGACTTTGCCTGGGAATGATTTAGGGCCATGGAGTCGCTTTAGGATGCGCTTTTGTAGATGTAGCCACAAGTTATGTGAGTCTGAATATGTGCTGAATGTAGTTTAATCCACACTTTGTGAAATTTGAAGCATGTTAGTATTTTAACACTAACTATATTATGAATAGTGTTGTTGTGGTATTGCTGACCTCATTAGTCGATGCACCTGGACACATTAAGCATGATTCATCACATCATTTAAAGGGCCCATATCACAGAAAACTGAATTTCCCTTATTTTCTTGATGTGTTATATAAACAGTGTTAAACTTTCCGAGCATTCCATTCAGTCCCCAGTCTAAACGTGGAAAGTAAACTGCAGAACAGCCCATTTTAAATTCAGTATTTTGCGATGTATGTAATGTATAGCTCACAGCATTTAACATGTTTAATGTATAGTACACACAGCATATTTCATGTATTTAATGTATAATGCACAGCATAAGCTTAAAAGCGTACTATTACTGCATGCCACATGTATTAGTTCACAGTATGAATTCTGCTGAATTGATTCAAAACACACACATTTTCTAAGTTGCTTCTCCCTCTGGGTCGCAGGGGCGTACTAGAGCCTGTCCCAGCGGTCATTGGCAGAAGGCAGGATACACCCTGGACAGGTCGCCAGTCCATCGCAGGGCAGAGAGACAGACATACGCACACACACCTAGGGGCAATTTAGCATGTCCAAACGGCCTGACTGCATGTCTTTGGACTGTGGGAGGAAACCCACCTAGACACACGGAGAACATGCAAACCAACATGGGGAATTGAACCCAGGCCCTTCTTGCTGTGCGGCGACAGCACGACCCACCACGCCGCCGTGCCGCCCGTGATTAAAAACACATTTTGAAAATTGAACTGACCTAGACTTTAGACTCTAATCTTTTTGCTTTGAGTGACCCTTGACCTTAATTGTGTTAACTTTATTTAAAGAGATGCTTAAATATTACATTTTGTAACAAAACACTACACTAAAGAAACTTTACAAGATTTCAGTAGTGAAAATTTTAGCTAATTTTTCAAAACCATATATGACCAGCAAACACAGCTCTGAGCATCTGTACCTGCATAAAATCTTAATGTTCATTAAAGCAAAGTTTGCTTAATTCCAGAAAATATGGGCTTCAGAAGTGACCGTTCTAAATGTCACCCACTGATTGTCAGACTTGGGCACACATTTACTTCAAAACAATGGGATCTAATTGCTCACCATGTGGCCACGAGGGAAAGGGGTGCAGTCTCACTTCCTGCTCTAAAATGCAGGAGTGTGGCTAAAATAAGATGAACATGAAAACATGGGGCCGCATTTTTGGAAAAGCTTTCCCTTAAATTCTTCTTCTTCTTCTTCTTTCGGCTGCTCCCTTTAGGGGTCGCCACAGCAGATCATCTGCCTCCATCTTGCCCTATCCACTGCCTCCTCTACTTTTACACCAAGCATCTCCATGTCCACCTTCACTACATCCATAAACCTTCTCTGAGGTCTACCTCTTCTCCTTCTACCCGGCAACTCCATCTCCAACATTCTTTGACCAATATATCCACTATTCCTCCTCAACACATGTCCAAACCATCTCAACCTGGCCTCTCTGGCTTTATCTCCAAACTGCTCCACCTTCACTGTCCCTCTGATCTGCTCATTTCTAATCTTGTCCAGATTTGTCACTCCCAACGAAAATCTCAGCATCTTCATCTCCGCCACCTCCAGCTCAGCCTCCTGTCTTTTAGACAGAGCCACAGTCTCCAAACCATACATCATAGCAGGACGCACTACTGTCTTGTAAACCTTCCCTTTCACTCTTGCTGCTATCCTTCTGTCACACATCAGCCCTGACACCCGTCTCCACCCACTCCATCCTGCCTGCACCCTGTTCTTCACCTCTTTTCTACACTGTCCATTGCTCTGGATGGTTGACCCAAGATATTTGAAGTCATCCACCTTTACAACCTCTACTCCTTGCATCTTCACTTTTCCACCTGCCTCCCTCTCATTCACACACATGTATTCCATCTTATCTCTACTGACCTTCATTCCTCTCCTCTCTAGTGCAAACCTCCACCTCTCCAGATTCTCTTCCACCTGCTCTCTACTCTCCCCACAGATTACAATGTCATCTGCAAACATCATGGTCCATGGAGCCTCCTGCCTGACCTCATCTGTCAACCTTTCCATCACCATTGCAAACAAGAAGGGGCTCAAAGCTGATCCCTGATGTAACCCTACCTTCACCTTGAAACCATTTGTCACTCCAACTGCACACCTCACCACTGTCTCCCTCATACATGTCCTGCATCACCCTAACATACTTTTCAGCTACACCTGACTTCCTCATACAGTACCACAGTTCCTCTCTTGGCACCCTATCATATGCCTTCTCTAGATCCACAAAGACACAATGTAGCTCCTTCTGACCTTCTCTGTACTTCTCTATCAACACTCTCAACGCAAAAATTGCATCTGTGGTGCTCTTTCTGGGCATGAAACCAAACTGCTGCTCACTGATCTGAACCTCTCGCCTTAGCCTTGCTTCAACAACGCTTTCCCATACCTTCATGGTGTGGCTCATCAACTTTATACCTCTGTAGTTACTGCAGCTCTGCACATCACCCTTGTTCTTAAAAATGGGGACCAGTAAACTGCTTCTCCGCTCATCAGGCATCCTCTCACTCTCCAGGATTTTGTTAAACAACCTGGTTAAAAAGTCCACTGCATTCTCTCCTAAACATCTCCATACCTCCACAGGTATGTCATCTGGACCAACTGCCTTTCCATTCTTCATCCTTTTTAAAGCTGCCCTCACTTCCACCATACCAATTCTCTGCACTTCCTGATCCACTATCTCTCCCCCCGTTGTCCTCCTCTCTCTCTCTCGTTTTCCTCATTCATTAGTTCTTCAAAGTATTCCTTCCATCTACTCAACACTCTCTGTTCACTCACTAGTACATTTCCCTCTCTATCCTTTATCAGCCTAACCTGCTGTACATCCTTTCCAGCTCTATCTCTCTGTTTAGCCAAACGATACAACTCCTTTATTCCTTCTTTACTGTCCAGCCTCTCATACAGCTCATCATAGGCCTGAGCCTTTGCCTTTGCCACCATTCTCTTCGCTATGTGACTAACCTCACAGTACTCCTGCCTACTTCCTTCATCTCTCTGGTTATCCCACTTTTTCTTAGCTGCCTTCTTCTTCTGAATACTCTCCTGGACTTCCTCATTCCACCACCAACTTTCCTTGTCTTCTTTCCTCTGACCAGACGAAACACCCAACACATTCTTGCCAGTTCTTTCCCTTAAACTCATGATAAATCTAAATCTTTCAACTTCACTTTACAAGAAATCAAGATTATTTAAAAAAATGTATACATTAAACAACAAATGTAAGATTTATTTTCACAAGTGTTAATTTAGGGCTTGGAGTTTGTGACAGCCTCCCAATAGAAAGCACCCTAGAAATTATGCATTTGTATATGTTTATCTTAATACATGTCAATTAATGCATTGGGTTTAAAGTGATCATAACATAATCCTTGTGAATATCTAAATTGTTTTTATTTATTTATTTGTTTTTTTAGAATGGTAGAATGGCCCATATAGGTAGTCAGTATTTTGGATTTAGCATTTACTGGAATTGCATGTAAATACATATAATTGCAAATGAAGATAGCTTAGTAGACCACTGGTGTTTAGCCATATTAGCACTAGAATGCCTTACAGACTAATAATGTGTGGATATTTACTTTAATATTTGGCGTGTTGCATGATCAAGTAGTATGTCAGCGAAGTATGTGAAAATTTGACCTGAAAGTGCTGTTGAGTGGTGACATGTTCGGAGTTTTTGTTGAGAAATTTTGAATTAACCTTCTAGGCACTTTTCTTTGAATCAAAATCAACATGAAATCAAAATTTCCCTTTTCACCTTAACTGATGTTACATTGACAATCCATCACATCATTTAAAAGACAAAATTCTTTGTAAGGACTTTTGTCCTCCTCCTATGACTTCTAACCACCGCCACTGATTACAGAGCAAAGCCGTTCAGTTCAGCTGGCTGAGAGACCCTTCCTGAAATGTTTCTCTTGTAAGCAGAAGAAAAGTCCATAATGATTTATAATTTGCCTTTTTAGTCTGTTTTCATTCTGCTTAGTCACATATTATTTGATATGCATGTCATGCACACAGCTTTAAAAGATATTTTGTGCTGGCATAATAAAACTAATAGCAGAAGAGGAAGGACGTAGTAGTTGAACTGAGTGCTTCCAGTCCCTTTGCTGCTCTATATTTAGATGCTGTGACTGATTGAGTCTGACACTGGTTTGGGCTTGTTTTGGCTGGAATTCAGAGTAGGAGTTTGGGTTTGAAATTAGCACTGACAAAAAAAGACTTTGATGAATCTGACCTGTTTTCAGTGGATTTGGTCTTTTATTCTTGGTGTCATTACTAGCATTCAACTGCACGGCTGTTCGCTAATCTCACACGGCTTCTTTGATCTAGGCTAATCTTGATGTTTGCACCACAGGTTGGTTTGTTTTAAAAACAGCTGATTTAGTTCTAATTTGCTAAGAATGGAAAGGCAGTAGCATGTGTGTGTGAGGAGTCATGGTGGGCAAGTCAAGTTGTGTAGGTTAATGCCTCTTGAAGAAAGCGCCACCTTAACATTCAGCCTTCATCTGTTCTCGGTGACATAGCAAGAAGATGCCGAAAAGGCGTCATACGCAAAGAATGAACAGTGCAGTGAACAGAGAGTGAAACATAAAAAGTTGGGACAGTGTGGGAAACATTCCCATTTCGTTTTGAAATTGATGCCTTCAACACATTCTAAAAAAGTTGTGACAGAAGTATTTTAAGAAAACATTGTGAAATGTTGAAAAGAAATATCTGTAATAGGCAATGCTGTCATGCTTGGGGATAAAAGGAGCATCCAGAAAAGCCTAGCCCTTTATGAGCAAGGGTAGGTCAAAACTTGCCAAAAAAATGTGTCAGAGAATAATCCAACAGTTAAAAACAATATTCCTCAATGAACAACTGCAAAGATTTTAGGTATTTGACCCTCAGTTGATCGCATTCCCTCACCCTAATGTTCATATTATTAAGTGCATAGTATCATAAAGTGTTGCGATAATTTAGAGAAATGTCTGCATAAAAGGCAAGGCCGAAACCCACAAATGAATGCCCGTGACCCTTGATTCTTCAGATGGCACTGAGTTAGGGTCTGTCATAGTATGGCGGTGTTTTAGTGCTAGGAAGACACTGAAAGATATTTTGGAGCAACATATGCTGCTTTTTACATAGAGTCTTTGCCAGGGACGTGCATGTTTAGTTCAGCATGATAGCAGCAAGAAACGTTCTGCACATGTTACAGCAGCATGGCTGCTTAATCAGAGAGTGTGGATGCTAGTCTGGCTTGCCTGCAGTCCTGGCCTTCCTCCTACTGAAGACATGTGATGCATATGATGACAAAAGGCCTATGTTGTCACACAGCTGAAGAATGGTATCCGAAGAAAAAAACCCGAAGGGCAGATAAAACATCAAATATCATGTACATATACACACTCACAGTTACAGTAGAACCAAAATTATACATACATACATACATACATATATATAATGTTTGTTCTAATTAGTGAATTTTGCTACTTTTAGGTGCTCCCATTGCTGGTGCATTGACACATAGACTTGTCATTTTATTCCTTCGTTTCACAGAGTGAGTGATCTAAATGCCCAGATATTTCAAAACATTTTTTGAGTGAATAGTTCCACATATAGTATGCAGGGTCACTACAGTGGTCAGTAGCAGGCATATTTGTCCTAACATATCGGTTCCGTCCTAGAAAACAATCCAGGGCTTCTCACAACAACACACAGTGGCTTACTGCATGATTTCCCATCGTCCTTTCGTGATGTCTCAGTATTTGTCAGAGCTAAAATATTTACTGAGAGGGTTAATCGATGTCTGTCTCAGACAGCGGCCCCTGTAGCCGTTCACTGCCTATTTATAGTGGGAATTACGCTATGGAAAAATATGACAAACTGCATTCCAGAAATAAAGCTGGGAATGGTGGAAAAGAGCAAGCGGGGAGTCTCCGAAGGGATGAGGGAGAGAATGGAGATGTTTCTCAGGGCTGAGGTGCTATCTCACATCCTCTGTGTTATCTCTATCTCTGTCAGTCACACATGAACTTACAGACGCTCAATACAGTAGTGCTTTAAACGTGTTGGTGACCCTACTGATTCAATCACTGTCAACTCTGTGTCTTAGTGGAGAAGAACAGTGATGACTATGATCACTTTGCCAATGAATGGAACCGGTACAACCCCAACAGGAAATGCAGTGTTTAATTACTGAGGAGTGCTATTGATTTTTTGTTAAGAGAGAATAACAGACAGGATATGATGATTCTGAGGTAATTAGGTTATGTAATGGCTCCCCTGATACATGGCAAACAGTAAACTAAAATCTCATTTATTTGCTGAGTCACGTTCTGTCCTCTTGGATAATCCTTAAGCTTTGAGTTACTACAATATTTAATAATGAACACTTGCATAAATATTACTTTGTACCTACAACATTAAACATCCATGTTTAACGTCTAATAATTCAGTGTTAAGTTACTTTTTGTCCTGTGCGATGTCCTCATTGGAGGGAAAGAAGGCAGTGTCCAGTGATGAGTAGTGTAGCTGTAGTGTAGTGGAACAAGATGAAATTAACATCATTGTTTTATCATGTTTTCACTGTGTTTCTCGGTAGTTTACCAGTCATTCTGGTAAAAAAACTTTAGGCAAGAGGTGAACCCTTCTAATACCAATGCCACAGTGAGATTACTGAAAATGAATGAACCTCAGATTGAAGAGGAACGATGTGGATTTCGTCCCTTGGAACAATGGACCAGCTTTTCAACCTTGGATTGCTGAGGGGACATGGGAGTTTGCCAACCCAGCCCAGTCTACATGTGCTTTATGGACTTGGAGAAGCCTTATGATCGTGCTCCCTGAGACATTCTGTGGGAGGTCCTCCAGGAGTAGGGGGTGCCAGGCCATTCGGCCTCTGTATGCCTGGAGTGAGAGCTGTGTCCGTATGCTCGGCATTAAGTCAGGATTGTTCATTGTGGGTGTTGGACTCTGCCAAGGTTGTGCCTTGTCTCCACTCTTATTCGTGATATTCATGGTCAGGGTGTCAAAGGGGTAGCCGATGTCAGGAGGGCAGTATGTGTGGAGGCTGGAGCATGGGGTGTCTGCTTTTTGCAGATGATGTCCTTTTGGCTCTATCGGATGGATGTCTCTCATGTGCTCTGGAGCGGTTTGCAGCCGAGTGTGAAATGGTTGCCATGTAGATCTGAAAAGTTATGTTAATGGATTTATAATAGGAATTCATATACTGTATATAACCTTTGTCCGCTTGCAGACCCAGAATCAGGAATCAGTCATAAATCTCCTTCACCACACAAAATGATATTAGTATAAACAGCGACAAATGGACAATGGACAATTTTAATGGACAATTTTAGAACTAGGTCTGAGAAGGTTTGCATGGCAGCAGGTTTAGGGTTAGGGTTTGAGGCATGCATCATGGAAAATCTCTTGTTTGATGTTTGCCTGTTGCCCTATCACTTTAAGGCCGATCACTGTCCATTAATGTCCTGGAGCCCAAGGGGGTGGTCTCAACTACCCCTCCACTGCTCTTAAGAAAGATGCACATGTAATTATAGAAGCCCGGGAGCTTTGAATAAACATGGTGTGTTTGTGCTATGCGTATTTATGGAAGACATCAGTCGCCTTCCTTTTGTCCTTTGCACATTCTGTCTCTTTTGTGGTGGGAAAATGCAAGGGTCATTATGAGGGATACAAAGATAAGGCAAGTAAGAGTAGGGATCTGTGTGGCTGTGCAGGTGAGGAACTGTTAGAAATTAAAAGTATGAACAGGATACTGTCTCATGAGACAAGATGCCTCCATTTGTAGTGTTATTATTTTCTATTATCAGTGGTCTCTCTTAGGGGAGGACTGGTTTGCAGAGCGGCATGTTTCTGTGCCACTGTATTTTAATGAACTATGACTGTTTTGTGACATGATATTGAAATAAAAGGTTACACTCGCTATAACAAGTTAGTCCTACAGCTTAGCTTGCTAACATTAACGTCTTACTCATAGCTCTGTATTAAAGGTTTTCAACCAGGGCATTTCAAATCATCCAGGACTCAAGGAAGTGGAAGCAGTTTTAAAATGTTATTTAGGACACATTGGTTTAAATCCACAGCTGTTTAGAAATGCTGCTGTTTATAAGCGCTATAACAATTTTTCTTTGAATGCTATGATAACATTTTTATGCTCTATTATTTTTAAAGCCATTTTAGTAACAAAGTAATATTAAGACCCCTCTCCCCGAAATAAATAATCTTTTTTATTTAATGGTTCAAAAATTAAGAACTTATTATTATATATAGAATTATTTCTTATTTCTATAAATGAAAGTTTAGTTAGCAACTTATTTGCTTTTCACATCCAGCACTGAAAACATGCCTATAATTAATTAAAAGCAATATGTGAGAACTATGGCTTGGAAATATAAGCAATAACGTTTTGTTAGCCATGCTAAAAGCATGCTTACAAGCAAGATAGCCCCCAGATCCCTACTTCATATTTGAGGACATCTCACCACACCAATGGATAATATGTATTGGTTTAACTGTAGACATTAGCCATTGGTGGGTTGAGATGGCTAATAACATATGTACTGATTTAATATGTACTGATATACGGATGTAAAGTGTGCTCCAAACAAATCGCAGTGTAGCCACTTTAACTGCTGTCGATTTGGAGCTTTGGAATTAGCCGTGAGGACATAAGGCCTTAGCAAAGTGGGCTTAAAATGAATTATAAACCATGCCGTGCCGTGGATAAGAAGCTATTAAAAACTGGAAGAGTGAACAGTGTACTGACTCATCCTTTTTTCTCCTAAGCTGCGGTATGTGCTCTTATCAAAGTGCACTCATAGTGAATCTCATTGTAGCCACATTGGCAGCTGTGAATTGGCCTTTTTCAAAGATTTTTGACAAGTTACTGTTGTTATGTCAGTCAGCCTTTTAAGGAAGTCTTTTAGCCAGAACCGGTTAAAATGTTCAGTTTTCCATGTCAGGTGAAGGGGAGACTTGAGTGATGGAGGCTGCCCCTTTAGACGAGAGCTAATGTTAACACTAGAGCTAGTCGGTGCAACATTATATGCTGAGGAGAACTCATGGTCTTCTACATAAGGTCATTTAGGAAACCTAAATGCAAACGTTGGCACATGTGTGAGTACACTATACAGCATAAGTACATTATTTATCAGGTTCTCTGAAGCAAAGCTAATTCAGTTAGCTAGCTTGCCAATTTTAAGATTGTTCTATAACGATATGTATTATAGGACATCATATTAAAATGACTGTTAGCAAAGACAGTGTCTGCTCAAGTTTAGCTTTGAACAAAAGAAATTTGATTGGCAGGTGTGCCCCACTCAAGCTCTCTATTGATTGGTTGTCAGTCCTGGGTAGGGTGGAGTATGGTCTGTCATTTCTTTTTAGGAATCAGGTTGCATTCTACTGGAGATTCCTCATATCAAGCTCCAACTGGAGGTCAGAGGTCTTCAAATTCAGACCTTGAATCCAGTTTCTTATGGTGTATTTGGACCACACTGAAGCTTTTCGTCCCTCTGATCTGATTTCTATCAATTTCCATCTTCCATTTCCTGTGAAAAGGTTTTTACACCCCACCACTGTCCCATGTCCTCCTTCTTCCTCAGTCTATATCTTGCAGTCCATTTAGTTCATCCCAGGGTGCCCAGCTTGTAGCTTAAAGCAGACGTCACCCAGAACTCCCAAGTTCTCAGAGTTCTCTCCTCTCCTACAATCATATAGTTTTTCATATAACTACCACATACTGAAGGCATGGCCCAAACTAGCAGACTTGTAATAAACCCCTTAAAAGGCCATCTGCCCGAAGTTTTATTGCACACTTTTATAACCCAAGAACAGCTCAGCTAGTTTGCACTGAAATCACTGTGGTTACTGAATATTATGCCTTCGTGTGTAATAAGTGGGATTTTAAGAAGTTAAACTGAACTGTTGATGCAACTGATTAACCACCTTATATCTCACATACCAGTGATTAGCAATGCTTGTAAACTGGATTCAGTGCTTCTATGTGACATTTTCACTTAAAGTGGATACTATCAGCAATGCTTGAAATTAATCATAGTGTAGCCTCATTATAAATAAACTCTCAAAAATAACAGAACCAAAAAGTTTTTTTTTTAAAACGCCGGTATAGAAGAATCTCTATTTAGTGAGCTGTATGAGTGTGTATCATTTCAAAGGTTAACAAACCTCCACATAATATAAAGATCATTTACCATTTTTTCCCCCTAGAACAGTATGCCTGTAAGAGTCTGCGATGTCAGTGTATGTGCCCTGACAGTAAGGTGATAATGTCTTTACACTCTCAGGAAAGTGTGCTCACGATGAGTTAAGACATCAGTACTGAGCCAAAAGTTGGAGATAACCATTCATCTACTTAATTACCAGTCAAAATGACTTTTTAGGGCAATTAAGTTATTAATTTTTCAGTGTCTGAAAAAATCAGGAAACATGTATTTCACAGAAAGTTACACAGAAGCCTCAACAACTCAATGTAATGTTTTTTTCAGCATTTTCTATGTCCACCCTTTATTACAGCTTACAGGACTTGCTTTGAGTTTTTCAGCAAAATCTGCAAGGATATTTTTCCACACCTCCAAAGTTCAGTCTTAGAAGTTGAGGTTGCATTTTCTGCGTTTCAGAATCCAAGTAATCCCAAAACATTAAAAGATGTTGAGATCTGGACTCTCAGGTGGTCAGTCCATTGTTCTAAGAGCATCAACAGCTTCTCTTTTTGTCTATTTTCTCTTTTTGTCTATCTCTATTTGCCCTTTCCGGTCTTGCACGATTGTCAGGACACCTATTTCCTCCAATTTTGGAAATTCTATTTTTCCCCTCTTTTTCCTTTGACCAGGTGCTATAGAGCTGTGGCATCACACAGCTGAGGAACTGTTGTAAATTGCACTGACGAGCCATAATGTCATGATTTCAAACAAAGTAAGCTTGTACTGGGAAACCGAAGCTGTCATCACACTCAGTCTGAAATGTGTCAGGGTCCTCAGGAAACTTGCTGAGAACGCTGTGCTTTTGGTTAAGCTGATTTCACTGGTTCAGCAAAGTGTTTATAGTAAATACAGTGAAGGGGATGAGATCTCTCTCTTTATTCGCTGTACTCCAGGGAACCTCAGGGAAAAACATATGAAGCAAACATGTTTATATTCCAGATCAGCTGCCCCCACTATGTTTCTGCGCCGAATCTTCACGCTTCAGTGGTTATTTAATCGTGTGATTTAAAGCGTCCCCTGATACTTGACCCTTACTCTTTTCCCGCGGCGATAAGTCTGACCAACTTTGCTTGGAAATGGCCATTAGCTGACTGATCTCGTGTAACAGCATTGTCCAGAAGTAGTTTACAAACAGTTTGTTAGTGATCACAATCACTCAATACAGCCAGAGACCTAACAGCTTGCTGTTTATGACTGTTGGGGTTCAATTCACTCATTATAATGTTGAAATGTAACTGTAAATGTAACTGTAAATGTAAATTGGTGCACATAAGACAGACAGCAGGAAATAGATAATTAGATTAAAATGATACCAAAGTAGATGTCAGAACAGACAGAAGTAGAAATGTTGGGTATCTAGATACATGGCTGCATTGCATTACAGTGCAGAACAATGCAGTATAACGTGTGGTACAGTGTAAAGCTACAGTACTGGGCAAAAGCATAGAACCACTCTTCATTCATATAATATCCAGTCAAAACTGCCAGTAACTATATGCTTTTCCTTTTACATTAGACTTTCCTGATAAGATCAGGTGTAAGATACTCCACTTGCATAAGAAATTGGGCTCATAAAAATGCACAAGACCTGGTAGACCACCAAAGCTGTAACCATCAGATAAACGGTACATAAAGCGAAAATCAACTTCAGATCTGAAAAAATCCACAGATGTTTCTGTTCTTCCTTCCACTGTGAGAAGACGCTTAGCACTATGAGTCTGAAAGGATGTGTAGCTGTCAAGAAGCCCCTACTGAGAAATGTAAACAGACAAGAAGGAAGAACATTTGCAAATCAAACAAAGAGGCTGCTGGTGTTCTCAGAACAATGGACTGACCTGGGGTCAGAGTCCAGACCTCATCAACACTGAATGCGTTTGAGATTATTTGGATTGTGAGAAGCAGAAAATGCAACCGACTTCTAAGACTGAACTTTGGAGGTCTTCTGCAGATTTCTTTGAAAAACTGAAACTAAGTCTACCGAAAACACAGTGAGTGGACACATTAAATACCTCAATGTTTAATATTCAGTTTTTAAGCCTTTTGTGTAGTTTTCTGTTAAAAATGTTTTCAACTTCTTTCCTGATGCTGAAAAATGAATAACTTGTAATTAATGACCATTTGATGACCACATGAATGGGGATCTATGACTTTTGCACAGTACTGTGTCTATACTTATCTAAAATGTCAAATGCAGGAAGGAAAGTCACCTGAATTCATTGTTGTCTTTAAAGCCTGGTTGAGGTGTTTGCGGTAAATGCTGAAATACTATGAGTGGCAGCTGGCACACACACTCGCACATCACATTGTGGGTTTGTTGTCACTGCTTCTGCAACAAGTGCGTCCTACTTCCTACTATTTCAGCAAATGGCCATCTGCATGTAAACGGCCAGCTCTGAGACAGATCAGGTCACCCAGCAGTGGCTTTGGTGAGAATACAGCCCAAGTGGAATGGAAACTTCATTTCAGGGCTAATATTAGCCTGGCCCTCCGGAAAATTCCTTTTAAATGATCACAAGCTGAGAAAAGGCAAAGTATTTGTTTAGCGTTTTGCTTTGACAGTATTTGCAAATAGTTTTTCTTTTTCTTTTTTACCCCTTTGATTTCAGACAGTTCTTGGGAAAGAGAAAGAGTGGATTTCTGGGGAAGATTGGAAAAAGAGACTGTGTTGTGTTTCCTCTTGTCCTTCAGTTGGGTAGTCATGCTTTAATGGACTGAATTTATCTTTACCTAATGTATATTTCAGGACATAGTGTCAACTAGTATGACGTTGTGCTTTTATTATGTATTGGCAAAATTGAACAGCATGCTTGTACGTTGTACGTTCTATGAGTGGGGATAAAACAACTGTTTGATGTTTGCTGTGCTGCTACATGTATGTTCCACTGTACACTGTATGACTGTTTACATTTTCGTCTTAGCTGAGGGAGAAACTCTTTGCAGGTACTATAAAGTTGGTAACCATTCTGGTTGCTGAAACAGCAGTGATTACCTAAATGGAGCAAAGTGTTTTGTAGATGAATATGAATGGATTTGAACTCAAGACACTCTCAGTCGGAGACAAAACACAGCAATGTTTGGGGAAACAGGGTCAGACTCTTGAACTTGGTAGAAAGAGTGTGGCCTAACGCCAGGGACACTGTAATACACGTTGACACGTGAGATATTCTGACTTCCAGCATGAGGCATAAATGTACGTTACAGTGCAAATAATACAAGTAACATTGAGACAGTAACAGCAGTCTACAGCCAAATATCATACTAAGAAGGGTGAGAACTGGTTCTGTTTTGTTTCATTGCAAAATTATTTCATATCTGACAGTAATAAGGTACCAGCCATGGCACTGAGCCAAACAGTGCTGAAGTAGCTAACAATGAAAGAACCTGGCAACATCAACTTTTCAAGAACGTCCATCCAAGTTGCCAATTAGCAACTACTTAGTTAGCAATCTACGTCCATATAATCTGCAGAGCATTCGGTAAGATCTCCATGCAACACCTATTTAAGATAATGATGCTTAAAGAAGCACTAAAATAGGAATTCTGGGCTGATAATCTGATATTTTGTACATACAGTTCTGCCAATACATAAATATTATTCAAATGTAGAAACTGGGACTGAATCCATTTGCGGAGAAATGTAAAACTTGTTTCTGTAGGCTTACAAAAGCAGTAAAGTCAATAAAATACAGAGATTTTTGCTTAACAGCCCAGTGTCACCTTTCTGCTCTTCCAGAAAACGATACTTAATTGAATATTGGTTTGAAATATTGGTTAAAATTTGAACATCTGTCCGCTGAAGATATTCCTTTAAAGCAGATACCTGCCGATATTGACATGATTTGGACATCAGTGTGCATCCCTAATTAGAATTTTACATTGCAGCTAACCTATTGAGAGTTACTGTGTTTCAGCACAGATTAATAAATACAGTCTATGAAATGTTCAAGCATTTGCATTGCATAGTTGTCATTACCAGATTTTGAGAAGTTGATTCACTGAGAAAGTATAAAATGCATTATATCAAAACAATTCATGCCCAAAGTAAGTTTAATTAACAGCATATTTAATCATGTTGAACCAGTTCTTACATTTGAAACAGGTAAAATCAAAGGAACACTTTTTCCAGTGTGTGTTACAAATGGACTGTTCCAAGAGCAGAAATAAAACATCTTGTACTGCAAGCCACAGTTGTCCTGACAAACATAATCTGCTGTGTCTTTCCTCAGGTAAATCCCACCTGGCAATAGTTCAGAGAGTCAACAATGAGGGAGAAGGAGATCCATTTTATGAGGTGCTTGGGATCGTCACCCTGGAGGATGTTATAGAGGAAATTATCAAGTCGGAAATCCTGGATGAGACAGATTTATACAGTAAGAACAGCTCAGATGAACAAATGATGTTTATCTGGTTTAATCAGTTGGTGTCTTAATGTGATGCAGTATACCATAGCTTATTATGTAAGTTAGTATGTGCTTACAATAAAAGGTAACCATAAACGCTACCCTTAGGTATAGACTACACTCTTTAAAATGATGGTTCCTCAAGAGTTCTTTAGTAACGGCATTGGTAATATGTAGAACCACGAACACTCAAAGAACTATTTACATGCTTAAATGGTTCTTTGCGTGGTAAAATTGGTTCTTCAGATTGATTCAGAATGTGTTGTATATGCTTCTATATAGTACGTTTACCACCAAAAAGAGCTGCTGTTGCTACAATGTCAAGCTCATAGAAACAGAAGAACGCTTTTTGCTTCTATGGCGAACCATTTTCAAATCGGTACTAAATAATAGCATACGTGACACATTTTTCCTCAGTCTGAAGAGCCATTTCACCATGCAGAGAACCATTTAAGCATGAAATGGTTCTTGATGGAACTTATAGTTCTAAATAGAACCATTCAGTTTACTAAAGAGGCCTTGAAGAACCATCTTTTTTAAGTGGGCAGGGTTCGTAATTTAGAATCTGAAAAATTCATTTGTGAATGCTTCTTTTTTATTGTTTTGTTAGGCCAAGTCTGTTATTTCTGCCGTCTCTATGTAGCAGTCTTTTCTGAATGTTCAGAGCAAAATCAGGATGTTTTGTTCATAACCTTCTATAACCTGAAATTTCACTAAAAACCTTCCCCCTTTCTTTCCTCTCACCCCGACCTCCCCGTTAGCTGACAACAAAACAAAAAAGAAAATCACCCATCGGGAGAGGAAGCAGGATTTCTCGGCCTTCAAGCCTACAGACAATGAAATGAAGGTTAAAATATCACCTCAGCTTCTACTGGCTACTCTGCGTTTCCTAGCAACAGGCAAGTGTGCTGCGTTGCTGCTTGATTTCCCCCAGTGTGCTCTTTGACTTAGCTTCTTAGCACGCTAGCCCCGAGGAGGGCTAGAAGTTAGGCCTTCACACTGACTTGAGACCAGTTTTGTTGTTTCTCCTTTAATAGCTAAGCTTAGGGTTTGGGCAGGGGCAGCTGGTCTTAGATCATTGTAATAATTCAGTATCTGCAGTGAGCTAGTGAGGATCTGAGACAAAACATGAGAGCTTAGCTGCTGGTTTGTTTTTTCAGATGTCTGAGCTGTATTGGGGTTTTTTGTTCATTTTACATTTAAGTTGTGTCGTTTTTTGATATGAAAGAATTGCATTAGAAGCTTCAAAGTGGTTACTGACTGCTGCAAAGCTAACTTCCCTTCAGCTTTATGGAAGATCAGCTGAAGCAGATCTTGCTCTGTAGCTAATTTTTATCTCCTATGAAATCTCTGAGGACGTTGTCGAATCAGTTGTTAAGTTCTCACTTACATTACTAGACTTTGTTTTTGTAGGATTTCTTCTAAAACTTTGCACCAGGATTTTGGTTAGAACTTTGACCTTGCGGCTAAATGCTAATCATATCACTTAACACTGGAACAATGCTATTAAAGGACTCTGGTCAAGAAAGGACCAGCTGCCAGGTGACACAGATACTGTAAACACAGCTAAGCCAGTGACAAAAGGCCCATTGGGTCAGTAAATAAGTGGAGATACTGAGTTAACCTTCCACTGTAAAGGCTAGCATATGTACAGAAAGTCTAAACATACGACATTGAATGTCCTTTCGGTATTGCTAAAATGCCTGCAAGTGACCAGTAATTACAAATAGCCTTATTATGTGGTACATCAATGCTGTTTTCTCTGGTTAAACATAGTCATATGCAAAAGTTTGAACACCCCAGGGTCAAATTGTATGTTTTGTTAACACGTCACAAAAAGCAGACATAAATATGGCATTTGTCTACAAATTTTAATGCATCTTTTCTATGTACATCATGAAACAAGCTAGTCAGTTAGTTGAACCATGCCAATCGCACCATTAGTGTTCTTACAGAGATCATTTTTGCAGGCTATTTATATAATAAAAGGCTTAGTAATTATCGAGGAAATAAAACTTTCAAAGACGTTTCAGAAAGCAGATCATTGGTACATACATTGGACATTGTAAAGTACCCACAAATGATGTGATACTAATGTGATATTGCCTACCGCAACCATCTTCAGAGCATTCAGATATATCCCATCTCCAGGCATCACTTTTGCATTAGACATTACATGTTAACTGCAAGGCAAGATAGTGTCATCATCATTATCATCATCATCACTTGTGTCCTTTATCTCTCCACAGAGGTGGAATTGTTCGGCCTGGCTCAGATGTCTGAGAAGATCCTTCTGAGGTTACTGAAGCATCCCAACGTAATCCAGGAGCTCAAGTTTAACGAAAAGAACAAGAAGGCCTCTGAACATTACCTCTATGTCCGTAACAAGCCCGTGGACTACTTCGTCCTCATTTTGCAGGTAGGTGGCTCACAGGTCCGCCTGGCTCAGGTTGGTCAGCCGGCCTTCTGACCAGTCAGTCGGTTCTCAGCACTGTAGGGTACAAAAAGAGAGAGGATCGGGAACTATTAACCAGAAACAAGCTTGGATTTTCTCAAGTATTAGACGTGGCCAGAGTGTGAAGGTTGAACCCGAGGAGCAGGAAGGAGGTCTTAGTGAGTGACACACATTTCATTGCGGGAAGTGTGGGTCAGAGTGCTACTTAAGGGTTTGTTTTGGACTCTCCTTTGTTTTGCTAGTTACCGCACAGCAGTCACACACAAAAGGATTACATTGCACCACTTTGTACTATGACAGTTTCTGGATATGTTTGCAGTAGAGAAAGTACTGGTCCAGCGCTGAATGTTGGAATGGAGATGACATGAGCCAAAAACGCTGAAAAAGTAATGAATCTGGTGCAATTCTGTAACAAGTCTACCCCTGAAATTTAACTGAATTGTAGCATAACATAATGTGATAACACTTTGCTATAGGGCAGTAATCATATGGCTACATGACATTTATATCACTGTTGTTGGGAGAAAACCTTGTATCTCCAAATTGATAACTTTACAAGAGAAGGAAAAACCCTCTTTACTTTTAGTCTAAGTCAATGTACTTTTTTCCAGGTCATTTTGGGCCATTTCTTTAGGTTCATTTTCCGAGAAATTTACACAGAACGTAACAGGTAACAGTCATTTTCAAATTATGTCAAAAACTGAAAACAATGGAGATACAAAGTTTTTCTCTGACAACAGCGATATGGTCACCAGCAAAACATATGGTGTGTTGTGGAAGCTGCTATGCTAGTCATGACCATGCTGGGTGACAGTTAAATCAGCATCAGACCAGCACTAGACTGTTGATCAGTTGATCAGAGTTGAGTTGATCAGCTGCCCATCCTGTGCGTCTGATGCTGTTGCCTCTTCTGCCTTGATTGGTGCCGCTGCTCACCAGCCTTCTGGACCGGCTTGACCACCACTGAGCTTCTTGCTGTACAGCGCTGTGCAGTCCTCACCCTCAGATCTTTCTTTTCCCACTTTGTACTGTAATACTTCATACTAATAATGTTTGCTATCCGGTGTTGACCATAGGAGGATGGGTTCCCCTTCTCTGAGTCTTGGTTCCTCTGAAGGTTTCTTCTTCTTTTAGGGAGTTTTTCCTTGCCACCGTGGCTTGGACCTGGATTTTCTTTTCTTTTCTCTCTGTAATACTGATTGTTCTGTAAAGCTGCTTTGTGACAACACCTGTTGTAAAAAGCGCTATATAAATAATTGTTGCTTGCTTGCTTTGCTTGCACTAGACGAGCACAAATCAGCATAAACCAGTTTAAACCAGCATGGAATGCTTTTTTTTCAGCAGGCTTGTACCACACTATGAAACTAAAACCAGGCAGGGGTGGGCATAGGTATGATAATACTGTTATGTCTATCTTACAAAGACAGTTTAAACAATGAACACAGGAATATTTATAAATTGCATTTCTATTCAGTTAAAAAGTTGGTATATATGAACAATGGTGCCATAAATGATGACTCTTTTTACCTCCGGTTTGTTGTACAAGTCTCCTTTTTGGATTGGGAAGTGGTTGTGATTGTGTCTGTGTGTGTTTAAAATTGGGCCAGAATCTCAGTGTTTGCCTGGCGGGAATCTGCCAAGGCGGAATGTTTAAAATGACCGACTGCCGCGGCGTCAGCACCACTTCTGTTTTTGAACAGACCTTCGTTCCTTGCCAGCTTGAGTCATGTGTTCATTAGTGCTACAGCATACACAAGGCTTATGTTGCCTGGTATTAAGTGGTATTGGATGTTGGTATCAGTGCATTTTTTTACAAGTACGAGTAATTGAGCACAATATCAGACAGGTACCAAGTACCAGTCTCTGTGTTCGTCTGTATTTTATTCCAGTAGGCGTCATATGTCATAAAGGCTGCTTTTGTCAGCTATGATGTCAAGTTGACATTACACCCGTGTCATGACACTTTTTTGGGTGAAATGACTGCGCATTATAATAACTTTGTAGCTAAGTGTATGGCTCAGTGACATAATGCTGATGATAACTCAACTCGTATAAAAGGTAAAATAAAACTTTACCAATGGGCCACACAACATGTTTGTTCAACCAGCCTAACATGGCAAGCTATGTCATATTATCAGATATATATATAATTGTGAAATACACTGAGCTGCAGAGTGTATGGGATTTCTCCAGGTAAATGGCAGTTCACTGGGCATGGGATTTCTGCCCAGAAAGCATCATGACAAACTATTATCTGAAAAAATCAGTGTCACCTGACATAGATGTTACCTAAAAGTTCCACCATGACGAATTACACCTACTGTAATAAGTGCTTAGAAATGTTTATGTAGGGCTGTGTTACTTGTCATGAAGGACTTGTGTAGGTGTCATGTAGCCTTATGAACAGTACCCTACAGTAAAGTGTTATCCATGACATAATGTAAAGTAGATAATGTGATAATACTAGCCAGGAGTAGCTAGGTATTACACTAAAACTACAAAAATGATTATTACACTAAAACTACAAAAAACTACAAACTACCATCTTAACTGAACTGCTTCAAATATAAAATGGCAATAAATAGACCATCTCTACTTTACAGTATAGTTAACACTGTTATATGGGTGGACAATATGATAATATTTACATTATCACAATAAATCCCTTCACATTATGTTACAATCTCAGTGATTATCCCAGCCAGGAGCCACCAGCTGGTCCAGTCTGTAATTGTCCACACATAACATAAGTAGCACTGTGGCCAAAATGAAAAATGTAATAGTTATTGTGAACAAGTGCTGCCGAGAGTAAGATTTTCCAGTTTGAAGATTCAGAAAACCACCTTCTGATGATGTGTTTTGAAGGTGGGATTAACTTTTGAAAAAACTACAAGCACTTTGGTGTGAATTTTTTGCTAGTGAATTTCCATAGTAGGCAAATGCAGCTAGGAACTCCAATATCATTTGTTTTTAATAGCCTCTGTATCACTGATCTTTATTGCTGTGTGGGGATTCCCAATAGTTATAGGATGTATTTGTGTAATGCATGCTGGGTATTGTAGTGTGATAACATATGTAAACACTACAAAGGCTACAAAATTGTGAGTTCTATCAAACCAATGAAGCTGAGGGATGCAGTGCTACACTACAAAATATTACATAACATGTTATACAAATGACAGATTAACAAATAACATATAAAATTACAGCTTTTGGCCAGAATGTGACTTTAAGAATACGTCAGCCAGTTTGTACTGTTTGTCTTGTTATTGCTGAATAGTGATAACCCTTGTAAATGTAAAGGGTTAAATTATTTACATTTATTTATATTTTTTGATGGTGTTTTTAAAATTGGCACTACAGTTTTATCTGTTCTAACTTATCAAACCTCAGACAAACTAAATATTACGATGCATATCCAGTGTTATGAAAATGGCCCTGAGTACCAACATGTTCTAGCACTTCATTAGATGTCCAGAAGTGACCGCAGACCAGATGGTGTTTATTACTTTGACTTTTTATGCACTTTTTCTCAGGGAAAGGTGGAGGTGGAGGCGGGGAAGGATGGGATGAAGTTTGAAGCCGGCGCATTTTCATCCTACGGGATGATGGCCCTCACTGTTTCTCCAGGTAAATGGCAGTTCACTGTCCCCTCATGGTCTGACCACTTGGTCACAGCTGGATCTTGCTTAGTTTGTTATTTTTCTACGTGACGTGCGTGTCAAAGCCAGCGGAATTAGTGTCTGCTGGGGCGGAGAGAGCTAGAGTGCCTGGTACTTGCTATCAGAAGACTTTTGAAGGTCTGGCTGGATGACAACATAGCCACTAGTGTTTTCATTCACAAAAAGGAAAGAAAGGGGCAAAAACAACACAGGCATGGGAAATATGCAGCAGGGGTTATGCGACCTCTGCTGGGTGAAGATTGGAACTGCAATAGGAAGAAGGCCCTAATCCGTCCTCAGATATCTAAATCAAGCATGGCCTCCATCTGGCCTCCTTGTGCTGATATTGTTCTCCTCGCTTTGATGGTTCTTTTTCCTAATTCTTCTTTCTTATTTTCACTCTCCTCTCTCTGCCTTAAGTGCTTATCTCCCTTTCTCGCAATTGCGTGGTCAGTAGGTCTGAGTCACTTGCAGGATCTCCAGGTACTGTAATATTTCAGCATGTCTAGCCTCTGCTCCTGTGGGTGGTTATTGTTATTTTGTTATGTCACTGTGCTGGCTTGCAGTTTGGTTGCATGGCGTTGACATATGAGCAAGAATGTTTGAGAAAGACCAAGAATGTTGCCTGCTGTCAGTCATGTGCAGTGTTTGTGCATGCTTGTGTATGGACTGAAGATGAGAACATGATACTGACAAAAGACAAGAGATTTTTTTTAAATTTAAATTCAAAACAGCCAGTATGTACAAGTTTTCCATTTGGTGGGGATATTCCTAAGGAGAGGAAAGTCAAAAGAAAATAAGTGATAAAACAGGAGTTCAAAGGTATTAACAGATGCAGAGAAAAGGTATGATATAGTGCAATACAGTCAAAACAGCTAAGTACATGCTATTCATTTCTCATGAGGTATTTCTGAAAAGATCAGATCTTAGATACTCCGCTGGCATACGTACTGAGATTCCTAAAAACATATAATATAAACAATCATAAGCATAAAGATGCTGGCTTGCTCAGAACAATGGACTTACCGCCCCCCAGTCCAGATCTCAACATCACTGAATGTATATTTATATTTATATTTAGTTGTTGAGGCTTCCGTGCATTTTTACTGTGCCTCTGCATTCATGAAAAATGAATAATATCCTTAATGGCCGGAAATGAAATAACTGAAGGGTGATCTCTGACTTTTGTACAGTACTGCATATGCGCTTATAAACATTTAAGGTTGAGCCTGTTTAGAAATAAAAGCTGTGGCTTTGTTTAATTTCTTTGAGCGTAAGAGCAAAAAAGAAAAATCAGTCTGCCTCCTTCACCTCCTTCTAAGTTCTCATACAGTAAATTCATAGTATCCCTCCCACTGATTTTGCCAGACTTGTAAAAATAACCAAGGCCTTCATACCAGGCCTCCTAGACACACACACTGCCTTGTTTTTATACAGTGTCAGGACACAGGGTCATATGTATGTATATATATATATATGAGTAATTACGTGTAATATGTGTAGTAATATTTTTAAGTACTTATGTAACAATAATGCCATTCATATATATATATATATATATATATATATATATATATATATATATATATATATATATATATATATATATGAATAACTAACATTTGCAGTGCCAAAATTTCGTGATGAGCGGACCACTAGAAATGGTCCAGAAAGATTTGAAATCTTAAGAAGTTAAGAATATAAAAATGTCACACATGTATTACATATATTTAGTTACCCATAATAATGTCTCATACATGCTGTATAAGTACACCTATGTAATAATATGCAATCTGATGTCACAGGTTTGTTATATATACACCCATATAAGATGTATATGTATTTATAAGTAATAAGAAATGTCTATGTTTAACCTAAAACTCTAACCTCAGAAATATTTTTTGCTCTTTCAGTTTAAAAAATGAAACATTAAGCTTTTGTCAAGTGCACTTTACAAAGTTCGGACCATTTTAACCAGGTAATCCTGTTCTTCTGCATTGTCCTTCAAAGTCAGGACATTACTGTCCTGAAAATGTACAAAAACAAACATACATAAGCACACAAATCTCAGCACAAGCATACTCTGACCCCATGCACACACACTGACCTCATGCACCTCATGTGTGTGAGCAGGGCCCCTCATTCCTGGGCGAGCGACGCAGGGGCTCCTTGCTCCAGCACTCAGACATCCAAACGCGGATTACATACATTCCAACCAAATTGTGGCATTAACACTACCCGTGATTGAGCATGTGTGTGTGTGTGTGTTTGTGTGTGTGTGTGTGTGTAAAAAAGAGAGGGAGAGTGTAGTTGTACGAGAGTGAGAGAGGCAGAAAATATGTGTGTGTGTGTGTGTGTGTGTGTGTGTGTGTGTGTGTGTGTGTGTGTGTGTGTGTGTGTGTGTGTGTGTGCACTTGTAGGCCGGCCCCCTTTAAGAAGTGGAAAACATAAGCTGTGTTTAATTAAAACAGCTAGTCTTCTTTCTCAGGGTTGTGAGGCTTTTTATCATTCTTTCTCCAGCTGCTGCTTTCACGCCTACCTGTACTCAACTTGCCATTGTAGCGTTGACTTGCTTTACAATAGTTGGCCATTGTTTTCATGCAGGAAAGCTAATGTGGAGTTGGTGGGTAAGGGGCTTAACCTTGCTCGTTAGCCTGTAAACTAAATTATAAGGTAGGAGTAAATTGCAGTTTAGCATCCTGTACAAACTCACCCCTGCATTTCAAGCTCTTGCGTGTTTTGGGCTCAGTTCTTTGCGTCAACTTCTTCCTGTAAGTTCACATGAAAATGAACATTACCGAGCTTTTTTTGTGTGTGTGGCATGTGTGTCATGCAGAGAACAAGTCTCCTCCCCGGCCGTACGGACTGAACCACTCGGACTCTCTGAACCGGAGCGACCGCAATGAAGTCATTAACCCCCCGCTGGGCAGCAGCAACAACCAGCTCAACTCCTTCCTGCAGATCTACATGCCGGACTACACAGTCAGAGCGATCACAGACCTGCTATATGTCAAGGTGAATATACATAAGCATTAGCTTAATTCTCCAGCAGCTTAAAGGTACGCTGAGTGATATTTTAACATGAGCAAATCTACCATGGATGTTAGTTAGTCGTGGCTTACTGTGCCTTCAGAACTGGAAGTGACCAGGAGTGTCATACCAAACATTAGACTACCCTTCTGTACGGTTTATGAATAGTTTAAAATTAGTTTGTTAATAGTTGTTGGGTCATAAGCACTTTAAAAAAACATTAATATGCAGTTACTGCACATTAATAAAAAGCAAAGTGAGCTGTTATATCTGATGAATATGTGTACGGGATGAAGCTGATAGGTTTAATGCTGACCGATGAAGACAAAGTAACTAGAAATCTGCAGCCACACTGAACTGATGGTCACCCAAGATTTAGGAGCTTCCATATGCTGTCTGCAACTTTCATGAGCTTCTCCAAAGTTGTAGCCCTTCTTTTTCCGTCTCTAGACTGTAGAAGAAAATCTACTTTGGAAATGCTAAACTGTGTACACATTTGTATGTAGCATGTATCATAAAGACATGCAAAGCATGGGGTCCACAGACTGGTCCTGGGAACTTTGGACTTGAATACATAGTCGAATCTTCAGCTGTTCAGACAGCCAGGTGAACTTAATTCCATCACTTGTGTGCCAGTACAGAGGAGAGTCTTGATGCTCGTCTTCCTCTTCTTTACGGGCTGGTAAGTCAATCTGCACTTTTGGGCTCTAAGTGAGGTATGACACATACTTCATTTGAGGATTGCCTTCAGGTAGGAAGGGAAAGGTACATTTTTGGCTTTGTAGTCAGGTACACTTTCAAGCCTTTAAATCTGTGTGAACAGTGACAGGAAGCCAATGGAGGGACCACAGCAGTATAGTGATGAGGATAAGTCAAGAAAGATTGAAGACAAGTCATGGCACTGCATTCAGCATCTGTCGCAATGGTGTCCAACCAGTATGAAGCAGCAGTAGTCAAGTCTTAACTTAACTTTAACTTAACTTACTTAACTTACTTTTCAAAAGTAGGTCAGTTTCTTGTAAAATGTCTCTCAATGTTCGACTTTTTTAGACGTTAAAGTCAACTTCTCATTCAAACTTCTTGTTTGAATTTTTCCATTCCACCTTAAATGGTGCCTAGGGCGGTAGAATATAACGGCCACACGATTTAAGTTGGAACGGGGGAATTTGAACAAGAAGCTGACTTCGCAACATTTAGTGTTTGAGAGTTTGTAGCATTTAAGACCATTAAAAAAAACTGTGTTAGAACAATCAGCGCAGCTTTATTTTACTACAGAGGGGGATTATTTTGTTTTTACCTGCATATCTAATTTTGCTGTGGAGCTGCAACAGGACAATAAAAGAGCCTCCAACCCCTGCAGTAGGTGATGGGCTGCCATTAACAATGAAATGTTTGTTAAACATGCCAAGATACAAGTAAAGACCTGAGTTTCTGAAGGTGGGGGTTTCATGTCACCTCATGCAAGTCAGGTAGGGTGCAAATGACTGGCGTGCTGAACCAGTGATTCCAGGACTGCTGAGGATGGTCAGCAGGTTGACCATGAACACTACAGAGAAGAATCAGGAATGATTACAGTTTGGCTGCCTGAGTGTCGTGGAGCCTTTTAGTTACTGCCATGGGAGCAGTTAGTTACTGAAGAGGTTGAAGCCAGGCTAGTTCAGTTTTAGAAGCAGTTAGTGTGGGCTTCTTCAGAATGGTTACCAGTCTGGTAGTCTTTAAGAGAGTCAGTATGTCACCTGTTGTTATGGGCCTGTTTATGGTGGATGTGATGAAGGGAAGCAGATCATTGGAGCATGAAACATCATAGGTGGGATGGGGTCCTGTGAGCAGGTGGTAAGATTACTGGAGTTGTAGAGTATATTTGGAGGAGAAAAACATGTTAGGGAATTGTAGGGGAGAAATTAAGGACATATTGGGGGAATTTCCTGTTAACATTTCAAAGAGGGTAACAAAATCTAGATCTAGAGAAATGAGTATTGGGGAGGGTTTGATGACGGAAGAACTTGCATGAAAGATGAAAAGTAATGAAAGCGAAGAAGTTACTGTAATGTCCTGTTCTGGGGTCAGTCTGCTGAAGATCAGGGCAAGGACATTACCTTTGTTGGTTGGTAGAGATTTGTTTTGGGGGCAGGATTAACGGTGGGAGAAGACAGGAGTGTCTGTTAGCTCACATAACAGAACAGGCAGCACAAACATCTTGAGCTGTGCAATGACATTGCATTAGTGGCAGTTGAGAGACATACAGTGGCGCATGAAGTGACTCAGAGGAAGCCTGTATTAGCCTGTACTGTACTGTACAGCTTGTGGTACTGTGAAGTTAACATTAGCCATGATATTCTGTCCTTATCTGTGCTTGGTAGGTGACCCGTCAACAGTACCAGAACGCACTGATGGCATCACGTATGGACAAGACGCCACAGTCGTCTGACAGCGAGTACACCAAAATCGAACTGACTCTCACAGAACTCCACGACGGCGTGGCCGAAGAGACGGCCATCCTTCTCAACCAGACGCAGAACTGCGTGGCCCTTAAGAAGGCAAACCACACGGTGCACAACGAGGGTGCAGTCTAGCCACCACCGGGGTGGTTGGGAGGGGGTTTACGGTATGGTTTCACTCCCTGAGCCGTCCCCCACCACCCCCTGTAACAGTCAGACTCAGAGCTGCAACGTACTGCTCAGCAGCACCTGGGCTTTCCTGACCCCGTAACAGATGGGACAGCCGGTTCAGTTCCACATAAACCCCGCTGTGTGCCTGTCCACCAGACCAAAGAGTTTGGAGTTTGGACACCCTCCCCTTCCGTCACAAGGCCCTGAACCTACTCCCCTACTGTCCCCTATAAGGCGTCGGGAGGACTTCTGGGATAGCGGAGGACCACGAACTCAAATGGACCATTTTTTTCTTCTTCGGCCAATACTGTCATATGGTGAGTCAAAGACTGTGCCAAATACTGCTTTGAAGGAAACCATGAACCGTGTACCAAGAGCATTTTCCTCCTGTATTTATTTATTTTATAAGTCGATTGTATATAATATATATATATATAGATATACAGCTACACACACACACACACACACACACACACATATATATATATATGTATGTGTGTGTGTGTGTGTGTGTGTATATATATGAATGAATAGATATATTTGTGCATGTCTGTGGATATAACCGTCGGCACTATAAAAAAATCGAACACACTTTACAAAAATAACACGTTTTGTCAAATTCAGCAGCGTGTGTTGTATATGTGTGTACATGTGCCTTTGAGAGTATGACTGTTATACCTTGCACATGATATATATATATAGTTATGAATACAATACTGTATGTGTATTGGTGAGAGTCTTTTACATATATGTATATTACAGATATTGTTATTTTTACTATTCTAAATCAGGCATACGGTACAGTACATTTTACACCTTTTTAAAAAAAGAATCACGTTTTTGCCTTTAAAATCATATTAATTTTTTAACAAGTGCAATGAACCATATTCTATTTAAAAAGATGATTTATTGATAAAAAGAAAAAAATCTGTGTATTGTAAATTATAGATATATTTGTATGCATTCACTGTGTCTCTCAAGTTTCTCTTTGGTCCCAAATGTGTACAGGCGTAATCACTCTTTCACCAGCTGCGTGCCTAAAAAAAAAAAAAGAAAAGAAAAAAAAAACAAAACAGCCTAATTTATTTGTATCTGTGCCTCCTTTATGTGGGATACAAACCTGGGCTAAATGCGGTTTTGAATCTCAGTCAAATCAGTTGAAGGATTCTGTTACTATGCATACTGTTTGTAAGTGATTCCTTATTGCCTTGATGGTCACATACAGTGAACTAGCTACTGCCTGCTTCTGCCTGAGTGACAACAGCGACTGTGGCTTTTAAACCATTACACTAAGAGTTTAAAGACATTTCACATTAAAAAGACTCTATAAAGACTTCAGCAATCTTTGTGTATATGCTCCCTATATACTGCAGGAGGATCACAAGATATTTATACTGATCTTTGGACTGGTTGGTAAGTCGACATGCAGTCAGGTTGATGAGAGCGGTCTTTAGTCCGTTGCGGGTGTGAGAGCTCAGCAGCTTCATCGTGGTTCTCAGCAGAGAAACGTAGGCTGTGTTTTGAAGAGAGTTTCAGAATCAACGCCTCAGTAAATCTTCACTGACCTTAAATCGATTAAAACGTGACTCATAATCAAAGGACAGCTATTATTTATGTTTATGCATCTTCCACTGAAACACTACCAATAACATGCAGCAGGAAATTGACTACAATCAATACAGGCATATGCAAAAAGTCAAATACCCCCAGTCGGGTTACATGGTTTGTCTAAGTGATAAGTTAACGCTTCCTCTACAGAGAGCGCACCTGAATTTGTCTATGTGTCTGCCGAGTTTAACATACTGAGAATAATGAAAACAGCGTTCTGCCCTTTTTGCATCATCCACATTTTCTTTTAGAATGAGTTTGTTTCCTGGGGAGGATTTGTATGACAAAGTGTGCGCATGGCTATACAAGGACAAATAAAAGGTTAGATTGAGCACATTTGTAACCTTCTTTTGTTTCTTGCGCAAACCGTCTGATGTTTATGTACCGTGCTGTGCAAAAGTCATTTTTGCCAAATAATTTTATTATCTTCCATTTCCAGTCCAAACAGCCAGTGTCATTTTCCAGCGTCAAGAAAAAGCAAAGAGAATATATTTAACAGAAATTTACTCAATTAACCAGAAACTTCAACAATTAAATAAAATACTTTTTTCAGTACTTAGCAGGTCCACACTTTATTACAGCTTGTGTTCTTTTCAGGACGTTTCAGGATATTTTTCCACACCTCAAAAGTTCAGTTGGTTGCATTTTCTACTGCTCATGATCCAAATAAACCCAGTTACAGCTCACTCCACATCTCAGATGTCCAGTGTCAGTGTTCTGCTGCACATATTCATCCCCAGGTTTGGAGCTAAGGTGTGTTTGGGTAGTAGCTTGTGTGAATGTTGGTGTCTCTTTGAAGGGGAACATAACGTCCGTCAGGGACTCCTTTGGGAACCGCGTTCATTGAGCAGACAGCTGTTTTGAGAATGGAAGCATGGAAGAGTTGAAGTGACAGTAGAGTGCACAACAGTGAAGAGTAGGCAACTTAAATACTGATAGGTTTGATATTGTAGTTATGTGGTATTTTCTGTTAAATATGTGTTTTCTGTTTTCCTCCTGATGCTGAAAAATACAGAACTTGTACTTAATGATCATTTTGACTGGAAATGATTAAATAACGTCTTTGCACAGTATCGTATGTGTTATATAACGTCTAACAAATTGCCCCAAAGACAGTCATAACACTTGTTATTTTTATTTGTAAGCTGAGCTTTAGAATAGAAACAGTGAAATCAACTTATTTATGACATTTTATAGTTTTCTGTTGCCATTTTCAAACAAAATTAATGCACCATCACTGTATAGTGAGTTATTGAATCACTTTATTTGTTGCTCTGAGGCAAATTATTAGCCTACTATTCACACACGTCCTGACCTCAGTATCTGGAAAGGAAAAAAAAAATCCTGCATTTGAATGAAGATATAAATTAATATTTTATTTGACATATATATGTATATTTTGGTAGTTTTATTTAACTGTCCTGCTGTTATGACTGTACTTGGTCTTTTCTTGTTTCAAGTCAAACTCATTTGACTTCGCTTTTGTCCCCATTTTTATAATTACTATAATAATCTTTGTTTATTGAGCACTTTTTATACCTGTGGCAACTCAAAGTGCTTTACAGACCGGGGGAAAAAGGGAATCGATAGCCTCTAAAATATGAACCAACTTGAAGCCCTGAATTGAGCTAATTCAGTCATTTGCAGTAAACATCGATGTGTCTTCAATAAGGGAGCCTTAAATTCTTTTCATTTCAAATAGGAAGATTAGCCAGGTGTCCTTTACATCCCCACTGCTCTTCCCCCTGAGTGTACGACTAGGGACCAACTTCATTTTGAAGCTAATGTACAGTAGCTGCTCTGGTAAAGTCATATTACTGGCTTTGTTCTTGTAGCTTTAGAGTCAGTTCATTATTTAGCCACTGCTTGGCGCTGTCCTCTTACACTTCAACATCACTCAGTCACTTAATGTGCTTGGAATAGGGGCAGGTAGGATTGGAGCTCTGCTTTAATAAGAGCTGTGATGATGAGTGTCATGACACTGTAGCATGCAATGTACAGTTGTGTGCAAAAGTTTGGGCACACCTGGTCAAATGAAGCTCTGTTGATCTAATAAAAATAATAAAATAATGCGTCCTTTACAGAGAGCTCACTTCAGCATGGTGTATTATTTATGTTTACAATGCTGTTTATTTGCTGAATTTAACATGGGGGAAAATGGGGCATGTGTAAAAGTCATGTCACATTTTATAACTTACATCATATGTTAAGCTCAGCAAATACAAGTAAACTGTGCACTAAACCTGGCAGAAAATGTGTTCTCTGTAGAGGATGTGTGAATCTTATTTTCACTTACGAAATCACCAAACGTCATGTGTTTGTGTCCAATCTTTTGCATACACATACAGCCTCGTGAAAACCAAATGTAAGGAAAGTTGGTGGTCACCAGTAACAGTCTGCCTTGGACACATTAGTTGAGGATACTAGTCATGTATTTAGGTATGTATTATGAATGATGTTCTCTTTTTTGTTATGCTTTACACAAATTCCTCACTGCAACGAACAGAAAAACAGAGGGGCCTTTACAGATGGAATATGTGGTTATATTATGAACAGACCAACACATGAACTGGCAAAAAACGTAAAACTGCATGTTAATAAACTGTATGCAATTACACAAATAGACCTTTGCACAATTGGGGGTGACAATTAACAAAACAGCGTGTTTAATGAAGATATGCAACCCAACCAACTGCCTGGAGCTAACAAAGAACAATGCATTTTTGCCAAACGTACAACGTTGGAAAGGTGGTAAAAGAACAAAAGAGAGGTACATGCACATGCGGCGACTGGGGGGAACTGAACATATCACAGCACGGCAGAACCTCTTTTCTCCTAGTACTCATTCGGCACCCTTTCTTGCATGTCTGTAGAACTGTAAAATGCAAAACAATGAAATTGTTATTAATCCCAGTCCATTCCATGGGGATCCCCAGGACAGTCCACATCTCTGCTGCTGTTTCTGAGCGCGAGAACTGAATACAGCTGCGCTGGAAGCTGTGATAGAACAAAAATATGGGAACAGTTTGGGGTTTAAGGTCTTGTTCTTTGCTCATTAAAGCCCAAATAAGACACTTCTAAATAGTTTACCCAATATGGTTTATTATATAATATGCACTTGGAGCTTTATTACTATTATATTTGTGTGTACTAAAACTACTAAAGTTATGGCATTACTAAGACAAATTATTGAGCATGAATTATCATCCAAGTCCAGAACTTACTTTATAACTAGCACTGTAAGTTCTAGTTAGTGGCATGGTGCTTCTGGAGTTTTATTGTCTCATCACTATTTAGAGGCTTATATTCTAAAGTAAAGATTTCATGGATTTTTGGGAAGCAAACATATGCAAGGATGATATTTTCAACTTACTTCCACCAAAATATGAGAAACTCTTTGATTCTTTTTAGCCTCTTATTTGCACAACAATAACAAACTTCCAGAAGTATTTACAACTAATAATGCAATTATTAATGATTTGGCCATAGCAATTATGACCTCCATTTATGCACACATTCAGGTCATAACGAACAAAGCTTCATACAGAGTTAATAAGCCATTTACAATTGTGTAAATCTGGATTTACTGAACAAAGAACAAGACCCTAATAAACACACAATATGTGTTCCTTACAATAAAGTAATAGTAAACAAAAGGACTGTTCTGCAGATCCACAAGAACTGGAATGAGTAAAGCTGTACTGCTAATGAATGGCAGACAGTTCACGTAATGCCAAAATGTCTTGGAAAATGAAAATAAAAAAAAAACAAAGAGTATGTATTATGTATGTATTACCACTTGATGGAAGTAAGACGAACATCACTGTAAACTATGCAAAAAAAAAAAAAAAACAACTGTACGTTTTCATACACTGAACGGAAGCTCAAGACTACAGTGTCTTTTTAAGACACAGGCGAGCTCTTTAGGTTCAACTGCAGAGTAAATAAGAGTGCGAACATCTTGAAATGAAAGTGAACAAAGTATAAAATATGGTTTCCTTGGTTGTAGTGACTAAAAAAAAAGACAACTGAGAGAATACTATAACTACCTTCAGCGTAGTGCTGGGCGATACTGCTAAAAAAAGACTTTTTCTGAATATATCAATATATTAATTTAAGGCTAAAATAATCTGACAATTTGTTTTTCTTCTCTTAGAATTTCCAATAAGGAAACCTATTTAAATTGTATGTGTTATGAACTGTTACTTCAAAGCATTCTGAAGTACTTGGTAAATAACATACTTTGAAGTTACCAGGTTCTGGATATCATGAGTACAGCGCAGAACAAACAGGATGTTTTTTTTTAAAAAAAGGGAGCACCACAGTATTATAGGCATTATGTCACTGACATCAAATATATGCTATGTTGGTAAAATATTACTAAAATTGAAAAGTATGTCACAGTATATTGATATAAATGATATATCACCCAGCACTACTTCAGCGGTAGCTTACAATCAAAGTGTCTGCCTTGACATCCAGCCCAACTGGACAGTTTGGACAGTATATGATGGGGAGTCCAAGCCCAACATGAGGCTTTATTTATTTTTTTTAAAGAGCTGCCTTGCATTCACTTTTCCAGTTTTGTTTTTAAAACAATGGTTATGCTTCATCTTACATAATAAAAATAACTTGTATATGAATATGAATTATATTTGCTAGTTTTTCTGAAACATTCACCTTTCAAACATCAAAATGTGTCCACCTGCCCCAAAACATTCCCCCCCCCCCCATGAACCAGTTAAGACAAGATGATCAATAATAACTGTTAATCCTAACTTTCCATGGATTCATGACAACATTTTTCCTCCCTATAATAAAGTGATATACATTAAAAAAATACACTCTACTTATGGTAATACACAGTGCAGTAAATATACTGTAGTTTCATTAAATCGGATGTTAGCAAGCTTGTTTATATATACACAGTACTGCATGTCATTACACATACAATAGAACACTTCTTAATTTTTCTCCTATAAGTTAGATTCTAACCTTTTAAGGACCAGTTTAGCTGTTTTCTACCCTTTAAAAATCACATGCATCTAACGTATGTATTGCTTCACATTAAGTTTAAAAGGACTTTGTTTAGTAGGGAAACTAAAGGAAAAACAAAAACACTGGTCAGCGTGCTCTTAATCCTATTGGTCCACACAAGAGTATATTCTCCAATCACATCTAAAAACTGGCCTGAACTACTTTAATTGCCATGGCAACAGTCGCTGAGGGCAACTCCTGACTTTAGATTCGCCCATCTCATCAACAGTTTTTGATGGTAACTTGATGTCTTCGTCTGTTTGACCTGTGAACTTCAAATAAAAAAAAAAAAAAATCAGATGCTAATATTTCTTATATCTATTCAAAAGTTATTCCTAAATCCTCTTCTCACAACAGCTACAAAATACAGTATGTACAAGGTTTTTTTTTCTTTTTTCTTCTGCATATCAAGGTCACTTCTGCATGGTAGCTACAGTTATGAAACAGTAAGTTGCTAATGGCACGGAGGGATGCTGTTAAGAGTTTGGTATTATAAGTCTGAATACAAAAATACAGCATGTTAGATTCTGCATGACAATATTGTTTACTTTTTAAAATAGCTAAGTATCTGTACGTGTGGATGTAAAAGAGAAGGAGAGAAAGAAAGACAAGAAAAGCAAGAGAAATAGTATGACGGAGAATGAGAGGGAGAGAGCTTATGAAAGTGAAAGACAGAAAAAGAAGAGAAAAGGAGTGCGTGAAAGTGGATATGAGAGTGAGAGTGAGAGTGAGAGTGAGAGAGAGAGAGAGAGAGAGAGAGAGAGAGAGAGAGAGAGAGAGAGACAGGTTATAAAGCCGAAAGTGCCTCTGTAGACAGCACTATCCTTGGCAGTTGACATTGCTGCCATTAAAAAAAATAGTAATAATAAATCCAAGAGAGAACAACAGAAATCCCCACTGGCCTTATGCAGTTTGCCTGGCTCAGCAGTTACCAGGTAACGGGGGCTCTTGTGTTAGCAGCATTCTTTCATAGCTGACACATTAGCCGTCACCGCTCGCTGAAGCCCCTCTAAACTTCATTCACATTCTCATCACAGCCAGGCCTGTAATCGGGGCACCACAGCCTGGGTTTCTTAAAAAAAACTCCAACAGACTCACTTCTTTTTCTACTTCTCCTCAAGTCCTGTATGAGGCAGCCTTTAGCCAAATTAGTCAGCCTGTACTGCACGAGCAGACGGCTTAAACGAAAGGAAAAGTTTAAACAGGAATTACACAGATTTTTCAAAACATTTCTGTATAATGGTTAGGATGTAAACAAAGTTAGAGTGGTTTGATAAGAAATGTCCCATTACAGAGAGAATTTCCAAGCCAAATTAGAAATAAGTTGCATAATGCCTAAAACATTGTTTTAACATGGTGCTGAATTAAGATTTTGGCCTAAAATCTTTTTTAAATGGTGGAGAAGTATTACATGTAGGACGCTGTAAGGAAAAATAGGACCTAAAGAAAACCTATTTTTTCAGATTTACCCCCCAAAAGCTCACTAGACACGTGGAGGTTCAGGTGTTGTTTTGGATAGTAAATAAATGGCTATATTTACGATGTAGACATCAGTCAATTTCTCTACAATTAATAATGTATATCAAATGACAACAAATGACTGTGTTTGCATCATAACAATTGAAATATATTCATTTTGAAAAATCAGATGAATTCCACTTTAAAAGGAAGAGAAAAGTAAAAATAAAAGCATAACTAGTCCTCATAAACATGGACGGACCATAATTTGCTGTGGTGCCAAGCATGCATAGTCAAGATTTAAAATGCACAGACTTTCAAATGCACCATATACGACTTCAAAGGCCCCTTAGCCATTGGACCAGATATGACCTTACGATAAGCTCCACCCAGCCCTTAAGTAGTTACCAAGCCCAAATTTATATATAAAACCCTCTGTCTGACAACTATTCACACGAGTTGTACACATACATTTTCATGTAAACTCCTCCGAACTCCTGTCCTAAAGAAGCTACAGTGAGTTTATAGCAAAAGAAACTATGTGCTTTGCTGTTTTCCTTCAAACCGTTCCTCTTGATTGTTTGAAAAACGACAGTATGATTTCAGTATTGTTAAACTGACCGCATCTAGAGCATTTCTACAGTAATACTTTCACCAATATAAAAGTCTAGAAAAAAGTCTTTTTTTGTGTTTTCCCCTATTTTTTCCCTTTTTTTAGTAAGGAGGGATTGAATTGAGCCAAAGTGTGGTTCAGTAAAGTCTGATACATGTGCTACACATTCTCATACAGTTCAAAATAAGAAAAGAAAGGATTAGCTTTGTTTTCCCCTCTTCATTTCTTTACCAAGTCTCTGGCTCACTATTGCTCCCTTTGCTAAAGCTAAACATTTCAACAGCCAGTCAGGCCTGGCCAAAGGAGGTTACGTCATCTATTCTTCCTCCTCCTCTTCTTCTTCCTCCTCCTCCTCCTCGTCGTCGTCTTCATCGTGGCAGTGTGTGATCTCCTGGGGGGTCTGAGGAAACAGGTGTGGAGGTTTCATTTCGCTGAGAGAGCGCGTCAGCTGGCTGCGTTTGCAGTCAACATCCTTGCAGTCCATGCAGTGGCGGTTACGCGTGGCCAACGGTGACTCGATGTCTGTGTCCACGTGCGTGTGCTCCACTGTAGACTCATGAGGCATCTGGGCAAACAGAATAAATAAAACGTAAAGAACTGAAATGGAATATCTGGGCAGATCATGATAGCTGATGCTTAACATGTTGTGGCTAAAATCCAATCATTTGGATTTTAAAACAATTACATCATACCAGGGCTTCACAACAATTTGATAGAAACAATTAAATGCATCATGAAATGCTCCCTATCACCACAATTTAATTTGATGCTCTACAAAACTGTATCATTTGTTATGTTACTCTGCCCACAAAAATGCAAACTTTATTATGAATCAATTTATTTTAACATTCAAAAATTGATGCAGCTGAATCATCAGGATGATGCATTTGAATGTTTTACACCAGCAAAGCCTTCATTATGATGCATATACACTACTATTCATTCAAGATTTTGAATAAAAAAATATAATTAACACAATTTTGCTTCTTCGGTTTTAAGAGCTACAAGGTTAACACTGCCAGCAAACACTATACATTCTGGGGATGTTTTAACAGAAAAGATTTGGGTGACTACTGACTTCTAGTGTTATCAACATTAGCCTTGTAACTCCAGCGCTAAACTAAAAAAGTTTGGACATCAGATGTGTGTCATCTAGTGTATGTGGAAAGACTAATAATCCCTTTAACAAGTGTTATTCAAAAGTGACTTACACAGTGTAGATTGACCTCAGAATGTAAAACAACAGTTTACTTATAACAAATCATTTTCAGAACAAGAAAAATTTATAACGTGGTAAAAAATAGCAAACAGGTGTTCTGGATCTAAACTGCATTAAAGTTCATTCTTGATGCTATACAGCTGTCTTAAATAGTATGGAATCATCTACAAGCTAGTCATCAAAAACTTCTTACTTTTTTCCTGCATTCTACAATTGTTTAAACTACTCAGAACAGAAATGAAAAATCAAAGAATTCAAATATACCCCATTAAAGTCTATCAAACTGACTACACAATATCGGAGCAGAACGAAGTAGAAGTAGAAGTAGAAATGTGTGTTAAAGTTTGGCGTGCGGAAAACAGTATTAATGCCATAATAATGGCCAGAAAAGTGAGGGCAGCTCAGCAGAGGCTGGATTATAGTGGTCCTAATACCCTCCACAACTGCTGCTTTCAGATTAACCTTCATAACACTGATTTGGTTAGCAGTGTGCTGTTGATTAAGCTTGAGTATAGGAGTGATTATTGCATAGATAGGCAGTCCACGCTCAGGTAAAATCTTGTCCTCGTCCAGTAAGTAAATCGCCTCTTATCATTAATTCACTAACAATCTATAATGGATTAGATTTTATACAATGTCACATTTTGAATGGTTGTATCTGGTCTTCTACAACTAATTTTGCATATAATCATTAACGACTGACCAAATATACTGCAAAAGATGTTATAGTGCAAAATATAATTTCTCAGTTGTGGCTGACTTACTGGTATGTTGCCTTTATTTAGCACCAACTATTGGTTAAGACTATCATAACTTCTTAAAATAAAAGGTAATGTAACTACTGTTTTCCAGAAAATGCTAAAGCCTCAGCTTTGAGACTGTAAAGGACAACTTAATACATTTTCACAGCAAATTTTACAGAAACAGTAATTTAATTTAAAAAAAATGGAGTTATCTTTTCCCCCACAGGCCTGACCAGCCTATGTCTCCTTAAAATGCCCACTTACATGTACTTGCACTATAGATCAAGTGTATTGATGCATAATTAGACTAAGATGCAGCAACCATTCAAATGTATTACTTATTAATCAGTTAACTTTTTTTGCCAACACAGCATGAGCTTTGGGTTAAAAAATAAAGACTAATAATTATGTCCAGTTCTGGCTTTTTTTAAAATACAACCAAAGTTGTAGTAAAAAAAATGAATAGCTTTTAATGTGAAGCTCACATGGTGTAAGCTAATTGAACATAGATGAGTATATAAGAAGGAATACAATAACAAACTGGTCTCACCAGCACATGTGCGGCTCTGAACAGGTAGCTGAAGGGGTAGTAGAGCAGGTTGATGAAGGATGCGGCATACAGGTCAGCATATCGCATCACCTGTGACGCAAACAGTGTCTGCCGAGAGCCACTGCGGAACAGACTACCCATCATGCCGTAGCACATGTCCATGTCATGGGTCACTTTCTAGAAGAACGAAATCAGACAAGGACACTTTTCATAGATTCATTCATCATAAAATATTCATATAATGTAATGAGCAATGATTACAGATGGATAAAGAAATTGAAAACAAAAAATGTTTGGAGGTGATGTGACCGCAATCATCTATGAAACCTTATTCATTTGCAGAGTTCGTTTCCACAGTATGGTACAGTAAAGTATGGTTACAAATCTGAACGCTGCACGCAGGCAAGGTTCTCTTTAGCTTGTGTAGTCGCATGATTTCTTAAGCAAATCTATATTAAAAGTAAATACAAACAATAGCAAAAACAACAAATGAGCTGAAGGTTTAGATTTATGTTTTACTGCATCTGGTTTTATGTGAGAGTCAGACAGCAATTCCAGATTGCTAGCATTTTTTTCCCCCTAATGGCAGTAATCTGACTCCAAAGACCGTGCATAACGATTCTATGACCATCTTTGACCAATTAATAGTTTGCAACATTGCAAACTCCACCTAAATGTTCCAGCTTGGCACACTTTGTACCCAGCATGAATGGTTATCAAATGGTGATAAAATGTGTGGTAACAGATTTGTTGCCATTCTGTACTGTACTGCACTGCCCAGTGGAAAAATAGCAACAGATAACAGTTATTACACTGTACAATACAGCAGAAATGGATTCTGTGCACGGTGCCTTTTGTGTCTTTGTGCTGGACAATGGCTTCAGTAAACTGCAAGTGTGTATTTTAGTGTTAGTTCTGGCCCATTAAAAGTTTCTATACACCTTGTTTCTTTTTCAAATGAGAATGAGCAAAAATGCCAGCAAATGTTTTTTGTTAACATTTACAGTTATCAGCTAATACTTTGGGTGTGTTTGACATCAATGTCAGATTCATCAAAGTGTTTTTCTAGGTATTAAAAGTAGATTTTGTCTAAAAAATACATACATATATACATATTGAAAATCTTTTGACCCAAAGGTAGTTAAACACCTGAAAGTGCTGATTTCTGACATCACAACAAGGATTTGCAGAATGAATGTGTGTGTACCTTCACTCGTCTCTGGATGGCACTAATGTCTGGTCTCTCGTTGCTGCTGCTGTCTAGATGTCTAAGAGAGAATGAGAGAAAGAAAAAGATAGAAACAGAGAACATATAGGTCACATCAGCAAGGGAAACATAGGGACGGAGAGAAAGAGGGACAAACATGGGAAAAAAAGGAAAGGGAAAATGGAGCAAGTCCAAAAAGATCAGGGCGGGAGGGAATGTCATGGAAACAGACAGCCATACAGAGGTCATCCCGTTTAAAAATAACCCTTCATGTGTGAACCCTATGCTTTATCCACAGATGAACCCTTTGACCGCTGCACACTTTGTACCCTGAGCTCACGTTCTCTCTCTCACACACACTGACACGGTTTTTGTAATACGTCAAGATATGTCTCTCACACACACACTCACACACTCACACACACACACACACACACACACACACACACACACGCAATAGGTGCTTGCATTTATTTAATAAATAGAATTGAATAAATATCGATATTATATAAAAACAAACTTGTTTTACATACAAACACCGGCCAGCCACTTCATTTAAGCATTGCTGCTGGAGTTGTTAAACACCCCAGTTTCACTGCTGAACTGAGAATAGTCGACCAATAAAAAATATCCAGTCAACAGCGTCTTTTGGGCAGTGTTCTGTGACCACTGATGAAAGACTAGAGCAGCGGTGCACAAGTCCAGTCATGGTACATACCCTACACACCCACTAAGCCGGTTAACAGAAGTTGAATTAGGTGTATGTGAGCAGGTAAATCACCAAACTGTACTGGACACTGGCCCTCCAGAACCGGAGTCATGCACCCCTAGACTAGAGGATGACTAACACAAACTGCAGCAATAGATGAGCTACTGTCTTTGATGTTACATCTGCAGAGCGGACCAACATAGTAAGCGTGTCTAATAAAGCGAACAGTGAGTAAAAACTCCTGCAGCACTGTATCTGATTCACTTGTTCCAGCACACTAACATGGCATTGAGAATGATCCACCACCCAAATGTCCTCTGTGGTGGTCCTGTAAGGGTTTTGACTCTTGAAGAACAGAGTAAAAGGGGGATAACAAATGACGCAAAGAAACAGATCAGCTACAGTCTGTAATTGTAGAACTACATGACTAAACACCTTAACAGACTTTAGGAGGGAAACTCATTCTATGAATAACATAAGCGCTGCGCTTCCAGACGAGCTGAATGCTTTCTACGCCCGTTTTGAGGCAAATCACACTCCTCTGCGGAAAGAGTCCCCGCCCCCGCTACCGCCGAGTCAACACTCCCCTCCATCTCTGTGGCTGACGTGTGCAGAGCCTTCAAGCTCGTTAACATCCGCAAGGTAGCAGAGCCTGACTGGATCCCTGCACGCGCTCTCAAAACTTGTGCACATCAGCTGGCAGGAATGCTTACAGACATTTTTAACCTCTCTCTCTCACTCTAAGTTGTTCCTGCATGTTTCAAATTGGCCACTATTGTGCCAGTTCCAAAGTCAGCCAGGGTTAATACTCTAAATGACTGGCACCCGGTTGCTCTGACCTCCATCATAAGCTGAGAAGCTGGTCAGAGATTTTATCTGCTCCTCACTACCTACCACTCTGGACCCACTGCAGTTTGCTTACAGACAGAACAGATCCACCAATGACACAATATCCCTGGCTCTTCACACTGCCCTCTCCCATCTAGACAAAAAGAACACATATGTGAGAATGCTCTTTGTGGACTACAGCTCAGCATTCAACATCATTGTGCCCTCAAGGCTCGACATTAAGCTTCGGGATCTGGGTTTGAACGGTTCTCTGTGCAGCTGGATCCTGAACATCCTGACAGGCTGATGCCAGGTGGTAAAGATGGGCAACATCACCTCCTCCTCACTGACCCTTAACACCGAAGCTCTTCAGGGCTGTGTGTTCGGCCCTCTCTTGCACTCCCTGTACACCCACGACTGCTCAGCCAGACACAGTTCCAATGTCATCATCAAATTTGCAGACGACACCACAATTGTTGGCCTGATCTCCAATGACAACCTACAGAGAAGAAGTCAGCTTTCTGCCAGGAAAACAACCTTTCTCTCAATGTCAACAAGACCAAGGAGCTCACAGAGGACTTCAGGAAGCAAAAGAGAGTGCACACCCCCATCACCATCAACGGAGACCATGGTAGAGAGGGTCAGGAGCTTCACGTTCCTCGTTGTTCACTGGAACTGACATGGAGCAAACACACCCCACGGGAGGTAAAGAAGGCTCAACAGCGCCACTTCCACCTCAGGCGACTGAAGAGGTTTGGCATAAACCCCAGCATCCTCAGAACATTCTACACACGTACTGTGGAGAGCATTCTAACAGGCTCCATCACTACCTGGTATGGAAACTGCACTGCCATTGAGTGGAAAGCTCTGCAGAGGGTGGTGCAGACAGCCCAGTACATCACCAGGGTCCAGCTTCCAAACCTTTTGGATTTATACACCAGCTGCTGTCCAAGGAAGACCAGGAGGATTCTAAAGGAGTCCACCCACCCAAGCCATTGTCTGTTCTCACAACTGCAGTGCGGGAGGAGGTACAGAAGCATAAAGTTCAGAACCAGCCAGTTCCAAGAAAGTTTCTTCCCCTGGGCCATCAGGCTGTTGAACAGCCAGTAGTGCTGGTGTATCGGTCTATAGGCCTGTCACTGCACCTGTGAGTCATCATCTTCATGGACAATCACCACCTCATCCACATCTCATCAGACTCACTCTGATTCTCTGCACCTTCAATCTAGCAATTTATTATCTAGCAACTCATTTATTATCTACTTCAGACTAACTGCACATACTGAATGTGTACAACAGCACATTCCATAGCATTATTTCATAACTTATTACTGTATAACTGTACATTGGAATAGTGCAATACTAGTGTATATTGTGTATATGTGTATATTCAGAGTGTGTGTGTGTGTGTGTGTGTGTGTGTGTGTATATTCAGAGTGTGTGTGTGTGTATTCAGAGTGTGTGCGCGTGTGTGTGTGTATATATATATATATATATATATATATATATATATATATATATATATATATATATATATATATATATTCTTCTTAGATATTTATACAATTTTTGGTATTTAAATTCTATAAGGGGGCTACGCATAAGATTTTCACTCACTTTCCACCTGTGTAAATGTGATGAGACAATAAATGTGATTTGATTTGTAAGTACCTTAAAGTAATTGAAAATGTGTCAAATGCATTAAATAATGTGTCCAATATTTGTTATGTACAGTACTTTGATTTGTTAAATTCCTTTAGCAGCACTTAATTTAATTTAATGAAGGCTTGATTAGATAAACTAGATACAGGATTGTAACTGTAAATACTGGACATCCTAGAGCAGAGAGTTGAAAATGGTTAAGCTAGCACACTCACACACACTAAATCACAACTTGCTTATTTGTACTTCTCCTGTTAGTGTTTTTTGAACAAATAAATGCTAAATAACTTTACATATCCCTTTCTCAGAAGACTGCACAGAACTGTACATGTACGTAGTATGTATGAGGTATGCATCAAATCTTTATCTAACTTTAAACTTTAATCTTTTCCTCAATAACCAAAAAGAAAAGGTTTTGCTTTTTATTTCTAAACAAATAAGACATGGAGCATATGTTCTGTATAAAGCAACATGTAAAGCCAAGACCACTGTGCTGTATGCAATACTGTAGGTTAGCACTATTTATCTCAGTTTTTCCCACAAAATCAAGACATTTTTTGTCCTAAAAATATACAAAGACACTCTCCACCACACACACATAGGACATTCAGGTGCTCAGGCACTACAAAGAAAGGCTTTGCTCACTTGTACAGCTCTGCCAAGAAAATGTCCAAGCCCTGGAGTTCTTCAAATAGTGCTGTGAAAGACAAACAGAGAGATAGTCATGAAACCCTGCCACATACCCCTGTCTCTCTCTCATTCTCTCTATCATTCTCTCTCTTTTTCTCACATACTCCAAAAGCATTCCAAATTTCTCTATCCATTCCAATCATGAGCACACTCTTAAAAATAAAGGTGTCAAAAAGGGTTCTTTGCAGTGACACCATAAAAGAACCGCTTTTATAAATGAGATACGAGTGTGAAGATCCTTTTGAAAGGTTAAACAAACTCTACATAACGTAACGTTAATGTAATGTAATGTAACTAATGGTTTTCTTAGAACTGTACATCATCCATTTGTCATTTGGACTTGGGACTACAGTAGCCTGGAGGTTTATGCACACTCACAGGCCATGACACATCTATTCTGTAAAAAAAGCAGCTGAATTTTGCTTTATTGTTCTCATTTGATAACTTTAGATGCAACACAGTGTGGACACAGTTTGAAAGGATATTTCAACCAAAGTAAATGGGGTTAACAGCATGGAAAACTAGTATAACGGCCAGCTGCCATAGTAATATCTGACAACTAGGGCTGTATCAAACACCACAACACTGCAATAAAAGCATGTTGTACAAGGCAACGACACAACTGAGCATTTGCTTTTAATTTTTGCATGAGAGCACAGCTGTGTAAAGTGAAGGCTGTTTTAGACCAAGAGCGGTAACTATGTCACTGATCGACGCCATACGCTATGTCAATCAGCCACTTGCAGCATGTACTGCTAGAGCGGTCACTCATACAGTAAGCTTTTAAGGCACTCCCAAAGTGTTTTCCCTTGTGACTGGTGTAAAAGAACAAAAGTACTGTAATAATGTTCCTTTGTCACTGTTGCTCTGTGGTATAAAACAAACTTGTCAGCCTATTTTAAATTGTTATCCGCTTAGGTGAGTGCTGAAAGACACCCACAACGCTGAAAAGAAAGCATGGAGGTCTGGAGAATACTTATACTGGAATCAACATTTATAAATATGACTTTAACAGTGATTAAACAGCAGGTTCCCAACCCAATTTAAACACAGCATTAAACAAGTACTGAAGTCCACATACAGTGGGGAAAATAAATATTTGATACACTGCCGATTTGCAAGTTTTCCCACCTACAAAGAATGGACGTGTCTGTAATTTTATCGTAGGTACATTCTACTGTGAGAGATCTAAAAAAAAAAAAAAATCCAGAAAATCACATTGTATGATTTTTAAATAATTAATTTGCATCATATTGCATGAAATAAGTATTTGATACAATAGAAAAACAGAACTTAATATTTGGTACAGAAACCTTTGCAATTACAGAGGTCAGACGTTTCCTGTAGTTCTTGACCAAGTTTGCACACACTGCAGCAGGGATTTTGGCCCACTCCTCCATACAGAGCTCCAGTTCTTTCAGCTTTCGGGCTGAACATTGAGTTTCCACTCCCTCAAAAGATTTTCTATTGGGTTCAGGTCGCCCTGCAATGGACTGGCGACCTGTCCAGGGTGTAATCTGCCTTCTGCCCGAAGACTGCTGGGATAGGCTCCAGCACCCCCCCGTGACCCTGACGGAGAAGCGGCTTAGAAAATGGATGGATGGATGGGTTCAGGTCTGGAGACTGGCTAGGTCACTCCAGGACCTTGAAATGCCTCTTACGGAGCCACTCCTTAGTTGTCCTGGCTGTGTTTTGGGTCATTGTCATGCTGGAAGACCCAGCCACGACCCATCTTCCATGCTCTCACTGAGGGAAGGAGGTTGTAGGCCAAAATCTCGCGATACATGGCCCCATCCACCCTCCCTTCAATACGGTGCAGTCGTCCTGTCTCCTTTGCAGAAAAGCTCCCCCAAAGTATGATTTTTCCACCCCCATGCTTCACGGTTGGGATGGTGTTCTTGGGGTTGTACTCCTCCTTCTTCTTCCTCCAAACACGGTGAGTGAAGTTGATACTAAAAAGTTCTATTTTGGTCTCATCTGACCACATGACCTTCTCCCAAGCCTCCTCTGGATCATCCATTGGCGAACTTCAAACGGGCCTGAACATGTGCTGGTGTGAGCAGGGGGACCTCACGTGCCCTTCAGGATTTTAATCAATGACGGCGCAGTGTGTTACTAACGGTAATCTTTGAGACTGTGGTCCCAGCTCTCTTCAGGTCATTGACCAGGTCCTCCCGTGTAGTTCTGGGCTGATTCCTGGCCTCTCAGAATCATGCTTACCCCACGAGGCGAGATCTTGCATGGAGGCCCAGACCGAGGAAGATTGACAGTCATATTGTGTTTCTTCCAATTTCTAATAATTGTGCCAACAGTTGTTGCCTTTTCACCAAGCTGTATGCCTATTGTCCTGTAGCCCATCCCAGCCTTGTGCAGGTCTACAATTTTGTCCCTGGTGTCCTTAGACAGCTCTTTGGTCTTGGCCATGGTAGAGAGGTTGGAGTGTGATTGATTGAGTTTGTGGACAGGTGTCTTTTATACAGGTAACAGGTTCAAACAGGTGCAATTAATACAGGTAATGATTGCAGAGCAGGAGGGCATCTTGAAGAAAATCTAACAGGTCTGTGAGAGCCAGAATTCTTGCTGGTTGGTAGGTGATCAAATACTTATTTTATGCAATAAAATGCAAATTAATGATGTAAAAATCATACAATATGATTTCCTGGATTTTTTTTATATTATGTCTCTCACAGTTGAAGTGTACCTAGATAAAAAATTACAGACCTCTCCATTCTTTGTAGGTGGGAAAACCTGCAAAATCGGCAGTGTATCAAATATTTATTTTCTCCACTGTATTCTAGTTTAACCCCACCCCTCCTTCTGTCAATGGTATTGCATATCATAGAGGCAAGGCACTCAAACACCCCAAGCTGACAATCTGTCAATGCAACAGGTTTAGGCAAACTACCCCTGGGCTGGGAATCATTTAAGATGTTTTGATTCTGATACTTTTTGATACTTTTAAATTACATATCAAACATGGGTGCAGCTTAAACCAGAAATGATTGTGAGGTATATTTATGAACCACAAAGACATGCAAAATAGAGTTTACATCAGAAACTTGCTTACAGAAAGTAATTTAACACCCGTTTAGATTTTACACCAACCACGTTTGTTTACCTCAGTGATGCAGACTGACTACTCTACTTATAGTAGTCAATGCAGAGATTTGGTCGGTACCAAAAACATATTTAATGTTGACACCCAGTGCTCACTATCTCATTTAGGCATCCATTTTGGAATAAGCATCCTTTAGGTAGAACTATCTCTATTTTGCAAGGACTCACAGCTTTTGTCTGTCCAGACGTGCAGCTCCTGAGCCAACTCAGGAATCACTAGGAAGGTCCTCCAGCCTTGGCGTTTTTTGGATTTCAAAATGTCTCCAAAAATATGGTCCCCGATGTAGATGATATCCTTCCCTTTAGCACCCAGCAGATCACACACAATGTCTGAGGATCCTGAACAATGAGGACAAAAAGAGGTTTTCAGCAACAACAACACTGTGACAATGAAAAACTGAAAAGAGCACAATGAGATGTAAACAAGTGGAAAATAAAACTGGTGTCATCTTTAGCATGTAATTTATAAGGATTCATGTGACTTTCTGATGTATGAGGGGGTGTGTGAAGTGTGTTGAGGGAATGTGCAGAGTATTAAAGAGTGTTCAGAGTGTGGATAAGTATTTATTGGGTGTGAGGCATATGGCCACATAAGCTACGTATGGCATGTGTGGGTCACCTCCAGAGTAGACTATGCCGTGTTGCAGAGGTCCAGTGTATGTTCCAATCTTCAGTCGTCCGGTAGTCTACAACAGAGAATATAGTGTTCAGCATTTAGGCAGAGATATATAAATGCAAAAACACAAATGACAATGTCCCAGTACTTTGCAAAGCACAGTCCTGGTTTACAAAACGGATAATCCAAAATCTAAACAGTGACTGGCAAAGCCACATCTGAAGTCACTGTGTAATACTCCACGTATACAACACAGACATGTCCTGAATTCTGTATTAATATGCAAAGTTATCAAAAACCATTGTGCTATTACTTAATATAAAATAATCCTTGACTGTAATGTTGCTTAGTAACCATATCATAAACTGAACTACATTAATGTCCCGATTGGCCCCTCCCACTCCTCCATGTGCTTCTGTTTACATGTCCGTGTGCTTCTTTGGTTGGTTTCCTGCAGGTTCTACCCCCTTGTTTCTTGTCTCCTCTTTTGATTGTTCCCACCTGTTTTCCACTTGTGTCTTGTGAACCCTCGTTAGCCCTCTTGTATTCATTTTTGTTATGTCTGGCCCTCCTTATTTCCGGGTTGGCTCCCTGAACCTGGACTGTTATGACCATGACCCTAGATTTGCCCTGAATAAATCTCGCTCATCTCACCATATGCGTCCGCCACATCATCACTCCCCACCGTTACAATTAAACTACACTGCATTGTAGACGAATTGTTTATTGTGATGACTAGGAATATATTTTATTGTTTACTGTTGTTAGTCACTGTTCTCATTCTATTTCATATTTATCAAATAAGTTGGATAACTGAATATTAATTCATAATGTTGCTGTTGTATTTAGTATTCAGACTCATCACTTTTTTAATCCCAAAATTTAAAGCCTAGACTACAACAAACTTCATCAGCAAAAGCCTTTAGATAGAAAGTTTACTGTTAATATCTGGAAAATATTAAAAATAAACCGAGGTGGTTTAAACGGCTGGTTTAGCTATGCATTGTGAATTAATGCCCAACATCCACATCACTTAGCTGTCCAACAAAGTCCAACAAACTGCATGTCTTTCCATGTGGCCACCGAAACCAATAGAGCAAAAATGCTGAAGAAATCACATGTGGGAGCACTTTAAATTATTTAGGGTGTTATAACAGGGAGGTATAACAAGTTTGATGAATCCTCTCAAATATGTAATTGTGAGTCTTATCCAAGTACTGCTCAGTAGGCAAGGCTACGTGCCTTCCGTCTTGGCCCATTTCAGCTTATTTGTAAATATCACAATATAACAAACACACTTAAAATAATGTTGACTGTGAACATAAATACTGTTTTTGGGATTAAAATTGGATATACCAACGCATATATGAAGTCTGGACCAGCCCTACTAATTAGATTAACTTACATTTAAGTTGAGAAAGTTTTTGCTTCTGTTTCAAGGTGTTGTTAAGCAGCAATTTATTAAGTACATTATATGCCCATAATAACAAAATCCTAGTTAGTAAAATTCAATAAAATAACAACCATACATTGTTCAGTTCAAACATATCTTTGCTCTCAGACTTGCAAACTGATCTGAGCCAGCAGGAGGAGAACTCTCTATGAGTTCTGTACTCGGACTGGAGGTTTTTTCTATGAACTCTCCACTTTATGTCCTCAGCAACACTCAATACTGTGATGTGCTGACAAGCCAATAGGTAGTCACTGAGGAGGCATGCTGTGCAGCAGACTAGAATGTTACAGATGGTGGAGTAGTGAAGCTGCTGACTGTGTGAGAATGCGTAGAACTCACCGTATCAACCTGCCTCAGCACAGTTCCCTCTCCGAAGAACAACGGTTTTCGTGCATCCACCAAGATCAGATCGAAGTAAGACTGCCATGGGCGATGAGGAGAGCCATGCTATAGAATATACACAGTGAATTTTCTAGAGTGAAACCACATTACTGCAAAAAGTGATGGCACAATGCCACTTTATCCTTTCTGATACAATGCCAATACAGAAACTTTAACAGGTTTCCCAGTATGGGTGTTACGAATACACATGGTAATAACAGACAAAAAAAGAAAGAAACAGAAGAATTAACAAAAAAATAAATAAACAAACAAACAAATAAATGTGAAAGATATTTTCTTATTCTGTATCGAAAACATTGAATCTTGTATTTTTGTATCATTACACCACTAGTTTTCACCCTTTTTAGGAAATCATTTTCCATGACTTTTCAAGGACAAATATACACTACTGCTCACAAAAGGTCATTTTACAATAACACACAATTGCAGATATTTTAAAAATTAAGTAAATAACTAATCCTCAATGACTCTTATCTAACCGAATGCTATGCTGAAACATACTAAAACAAAACGTTCCTCAACCAATCACTTGATCAAAAGTTCCAATAAAATATTAGACGGGAACTACAACAAGCTAGTGTGGGTTATTGTAGCCTCATGTTACCAGATGTAAGACTGTACCATTCCAAACTACAATGAATGCACACTCAAACTAGGGATTAGTGGCTAAAAATTTGCACTCTTGGATGGCTTAATGGATCAACTTTACACTTTTCCAGGAATTCACTAATATTTGCAGGACAATTTATCAATTTTCTGATTGTGCAAGTGTTTTCATAACTGGAAATCTAGACTAAAACTCGCAAGGTTTTCAAGGTTTTCCAGGACATCTGCGAATCTAGCTTTAGTGTCAACTAATACAGCAATTCAGTGTTTTTAAAATGAATCACTACATGTAATGAAGATGGCCATGTAAAAATGGCATGCCAAAACTGCTCAAATACTCTACCACTTTACATAAAGACATACATAGCCAACAATACAAAAACATAGCATTATGATTTTTTGAATGAACCCTTTCGCACACAAGAAATGTATATTACAGTGCAAATAAACTTTGCTGAATTTGTAACTCTAGGAGGATCTAGTCCCAGTTTTTACATACTAAATACTTGTACAGTACTGTGCAAAAGTCTTAGGCACCCAAGACACATTTTGTAAATCTATTTATTTGTGTACTATATGTTTATTTGCTGAGAAAAGTGTTAATATTTGAATAAACAAAACTTATAGAATATTAATTGAATATTAATTCATAATGAATTTTCACACACACACACACACACACACACACACACACACACACACACACACACACACACACACACATTTTATATATATACATATATCTCAATGGTCATTTTATGGATGTTACTGTGTTTGTTTAACCCTTTTCAAGCCTCTCCTCAAGGAAGCCCAGTATTATATGTAGTTAAAAAGCAGCTCTGTGGTGGCTGTGAAGGTGTCAAAGAAAAATATGGACCCAAGAAATTCTTCTTTTTTTTAATTTTATGTTTATTTGAATTATGAATATGACTTTATTATAATGTATATTGTGATAAACTCACTGCTGAGGTAAATTGTTTAATAATTTGCTTAGATGCCTAAAATTTTCACACAGTTCTGTATATCAGCATCATTTTCGACACATATGTTAAAAAATACTGAATGTCTAACCAGAATTCCTACATTTTTGCATCGCTAAGATGACGTAATTGTACTGTAATACAAAGTTAGCTACTCATTGTTCTTATGTTATCTTTAATTTCCTATATGAGTGCCAGCATTTTCTGCTGATATCAGCCTGATATGAATACTGGGTTTTGAATCAGTGCTAACTGCAGACCAGTGTAACTACTCACAAAATTCACATAAACTAGTCAAATAAAAGACTTACCCTAGGCCCAAAAGGGAAATCGAACAAGTAGGTCATGATTTTCTGCAATTAAACACAAAAGAGTGTGAGGATCATTATTCTGGGAAAATTATATAAAAGTTTATGTATGCATTTAGATTTGTATGTAATCATGTGTGTTGAAACAGCTGCGTGATATTTGTAAACTCACATCTGTATATTTGTAGTCACTGTTGGTGGCCAGAAACACTTTGGTAACTTCATTCATGCGGCTCAGCAGCAGCGGCAGCTTAGGCTTTGGAAAAGAGAACGCACAACACATTCAGGTCTACTGCTTTCGTTGTATTAATACAAAAGAAAAATTTTAAAAGATCAAGCAAACTTACATCTTTCACCACATACTTCTCTAGGTTTTCTACTGTTTTTTCCTTCAGAGTTCCCTGTGGAGAAGAGTTCAAGATTACATTACGCAGTAGGGCTCGAGTGATATGAAAATGAGAGCAACATGGATTTCAATGTGTAATCTAATAATTCACATGATAATTGATGATATTTGCAGATGAGATTTGCAGCACCTTAACATCAGGCAGTATTAGCAAACAATTAATATATCAGTCAGGCTCTAGCTAACGCAGCTTCATGTGTCCCATCATTATTGCTGGAAGCCAATGACATTACTGAGAGCTTGTTCACATGTGTCCAGATATTTATGAAAGCACATTTTTCTCTCTACATTAAAAAAATAAATTTGCCCAAACAAGCAGCATTTTAAAAAATTCTCCATCCACACAAGAATACAAAAAAAAGTAAAAAACCTTGCAAGCATTACATCCCAGGAGCCAATAACATGCCATAAAACAGGTTGACAAACAGCATAAAAAGAATGAAGAAGCATGTTTATTGCAAGAAATACCAAGAACGATCTTGTGGTGAGGGCATGTGACGGCATGTTGCTTAAACAACAACAGGCTATGTCTACAAATATTTAAAACAAAAACAGTGACACAATAAGAGGAATTCTCGCACGGACTGACATTGTAATGACATACTAAAGCTAAATTAGCTAAACATGTAATCAAATGTGTATTACTGAAACTATCCGGTCCTCAGCTATGGCAGATTGAATAACACGGAATAGAGTAAAACTGCACTGAGTAAAACTGCACTGAGTAAACTCATGCTGATGCTGGGCAAGCACAGTATACTAAACCAATAAGCGTCACTGGGCAACACTCCTAACAGTACGTTCACCTACCCCTGTAACATAGTGCAAAAGTTATGGCACATTTTATGTTTTTTCAATATGTTAGACAGGTTAAATTAAATATGTAAATGAATGGAAACAGTGAACTAAAATTGTAAGAAAAATTGTTATTTTCAGAGGTTATTTTGTGTTCTTTACTGTTAGTTCCTCTATATCAAACAACAAAATAAAAGGAATTGTTCACAGAAAATGTCTCTTCCCTGTAGAGGATGTGTTTATTTATTTTCACTTAAAAAATGTAATTTTAGCAGGAGGTATTCAAATTTCTTTTAGTCAGTCACAGAAAACAGAAGGAAATAAAAGAAAATACGTTCCAAAATATCCATAAAAGTGTGGGTGGGGTTCGAATGCAGTGATAGTTCTGAGGCAAGTCTTGGCTTTAACATCTATTGCACATGACCATTTTGTCATTCTGTACCAGCTCTTGTACATTATCATTTTAACATTCCGCTCCGCTACCTTAAAGTGGACCCAGTCAACGGCGTCTCGTACGTCCTGGAACATGCTCTTGAAGGACATGAAGAGGTCTCCGTTTTTGAAGCCTGTCTCACAGCTAAAGGGTTGGAAAATAGGAGACAAGGCTAAGATTCTGAGCCCGGGCCAGATAACACACACTATCGACAGTCAGACATGGTTTAAATGGGACAGTCTTCCCTTGTTTGAGGTTGTTCCGAGCCAAACAGGAAAGCCCTCTCCCCCTAAAAGGACCAACAATCATTTCAGAGGACATGCATCCAGACCAGAACAAATCACACACTCAATTAAGTCTGTATAGGCTTGAATGCATTTAAATTATGAGTGTTATTAATTACCCACTACATTTGTGTGCTTAAATTGTTGTTAAGACAGATGTTATACAATCAGTTATCATTATTGATTGCATTTCAGTTTTTTTGTTATGTCATGCCTGTACACAGTTCAGTGGACTACAACTGCACTACTGTAAAAGGCTCCTTTTTAAAGCATGCTGTAAAAAGATTTTGCCACACTGCGATTTGCTTATCAGCGAGTGACAGACTTGCCTGATAGACAAACCACTGACAAGCCTCTCCCAGCATGTGCGGGCGAGAGAGAGAGATATGGAGTTTGAATCATCTGCATGTGGATGCGGTGTCCAAGGTAACTGTGTTTCGGAGGTACTAGGGTTGAAATTCTCACCTTGCATATCGGTCACAGTTTGAGAAGAAGTCAACCAGGCAGGCATAGAGGTAGGTTTCTGTGTGAAGGAGAGAGAAATATGGATATATAATAATAACAGAGTATAAATGATTGTAAATTGATTATTACTTTCTAGTTTACAACTGTTTGGCTTGGCAAACCTTTTTATTAGTAACATACAGTACAATTACGGTGAATTACTTCAAGCTCAAAAAATACTTTGAACTCAAAAAGAGCAGCGCAAAATGAAAATGAAACTGTGGCCGGACCATCCGGGACTGAACGCGCAATTCCATCTATAAAAATGTGAAACATACTCATAATAAAATCCTATAGAAAGCGGCTTTCATTTCTATGCTAAGGCTGTTTTCAGACATAGTTCAACTGTGGTTGAATGGTTGATCAATTTGAAATTAACCAATCAGGTGGCTGAATCCATTCCAAAAGTACACGCCAAAAAAGCTCTGCCGCTGCCATTATGAGCAACAGCTCCTGCTCCAAGAACGATATGAGCATCTATCAAGAACCAAGTCTCTCAAACAGACAGATTATACAGACAGTACAGAGCTGACAAGTTAATAAAAGAATAGAAAAGTGTGCTTTGATGCTGAATTCTCACATTTGGTACAGACTATTATAAAACAAATTGTCCCCACCAGCAGTTAAATGAACCAGACTTTCAAGACCCCCAGTTTTTGACCATGGTTCAGTTGTTTGGGACATGCCAGAGTATTTCATTTCAAAATGGACCAAAACAGAAAAAGTTTGGTAAGTCCATACAAAACAAAGTAGGGCTTCGCCATGACAATTTCAACTCATTTGCTTATTTGTCTATAATGGGACCACATTTCTCTTGATTCCCTAAAACTCAGAACATACAGTTTTTTTTTATTTGAAAAAGCTTAAAGAAGAAGAATGGCAGTGACTTATTGTCCACCTGGAAGATTGAAGAGAGTGTTGAGGATGTAGAAGCGTTCGGTGTCATCACGCTGGATGAACTTGTTGGGGTAGAGCTCTCGGATGTCAGGCCTGGCACAGAGCAGAAATGTATGAGCAATTTGAACAAATATAGCTCATCTATGCAGAAGTACTACAACAAATATGTTACAGAGGTTTCTAAAATATGGATTTGATGGTGACAAAGCAATTGTCCATAACAATTAGGTTAGGTGTTGTAAGCAAACCAGTGTCACCAATTTCAGAGAATATGAATGATGTGAACAGTTCTAGAAAAGTTCTGTCAGACTTGTGTAATTCAATAGAAAGGATTTCCTGTCCACAAAGTTAACATATGAACAGAAACTGACAAGTGTCTTCTTACCCACGGAGGAAGTTAAAGCCATGTACACAGACCAGGATGTTACCATAGGCGTCCACCTTCAGAAGGTTACCATACATGGTGTCGAATACCAGACCTCTGGAGCAGAGAGGAGGACACAATGTTTTCAGAAAAGCTTATTAGAGAAATCACTAAACTTTACGAAACTTGATCTGTGACTATCAAAAGGGAAGCTTTGAAGTTTTTAGCTCAATCAATATATTGTTTGATAATATCAGAGCAGCTTACCTAGTCGGGAAGGAGGGGTCATAGACAAAGCTAAGCAGCTCCTGGGGGTAGCCAATTGAGACCAGTCGCTCAACAGTCAGGTCAAAACCCAAGGATTCATATTCTGGAGATTTGTACACTAAAACAAAACATAATGCACGGTTTATTGCACATTATCGGACATGTGACTTTGTGTATGATTGCTCAACTAAGAAAAAGCTTAATAACGATTTCCTTAAATCATAATATATATAATATATAATAAGGTCTATATACTAAGTCAATATATGTCAACTCAATCCATCACAACAAACCAGTAACAATAAACTGGATCTACTAAGTCAAGATTCACTGCTTTAAAAAAGCTTGTGTCATGTTATACTAACTGAACCTAACTTTGATCATCTCTGGAAATATTCCACAATGCTAAAAACAAAAACAATGTCTAGTAAAAAAAAAGAGTAAAGGCTCAGAGAGAGGTGCCTTTTAAATGCAACAGCTCAAGCAAAAAACAGGAATTGAGAAAAAAGTTAACTCATATCATAGTTTATGATACACTACTGCCTATTTGTAACTACATTAGCCTACAATGCGCAGCATTGTTTTAGCCTGTAGAGCTCTAAGTCACAAGTAAGTTAAACCACGTGTAATTATTGCCAGATTCCAGTTATAGCTGCTTAAGCATTATATATAGGAAAGATGGTTTCCACATTGTTGCATTCTAAATACAGACGTTAAATGACATCACCCAGTCTGTCACAAATGTAAACACCCTCAGTGCTAAGTCTGTTCCTGAGAAGCACTATATTTGGTACTCTATTCTCAAAACACAGGCTTTGCTACCAGAAATAAACTCATTTTTCAAAGAACAGCCACAGGAGTATTATTTTAGGGGACAGAACCTAGGATGTCCCACACTGTGATGTCTTTCCACAGGGTAGGGCAAAGCTAACCAAAGTATTCAAAACACATTCACACTGGCTTAACAGGCTCCCTGAATGTTCTGTGATCTAATCTGGAGCGAAACCGGATACATTCACCCTTTCACATTTAAACCCAATTAAAGCTTCAGACCCATGTGAAGCGAGAGCCTGGTAACATTTCGAAGACAAAAGACCCAGCTGAGAACTCTAAGCCCTTGGTTTGCCGTTCGATGCTGGTACTCGAATGCAACTGGGATAAAAATAAGAAGGACATCAACAAAACAATAATAGCTTTGGCAAAGTATGGAAAGACACTCAATCCAGCTCCTGTCACATGCTGGGAAGGCAAGAGGAATGTGTTTGCTCTGGTTGTTGATGCTGCTTTAGGTCGTGGGAGTGCAGGAGTGCGAGGGAGATCTCCTGAGACAAGAGATGCAATTCGGACTGCCTCAGGGAACAGCACTAGGGCCTCTAGAGATCAGTGTGTGACATGAGGCTGAACCATGCATGTTTATAAAATTCAATTTGTTATCGTCAAATGTTTGTCTATGACAGTTTTGTCTGCCTCAGTAAGAGATGGGTTTAATCTTTGTTAACATAGTACTGACGACATCAGAAGGATGAAGGGTTCAAACTATGTAGATCACTTTCTTTCTTTCTATTTATCTTTCACAACTCTTTATCTAGCAAACATATGACCCTCTATGTGCATGATCACAGAGCAAGAAAGCATAAAACCCAAAGAAAGCATAAAACCCAAATTCCTCATTTACATCCTCATTTCTACAGATGCGTGTGCGTTACTGTGCAAAATCAACAACTGATCAAATTAATATATGGGATATACATATGACCTACATATACAGTATATGCCTATGACCCCACAACACGATACTGTAGAAAAACAAGACTGTGTGTGCAATGAGGACAGGCAGAGGTCCTCCTGCAGTGCTGCACCTAGCAGAGCACAGGCAGCTCGCCAGTGAAATCCTACAGAGTCTTTACTTCAGGCCAGATTCTTCTGTCCAAATAGTGGCCCCACATATCCCTCCCCTTTCCCTCACTATGTCTCTATGCATCTCCTCTTAAGCTCTGCACTGCTACAAAGAAACCTATTTTGAGCCTCTTTTCCTTTCAGTCACTACTCATATAGGCACCCGTTTGACAGCCCACAGTTGGTCAAGCTGACCTTGCACTATGCTACAGCACATTATAGCTATGCAGCCTGTAAATATTCTGAAGAGAAAATATGTTTGTAAAAGCAGGAGTTCATATTTATAATTATACCTAAGAACTATGCCACTTAGAAACTTATTTGTTGGCTCACATCTGCACAGATCCATAATGAATAGGAGCTTAGATTAGATGACTTCTCTGTCTACCACTGTGTGAACAGTATTTGTGCACAAGGCTATAAAAATAACACAAAAAGGCCACATATCAGAATAAAACAGTGCCTACTAAAAACACAGTACAGACTAAACAGCACAAATGTTGCCCAAGGATACTGATTAGTCTTTGTGTGTGCAAAACAAATTGCAGTCACAAAACGTTCATTATATTTATTGATTTTTATTTGTAATACTTGAAATCGTATTGTTTATATATTCACAAAAAAAAAAAAAAAAAAAAAAAAAAAAAAAAAAAAAAAAAAATCGATAAAAAGCAAGATATACACTATTCTGAATGTGTCCATCTTTATCATTTCAATCATCAAGCTTGATGAATATGAAATGAAGAATAATCAATCACTGATTATCCATTATCATACCTACGACACTCAGATTTACTTACAGGTACCGAGAATCAACATCACTGCACACTGCATTATGGGATAATTTCATCATATTGGCAGTGTTATTTAATTATTTATATTCTACAAATACAAACACTGCAATATATTAACGATGTTACAGTTTTATTGTGTTCTTCAGACTTGTCCTGCCTAAAAGTGACACAAATGAAAAGGGAGTATACCTGGAGTATACAACTCCAGAGGGATGCCAAACAATGATATAATAATAAAGTAGCCTTACTGCCAGCATGGATCAATTCACACTACTGACACTAGTCTGACACACTACTTTCACTCAGCCTCTGGCACATTTAACACAGAGTGCATGCAATGTTTTAATCAAACACTGTATCTGACATATTTCACTCAGTTACTGGCAGATTCTGCTTTTTTTTCCCAGCATATTTCACTGAAGTACTGGCATATTCCACTGTACGTAGCCTTTTGTCTTAGCTACTTAGCCAACTAATGACACCATTACTGAACTGTAGTAAATTAAACACCACAGAAAAAACACATTAGATCATACATGTCTTAAGTTCACACTGAAATGGCAATCAATCCACAGCCTTTAAGAGAAATAGACAAATTCTAACCGGGTGACTGTTACTAGCCAAGTCTGTCTAACTTACTTTACCTTGTGCCCTTTAGCTGGCAAACAAGACGTTTGTAAAGAATGAGTTGTCTGATACCAAATGATGCTGAAAGTTTTATTCCATTAAATCCACACATCTAAGAGTATCAAATTATCTGGAGCTTGATGTTTATCAGTACTCTCATCGTGATGCTTACTATGTGCTGTTTAACTAAAGCTGCAACCGAATAGTTGAATGAACTTTTTCCTCTTGATCTTTGATCTGGTGCTCATGCAGAACCCCATCCTAGTCACTTCTGCAAACATATTTAATGAGTCAATGGGCTACAGATCAGCAAAATCATGGAAAGCAGAAAGACAAACTAGCATTTGACTTTTTAGAACCAGCCTAGACCAACTAACCCTAAAACAACGGCGGAAAAGACAATGTATGACGAGGTCTGGCCATGCAAGCCGATTGGTTGAGAAGTGCTCTAGCCATGCAGTTATTTTGCCATAACATCACGTTATGTATCACATTGCTGAGACGCCGTTGCTAAGCAACGACTTTGACAGCTGTAGGAGGCGCTTAAGCCATTTGAACGTTTTTACTCCTCACTTTTTACTCACACATACAGAAAATGGATACTGTTAAGATCACATTTGACCGAAAGCCAACTTGGTCAGACTCTAAAGATGAGACTACACTAAATTCCCAAACTGTCAGCTGGTCTGTGTGAGGAGTTGGAGAGTGAACTGCCTGAGTGAGCGGAGTTCATTACTCTGACGCAGCAACAAGCTGCTTATTAAAGAAATATAATTTGGCAGAAGGAATTGCAAACATTAAAATATATTGACACATTCACGACAGAATTGATTTGTTTCTTACTTCATTTATTAAACTGCTGTGTAGAAGCAATGGAACATTCGAGGTTGTGTGTTATTGTGAATAACATCACGGCTGTGATGATCTACTCGCCTTCGGCTCATACTTGCGATAACACTCCCTCTCGTGTTCTTTGCTTAACCTATCCATGGAACTGAAAGCAAGGCACAGTTTGAAATGAAACTGTAGTTCAAAAATACTTACCTTTATTTCTTTGTTGTATCAGAGAATAAAGTCTGATGATACAAATTAAAGAAAATAGAGGACTGTGTGACGCAGAAGCATCAATACATGCGTTTATTACTTCTAGGCTAGACTATTGTAATGCACTACTGTCAGGATGCACTAGCAGGAATTTAAGCAAACTTCAACTAGTTCAAAACTCTGCAGCCAGGGTCCTCACTAAAACTAGAAAATTGGATCATATCGGTCCAGTTCTGTCATCACTTCATTGGCTGCCTGTTAAATTGATTATAAAATTATTTTATTGACATATAAAGCCACGCATGGAATCACTCTGGAGTACCTGCAAGACCTTGCAAGCCACCACGATTACCCAGATCACAGAGTGCTGGCTTATTAACAGTGCCTAGAATTCATAAGGCTGCAGCTGGGGGAAGAGCTTTTTCTTATAAAGCCCCCAAACTCTGGAATGATCTTCCAGAAAATGTTCGGGACTCAGACACAGTCTAGGCTGAAAACTCACTTGTTCAGTTTAGCTTTTGGTAGGTAATGTTCCCCCTTAGATAAAGGCAGCAGATCCAGGGGTCCATGGACACAGGGTATTACAGTAAACAGAGACGCCGCTCGCACATGGTTACTCAGGTTTGTGGACGGTGGAGCGGAGGGATGCCAAACTGTTTCAGAGTGCTCCCGTGTCTGTGTGTCCTTCTGGTTCTCTCCTTTTAGTTAAGCTGTTAAGTCAGATCTGCTGGAGTCATTAGCCACACTCTGGAAATGTTTACATTCCTCTGTTTTACCTACACCCAAACAGAATAGAACTAATTCCATCTCCCTGCCCTTTTCCGAGTAAATGACCGCCCACTTGTCTGGCTGGACGGACGACTGACTGTCGAGCTCTCCTGCTACCCGCTGTCTCCTATACCACTGATGCCCCAGGCTTGCTCACTTGGGGGTTTTACATTCATGTCAAAACTTTGTCTTTACTGGAATTCTGTGAAGCTGCTTTGTGACAACACCAGTTGTAAAAAGCGCTACAAATAAAATTGATTTGATTTTTATTAAAAGGCAAACAAACAAACAAAACAATCTCTTTGAATACTTCTAATAGTTAAGGTGTTAGTATTATGCTGGGAATTATTTTGGGAAACGAGGCCTAATAATATTTTAATTAGGCCTTTATACTTTTAGTGGCTGGTTGTGCTGACATACTTCTGTACAAATAGCCAGCATGTCAAGTATTGAAAAATGTCCTATATAGGCTTATCAGGAACTCACACAAGGTAAAAGGGCAAAGGTCATGCTTACTTTTGCATAGCACACTGTTGTCACAGCAAGCAGTCATAGGTAACCACTTTCCAAAAACACTTTTCAATATTAACCTGCAGGCGTTGGGTAAAATGTAAGATACAGGTTTTAAATTCCGTCAATATATCTGATCAATCAGTCCAATCTACCAATTTTTATTTTTTAATGATTCAGATTCTTTCTATGAATCACAGTGTATACAGTAAGGTAGGGACACAGCAATCTTATCTGGAATCAGAAATGATCCTTGTATATTTTAATGGACTGGATGTATTAAGCTTGATCCACTTCCCTTTCTTGCACTCTTATTTATGCCACTGTTGTAGAGGTGCCATAAACAAAGCATGTCATTGACAAGCAGCATGCCTGCATATCAAAGGTGAAATCATTTTACAACAGCATTTTAAACTAACTAGTAACCACATCATTAATCATCAACCGGTAGCTGCTCAAATTGGATCACAAGTTGAAAATGACTGAATTTTGTGGTACTGTTGCCACCTCTTAATCACAAAAAAGGCATAAACTTCATTCTTTACAACAACCAATTTCAAGCAGCTTAAATTTCCAATAACCAACATAAGACATACATATTTAAATTGTTGTAGTCAAACTGTTCACTTAATAATTATATCAGTCAGTAAAGCTGAAGTCAAAGCTGTCAAATATGAACTGCTCACTATTGTTATTTTATTTTTATTTTTCTACCACCAGTTGGTTAGTGCAAAAGTTAGCAGATAGCTAAAGTTACTGCTAGGAAGCCAAAGTATCATGTCTGTATTTTTTAGTGTCTACATCACTGCATTTCTTTATTGCTGGCGGTGGGGGGGGGGTTACCAAAGGTTATATCTGTGTATAGCATGATAGGTATTGAAGTGAAATAATGTTCATGAACAAAAATCACAAGAAATATACACAATTGTGAGCTATGTGAAGTTGAACTGATGAAACCAAGGAATCCAATGCTGATCCTTTTACATACACTGTCCAAACGTAACACGACAAATAATGCAACAAATGCAATTTTAAACTCTTATATTTATATACTTTTTGGTTTGTATCAGTTCTCTTCAAAGAGTTTTTTGTTATATGCTATTGCCATACTAAAGGTCAGGTTTGGATGCATTGTAAATGAATGGATGTCTATGGAAGCTCTTCATGGTTCATGAAAGGACTTCCTCTGGTACAGTTCGACAGCAGAAGTCTGGCCCCACAGAAGCTGTTATCTCCTCCTTCAGCTAGATGCACTCATTGACAGATAAGTATGCCTCGCAAGCATGCATGTACGTTTGCCAGTAGGAATGCTGTCTGATAGCCAGGATCACTTTAGCCAGAGCATGAAACATACACCCATAAGTCAAAACAAAACAACATGTGTGATGCATCTAAATACTGATTTCCAGAAAGAAACCAGTCTTGCATCAAACATCTGGATGCACATTTTTTTAAAAACCTTGACCTTAAACACTGTCTCAACGTACAACTGCAACATTTAGATGCAATGCGTGAATGTAACCAATTTCCACTTTGCTGTCAACACCAGAATCCTGACTTTCGAACTACTGGTTGGACATAGAGGCCAACAATAACTCAGAAGAGACATGAATAGGATTATTTTTCATGCAGACACCCATATTACTGACATGGACAGAGAACAGATTAATACAGACTGAGATTCATTGTATTGTATTGTATTGTACTGTATTGTACTGGAGATACAGTGCTGGACAAAAGTTAGCATGTATTTAATTTTCGGTCAAAGCAGCCATTAAATTCAAGTTAAAGGTTGATCGATTATTGGCCAGACGGATAATCGGAGCTGATATTCAGCATCTTGCCAATAAAAGCGCCTTTTGTCAGTTATGTGCATATCTGATGCTACAAAGACAAACAAAACACACTTCTGTAGTCTGGCCCAATGCTTCGCCTACAGCGTTACTAGACTGCAGATGAGTGCAAACAACCAGCACTTCTGTAGTCGGTGTTTGTGTCCCGCTCCATATCAAGTAAATTCAATCAAACTTGCTTTTTCGGTTTTGTGAGAGACACAGGAGGGAATGAAGAAGCACCTGTTTCACTCTCACAGCAAAAGGAAAAGATAAAAACTTATCACAGTTCAACAAAATAGTTGCACTCATTCACATAATTTCACTCACTCTAACCAAACAAATGTGACTCATGCATGGAGCTCTGGCCCTGCCCAAAACAACACATTAGTTTGGTGAGTGAGGTTTCTGTGTGAGGGACCAAGCACACTGGACTCACACTGCTTCTGTAGGAGTTCAGTGAGCCAACTATGCAGACAAGCCTCAAGAAAACAAGAAATTATTTGAAAAATCATAACATTTCTTTTTACATTTAATACATTTATGTATTTTTGCTTGCTAAAGGCCGTTTCCATCAAATCCTGCAATGCATTTTCAAGAGCCAGTGAGAACACTCTGATGAATTCAACATGACCAACTACTGCTTGTTATCACATAAAACACATTTTTAATTCAGCAACAGAATAAAATAAAAACTACAATTTACACACCCTCACTGTTGCTGCTTTTTACAAAGTAGTGACAATTTTAACTGCATGATTATTAAGATATTTACTGTAATATTTTTACAGTAACACATTTACAGTTCTAAGTATTTGGTTAGTGTAGGCTTTATATGTTTTTTAGTCTGTGTCTAGGTTTTCTCTCTTGCACCCACATACTGAAAACATAAGCTCCACTCCCACTGTGTGCCCTTTTAACACTGTCTGTGACTCATATTACATATCGGTTTTATATAAAACTGCATAAAAACATATTTACATACAGTTTTAATGTAAAGTTTTTGAAGTACATTTTTGAGCTCCATTTTCTAACAAAAGTCATTAACTATGAAACATGTTTGTTAATGTAAAATGTTAGTATTTTTGTAGCCTACACTGTCTAAAAGTCAAAGCATTTAATTTTTTTAAAAAATGTTCTTATATTCATTTAATGTAAATTGTGAGTAAGAGCTACATACTGCAAACATCAAATTTATGGTAAATGAATATCAGTCCCAAATACTGCTTGTATCTCTGATTACCAATAATCTGTATTGGCCCTTCAACCCAAAGTTGTTCTTTTTTTTTGAGTCAAAATACAGATAACGGATAATTACAAAGAAGCAAAAGCTCAAAAACAACCGATTTTTTTCAGTAATTTTTTAGTGTGTCACCTTTTTACCTTTATTACAGCTTCCATTCTTTTCAAGACACTTGCTTTCAATTTTTCAAAGAATTTTGCAGAGATATTTTTTCACACCTCTAAACTTCAGTCTTAGTAGTTGGTTATATATTCTGGATTCTGGGGTGGTCAGTTCAATGTTCTGATAACACTAGCAGCTTTTTTGTTTGACTCCATTTTCTTCTTTTTTCTATTTTATTGAACAAAATTTTGACAGCTACACATCCTTTCAGGCACAGTGGTGAGTTGTCTTATCACCATGGACGCATGGACAGAAACACCTGCAGATTTTTTCTGATCTGAAGAGTGGAGCTTGAATGTCTCCTGTGTCTCAAAGATGATAGCTTTAGTCACCAGTCAAATTCTTCAAGCATTAAGAGAAACAGAGTTATTAGAATTAAGGCTATTAGAGACATCTGTAAATAAGCACTACAGCTAAAACCCTTAGTTACTTTAGAACATCAGAGGCAGTGATCTGGTTTGGCGAGGTTTGTGGTTGGAACTTGATAACAGTGCAGGACAACTTGATATTCCTCGGTCTTATAAACATTAGTACTTGGTTACGGGCAGCAATAAAGTTGTGGATGTTGACAGCTGAGCGCCAGCAGAATCTAACTCGAGCATGCAATGGAATCAGCCTGTGGACAGCACTAACCCCGTCGCCTTCAGAGGGCCATGAGCTGTGGTGTGTCACAGGAGCTGATCCACTTTCCTAAAGCGAGCAGTCTGGATTTAGTGGCTAGCCACCGCTAGAAGCTGAGTCACTGAGATGTGGTACAGAAAGCAAGGGGACATTAGAAACCCAATGCATCTGGTCCATGTTAAAATGCTGCACCCTAAAAACCAAACAGTTCTCGGTATCGAGTTCCTTGTTGACCCAAAGGACATAAATAAATGAGGCAATAAATAAGGCTAATTTGCTGATGAAGTTGGCCCTTCAAAACACTAGAATTTGAACCTAGGTTTTCAAATTTTATGGGCTCTCTGGGATTTAAGCCCCACATTTCGCTCTGAAATGTCCCAATTATCTTTCAGTCTCATTATTTCTTCAATTCGGTTGAGGCATTCGGTACCTGAGGGAGCAAAGCAGCCCCACAACATTACGCATCCACCACCATGTTTGACTGCAAGCATAATTGCTGGTCTGCACTGCCAAAGAGCTCTATTTTTGTTTGGTCTGTTCACAAAACATGTGCCCAAAAGAACTGTGGTTTGTTCAGGTACATTTTCAAAAGATCAGTCATGCCTTCTTAAGTCTTTCTTTCAGCAATGGAGTCTTCCTTGGCCTTCACCCATGAAGCTCTTCTTGGTTTAGTATGTGGCGTATTATGGTAGATGGCCTTTATCACTCCTGTGCTTGGCGATATTAGCACTGCTGATGCTCTCAGATAGCTTTGTGAAAAGGGATCAGGGAAGGTAAAGTGGCCTTTTTAAGCATTAAAACCAACATTCGTTGGTTAATTCAAGTCAAATGAGCCCTCATTCAATTCATTCTAATTTCTAAGTTGACACAGGCAAGTCTAATCTAATCTACTCTGAAAAGAATTCATCAAAGGGGTGCCAATAACTGTGTCACTTCCATATTTCCATTTTTATGCTTTCCTCTATTGCTTTTATTATTTTTTTCAACCCTTAGTTGTTGTGTACTGAACATGAGTGTATACTGACCAAACTACACATTTTTATTTTAGGAGATACTGAACATGTACTTAAATTTCAGGTGACTACAATGGTGGCAAGAACTGCATGAAATATAGAAACTGGGACTAGACCCACCTGGACAAGCATCACAGAAAAATGTAACATGTAGTAGGGATATAAATGCAATAAAATGTAGATATTTACGCAAAGTAGCCCAGCATATCCTAAAGATTATGGTCTTCGACAGTACAGTATTATTTAATGAAAATCATTTAAACCCTATATTTCACTGAAAATAGTATAAAGACAAAACATCAAATGTTGAAAATGAAAAATGATATTCTTTTTTAAAAAAGCATTTGTCCATTTTGAATCTGATGCCAGCAACACATTTGAAAAAATGAGACAAATCAACAAAAGGCGTGAAGGAATGTTTAAAAAAACAAGAAAGAAAAAAAAAAAAAAAAAAAACACCTGGTGGCAATAATGTGCATAATGGGTATATCAGAGAGGCTTAGTCTTTCAGAAGATGGGGAGGAGTTTACTAAATAGTGGGTGAACAATTTAAGAATAAGAATTTCTTAACGTAAAATAGCAAAGAACTGTACATCATATCATTAAATGATTCAGAGAACCCAGAGAAATGTCTGTATGCAAGGGACAAGGCCAAAAAGAGACAATATTGGCTGACCATGATGTTCGGGCACTCAGACAGCACTGCTCGGAAACACTATTGCAAACCCCTGCCTGTGAACACACTTCATTGTTGCATCCACTAATGCAAGTTAAAACTCTCCCATTCAAAGAAGAAACCACATATAAACAGGATCCAGAAATACCACTGCCTTTTCTATGGACTCAAACTCTTTTAAGATGGACTGAGGTGAAGTGGAAAAGTGTCTTGTGGTCCAACGATTCAATATTTGAAACTCTTTCTGGAAATCATGGACACCGTGTCCTCCAGGCTAAAGACCACTCAGCTTGTTATCAGCACACAGTTCAAAATTCAGCACCGTGATGGAATGGGGGAGCATTAGTGCACGCGGTTTGGGTGACTGGTACATTTGTGAAGGCACCATTAATACTAAATGATACATACAGGCTACAGGCATCAAATTCAAAATGGGCATGTAGTTTTCAAAAAACAATAAGATTTTCAACATCTCATATGTTGTATTTGTATTATTTTCAATTAAATAGTGTTTACACTTTGTGCATATCATTGCTTCCTATTTTTATCTACACTTTGCACAGCGTCCTGACTTTTTTGGAAACAGGGATGTAGTATTAGCTTGAAAAAAAAAAAATCTAACTATTATGCATGCCTAAAAAAAACAAACAAAAAAAAAAACAACATGACTAACAACAGCTCTTTCAGGTGCTATAATGGAAGCATTTATAAAACATTCTTTGAAAAAATACATATAACAGGTTCTTAGTTATGGAGATAACAAGACATCAGTACTACTACTACTACTACTACTACTACTACTACTACTACTACTACTACTACTACTAACTACTAATAATTTATCCATACATCTCCTGCAGGCACTGTCCTGTGTAGTCTACTGAAGGTGCTGTCTTCAGTACTGCTTTAAAAGCTATTTAAAAGCTGTTTTTGTATGGGAGGGCTACAATTGTGGGTTCTATCATTACAACATACAGCATGCATGCAGCTGGGTTTCAGCCTTGACTAGTACAAGTTTAAAGGGTGAAAGTCGGAAAACTTCAGAGCACTAATTCTAAAAAAAAAATTACACATTTATCACGTTATGCATAATTAGATTTAATCACACACATAAATACATATAAAACATTTCTTTCATTAAAGAACCTTTAATAACTCCTTTTTAGACTAGTTGTGAAGTGGAAGGGTTAAAGAAAGCGCACTAGCTGACATTTTCCAAATTCCGGAACCCAATGAGGAACATCTAAAAATACCCTGGAACTCTAATGTATGTTTACCCTCAGATTCTGAGTATGTGTTGCTGCCTGCTTTTGATCCATGGATGTTGTCTTATCTCAGGACCATTCAGAAATTTCAGAGCTGCAATGTTCTGTGGTCCGAGTGTGTGCACAAAGTGCTAGTGCACAAATGGTAGTGAATTAGTTAATGAAGTATTGAATTTGCACTTCTTGAAATTAAATGTTTTAGAAGTGAGGGGACTCACTGCCTTACCTGCTAAAGTGTAATCCATGTCAAAACCAAAGCATTTGATCTTCTCCATAGCCAAACTTCTGTTCACAAACACTCTGAAAAGGAAGCAGAGAACAGGGGCTTATCTTATGCTATTTACCGAAAAATACAGTGGTAATATTTCACATATGACAAGGTTTCTGAAAGATAACATCATCTAGGCCATCGCACAGATTCTATGCGTATTTTTACTTCATCATCCAGGACTAGAGACACAGTATTAAATAAATATTCTTTACTAACACAAACACTGCTGGGATGAAAAGATCTCCACATGTTGGGAGATAAACCTTTTCCCACAATTTCCTGATCAATCCTGTGTCTTTGATGTTTCTGACCTAAATGCTCAATAAAGCACATCATCCGTTCCTCTAAAAAAACATTCCCAGATTAATTCTCTCCATGCAGCTACTTTTTTGTAATAAATAAAACCCCAGCGTGACAGGGTCTGCAAGCTGAGATTGATCTGCGGTGCCGTGTCAAGAACATGCACTTGATCCTGAGCTCTCTTTGATGGATTGGGTCTTTAGTAGGCCTTATGCTCCCTTCCCCTCTAACAAAAATAAATCAAAATCTGGCCTACTAAAAAAAAAAAGACACCATAAAAGGCTCTCTGGATTTATACAAATGAGATATATGAATGTTACTTTGAACCTTTAAGTTTTTTCATTGTAAAACACGTTTGGCACAACACAAACTGCACTGAGAGTTCTGTAAAACACAGAGGTGGAAACATTAAAGTTTGAGGCCATTTTTCAGAGGTGATGGCGAGCTTGTGTTCACTGACAGGAATTATGAAAAACAATAATAATAAAAGAACACTTTCTTTGGATCTTGTGCTCAGTATGCCTTGACTCATAACTTGTAACAACTTCTAGACATAAGAATCAGTGTCTACTTATTCATAAAATAAATGTATCATTAAATAAAGAGGAACAGTTATGGGGAAACAAAAGTACAATTCAATCTTTTTTGCTTTCAGTGGCACTTGCAATTCTCAATTCTCTCAATTCTCAGTAGTATCAATGGTAAAACAAAACTGGTGATGCAAAAAGAAACAAACAAAAAAACCCCCACAAGTTACAAATAGGTTGCAATACAGACCAACCATATTATTCCCATAACAATGAGAAAACAAAAGAACTCAATTTGAATCTACTCTTTTTGCAGCCCTTGGGCTATTGAAAACAATCAATCAAAATCTGCCCTACTACTGAACTAATTTTAACATTCTGATCTGCAAGTAAATCATAGAGGTGAAGGACATTCGGTAAAACAGGACAAAATTGTTAGCTGCAAAAAATGTAACTACTAGCTAATTCATAAATTCAGAAGGAACAGCTATTATGGTAAAAATGTACACTTAATTTGTTATTTAGTACGACTTGCGACATCTTCACTGGAACAATGAATCTGAATCTGACTGACTTCTGAACAAATTTTAATATTTTGAATTGCAAATAAGCCACAGGAGCATCAGAACATGTTACATAAATGTGTCAGACTACTGTTAACACTTAAAACTGTTCACCAAAAACAGACAGTAACAACTATGGAAAAATAAAAGTTCACTTCATTGGGATCTTGTCCTTAGTTGGCCTTGACTGACAAAACTGACAAAAAATCTGAACCTGGTTAACATACCCATTGGTATTTTTTGATGTGCACAGGAGTGACATAGGTAAGTCTTAAAACTGGTAACTACTCTTGGATATAAGAAACAGTTACCACTAATTCATAAAAAACAGCAAAAAAATTATGTACACTCAACTTGGTATTTAATAGGACTTGTGCCATTCCCACTTGGAAAAAGAAAAAATATGGTTTACCAGTTTTATCCTGTGACTGTGGCCTTAATGGTATCAGAAGACATTACATACAACTACTGGTTACTAGCAGTAAAACCAAAATTACTACTAGTTCATAAAATAGATCAACCATTAAATGAACAGCAATGACAGAAAAACAAAAGTACAATTTGCTTTCACATCCCACAAATGCACTGGCTAGTTACCAACACCTCAAAAAATGCAGCTAAACATGACCAAAAAACAGTTCAACCATTAACTAAACTGCTATAATTATGGGAAACGGTGCACTGAATGACCAAAAAAACAGTTCAACCATTAACTAAACTGCTATAATTATGGGAAACAGTGCACTGAATTTGGTCTTTAGTGGGAGCAGTTTGTGGTATCCCCACTGGAAAATAGGCTTCCATTAAACAAACTTTAAATTTTGAATTGCAAATAAGCCACAGTGGTGTCAGAAGGTGTTCCACAAAACTGTTGACTACTGTTTGACATAAAAAATGAATTCATAAAGCAGATCCACCATTAAATGAAGAGCAACAACAACAGGAACAGAAAAGTACAATTTGCTTTCACTAGCAACAAACAAACAGCACCCAAACCAGTTCTATTGTGACTGCTAAGCTATTTTAATTCAACCCTACCTTGTAGCGGCACAGTCCTGGACCATCTCCCATGGTTCACTCTGGCAGGTAGGACACATACGACGCATTCTGGTTGCGGATGCCACTTCTACAGCAAGACTGTAAATCCAAACTACCTGTCCACACCGTTAACCCTATGGCCTGACAACAATGCCCCGCTCTCTTTGCTTCCTTGCCATTCAGTTTCTCACTTGTTGCAAAAATGATTGTGGCGGTTCTGTGACATTCTCTGTTGTGAGGTCTGTTGTTGAGTTGGGGGTTGTTTGCTTCCCCTCAAAGACATCTAGAACAATCAAACAGGGCTGGAAGAACTGGGCTGTATAGTGACTCAGACAACAGAGCCCCACAGGCAGTGTCTGGCTGATAAACAAATGCATCAACAAGTGCTTATAGATGAATAAATCTTTGACACTTTAGTTCCTAAATTTCACAACTGACTACTTTTAGTGTACAAGTGCATCACCTGTAATTATCAAGTGATTACTGAGATGTGGGTCTAGTACTATCTATGTACTTTCAGCCCTCACAATCTGTTAAGCTTGAACGGTTGATGAATTTGACCCGTTACTGTATTGCACCATTAGGTTCCACAGGGTTGACTCAAGGGCAGGGTATAGCGTAACACATACCAGATAACAGGGTCACCTTTGGACCACAAATCAAATGAACAGTATGGCAAGAGGTCTCCCTGCACAATGCTCACGTTTTAGCACGCTGTCATTATCGCACGGAAAAAGGAGGCCGTCATTTAGCATTTAGCAAGACTAATAGCTATGTACCTACATTAAATGCTGTAATTAACTACATTGTAATTAACCCTATGAGTCAAGCCATTTGAACAAGCTGGATGGCATGATGATATGATAGTAAGCCTTTCTGAGCATACTGTGGTTTTAACTGGGTGTATGTGTAGAGAATTTGAAAAATATTTGTACTCACAGTTTTTGATGTGCCTGTGGTACACACTGCCTATTGCCCTGTGCCCTGACCACAACAATTCCCATTTCAGCCACTATAATCGCAGAGCCTGTGGCCCGAGCGACTACCTGTCTTAGAGATTTGTTTACATGTTCTCATTTAATAAACCTGTTTTGTTTGACACAGAAATAATGAGACAGATCAGATTTTGTCATAACTTGTTAACCATTATAACTGTAACAGCTAATGTGGCAGTGGGACGGTGTGAGTTCCCCCTGCTGAGCTGGTCCATCTTGTGTAAACAATGCTGTTTCAGTGGCTAAATCTTGCTAATATCACAATACTAAATAAGGTCTTAAATAAATGGCGGTGTTAAGCCAGCTAGAGGCTATCATTACATCATTGTACAGTACCTAAAGAAATAACTTGGGTGACATCAGGGTGAACCAGCTTAGCAGGTGGGACCACCATAGTCACCACAATGACAGGGTTCTCAATGTAAAGTCTGAACAAATATTTGCTTTTTCAAAACAACACTTGACTGGTTTTTGGTACTGACACATGCTTGCTCATTATAAATGTAATGTACATACAACCAATATGTTTCTACAAAGAGATTTACTGAAAAGAGGCCCAAAAATTCAGTAATAACTCTTGCTAGGATGAAGCAATCTAAACGAAACAACGTTATATATTAACGTATATGGAGCTTGAACAAGCAGGGTTGCCCCTGCATCAGAGTGTTTTGATAAGTGCCAGACAGCCGTCACAACGTTTAACCTCCATTCGAAACTTCCGGGTGCACACCCCCGTACCCCTTCATATGTCTGGCAGAAAACGGAGATTATTTCCAGCATCGCAAGCAATGCAATCGATTACACATACGTCAAGGTATGTGGTGTATTTTTTTGGTTCAGATTGCTCCACCCTAACGGAAGTTACTACAGGATATACAGGGCCTCTTTCTAGTGAATCTCCCTATACTATTCTTGCCACAAACTCTAGTGAGCAGTGCAATACATTTGCTGATGAATTGGGTCTGTTCCAACTTATCAAACAACAGAAAAGAAATATCAGCCTATGTATCGGAACAATTACCAGTTTTAATAATATACCGCGATATCAAACCCATTAAAAAGAATGGGTTAATAAATTATTTATTTAATTTACATTTTCGATCTTATAAAGAACAACAGAGTTTTTAAAAGAAGTCTACGGTTATCATATCTATGGTGAAACATTTCCATTTTTGCTTTTACACTATAATCATGAAAACCAAGACAATCCAAACTGAAAATGCTAATCATACAGAGTATCATGACAACGTCTTCCTATTATTGTGATATTGTATTTTTGCACATTGCCCACCAATACACTCAAATACTGGCAAACCTTTAAGTTTGAAAACCTTTCAGTCAAACAGGAACCTTGCTCTGTTGAATGAATGTCACGGACACCTCTGATGGCGCCATGTGGCTGCCAGATGTACAGTAAGCATAGCAGCAGCAGCGGTCTCTTCTAATGGGGATTACATAATACCTATAAGATCGCAGCAAATTCCCTACACTTTTTTTTTTTTTTAGATTTTTCTCTCTACTCCTCTTCAATGGGGTTAAAAATTTGCATGAGTCCCCAGGGTTTAACTCTGCACAAGCCACGTGTTCTGCCAGGACTTCTTTCCACTCTACTATTTAGCCAGTGTGGCTAGAGGGGTTGTCCTATAATTAGACATCTTTAGTGTCTATTTTAGCTTTGAAATGTCAATTTACAAGTCAATGTGCTGCTAAAACAGCACTCAGTCATTTCTACAGCCAAGAAGCGGATAGCTTACATTTATGACTCAGCATGTCGAAAGGAAGGAGATTGAGTGTGTCAATGGAAAGGAAATCAAAACTGATGAAAATACAGTTAACTTGAAATGAACTGCATTTAAGCCTCTTTTTCAAGGCACTTCTTGTTTGAATTTTCCTGATCCATCTTAAACAGTACCTGAGGTGCCAGAATGTAACTGCTGCACCATTTAAGGTGGAACGGGACAATTCGAACAAGAAGCTGGTAAATGAGGAGCGACTTCAGCTTCGCGACTCTTTAGTGTTTGACAGTTTCTGGTTGCATATTAAACGTATCAGGAAGCCAGCTGGAGAGCTTGCAAATGCAAATAAGTCAATTCATCTTCAAATCATTTGATTTGGTGTTAAATCTTTCTTTTTGCCTTTTGATGAATTACTAGCTAGCGTTGCTATGGTGACCAGCAGTCTGGGTGCCAATCTTCAGGGTTAAAAGTTGGTGAATTAGCAGTCATACATCAACTCCAGCGTTTAAGACCATTTATTTGAATGACCAGCAGAGCTTTATTTTTCTGCAAAGGAGGAATATTTTATTTTAACTTAAAAATCTAATTCTGCCGAGGGACCAGGCAGTAAGAGAGTCACATGCGGCTCCGGAGCTGCATGTTGCCAACCCATGAGCTAGACGTTCACACATCACTTTTAAAACGCTAAGAGATGTTGAAAACAGAGAGCATTACACACTCAGCGACCATCTTTAAAAGAGTTTCTTATTATTTTGTTATGATACATACACTAGTCAATAAGGCAAAAAGAGGGTACAGCACACAAAGAAAATAATTTACTAAGAAATGCCTGCGTATGTGAAATTATAAAGACAGTGACTATTTCTCCCATTGGTACAATTAGCCAAAAAGAATTATGTGGGACAATGCCATAGAATATTATTATATTAGTTCCCAAAAGAACCTTTCCATGGACTCTTCTTCCAGGAATTAGTTTTGTACGTGACGTGTGCATGTGAAAAAACCTTGATAAAATGGTAAAGAACCTCCATTTACTGTAAAGCTACTATTTACTATAACCATTAAACGCTTTCTTAGTACTGTACATCCAGGCCAATATCTATTTGGAAACCTTTATTTTTGAGTGAAGTGTTATCCTATTATTAAAAAGGGAATTACAAAATAAAAGGGATTTTTTTTTATTGAAAAATATATCACTCACAGTCATTTGGAATTCCTTAATTCCTATGACAACCCATAAGTTCTAGCCACTGATCTAGAACCTATAGTTTGTGACACAGCATTGCCTTCAGTTAGTTGTCAAACTTTCTTTTTCAATTAAAGAATATATTCAGCCAGCTTGTGGGAAAAAAAAAATCAAGCCTACTTCCAAGTATCCAATCCAAAGCATTTCTAGACTTCCAAAATTTCCACCTCTTACTTCCACCTCCAAGGTATATCAGCCAATGGGGCTTTTCTTGTCTTTAAACCAGGAAATATTGATTTACTGACTACTATGGCATTGCTGTAAAGGTGACAAAAAGGCTGTGACAGTTACAGTTTCATTTTGGCTAGAGTCCCTTTAAGAACTGAAACAGTATAACACTGGTTAGTTTACAACACTGTAGCACCAAAAATGCATTAAACTTTCAATGCATCATAAAGTACTATTTACAGATGCTGCAACACAAATGTTGGCACAGTAGTTGGAATTATAGGGGCAGGTTTACTGATTCATCTCAGAGATAAACCTGCACTTTCTTGGACGTGAAATAGATAGTAGTACAAGGTGGGGCAATGCCCAACTTATCTCAAACAACAATCTATTGAAATGCTTCCAAATTATACTTTTATCACTGGAATAGTAGCTATGATGTCTTTTTTGGGAGTGTCCTTGATTCTGTACTGCTAGTGAATTATTACTGCTGCCAAGTTTGATGCCATGGGATTTCTTACAGCTTTCCACACTAATTTTCTGTTGAAATACAGCATCACAGCAAAGATTAAAAAGATTAGATGTTATACGCAAGGTTAATCTTCCATTAATAGACACTTGGATTTTAACCTTAATTATTATTGCTACTGAGGCAAGATGTCCTAGGCTGTTGGCTTCAGGTAGCAAAGACCAAATCATCTATCAAGCGTTGCCCATATAATAACACCATGTAGCAGTATACTTTGCCCAGTGCAGCACCCATTCACTGCCCAACAAAGTAAAATAAAAAGTTATTTGGAATAATGCCATACAGGAACAAATGTTTCCTAAAATCACCTTTCCATGGATGGGTCTTTAAAGAATCACTGGTACAAATGAGATGTGCTAATGTAAAGAACTTTTTAGAAGTTTAAAGAACCACCACGTAAAACAAAAGTTCTACATACCAATTGAAGGTTTTCCTGGAACCACATATACAGGCCAAGAACCTTTTACAAAATTGGTCTGTCACAGTAATGCAATTAAAGCTGACAGTTAATGACCAACTATATAACTGTGATTAACAATAACCGTGATTAATCTTTTTCTGTTCATTATATGTAAATTGTGTACCAAAATAGGCTGATTAGCTATCTTGACTGTTCTCTACTAGTAAGCTCTTCTGGCACTATCTAGCATTAGTCCTTTCTGAAGGCCTCAGAAAGCTCATTTGAGCTAGGCATGACGATACACTCACTCAAATAACAAAGAGCTAACCAGACAAGAAAACTGAGGTTTAAATAAGACAAGTTCTTCCAGGATATTCTCTAACAGAGTTCTGATCACTAGCACCTGGTTTCATTTGGACATGTTTGAAGTAGTGATATACTTAATCGTGTACTTACCTTTTTCCACTCAAGAAAATTGCATTACTGTTTATTTCAAAAATATATATAGGATGAATAAAATGGGAATTCTAGATGTCACTTACATAAATTATATCACCTTTATCTATGAAAACTGCTAAAATGATGTCTGTATCTCCAAATATGCTGAAGAAGTCTAAACTTTTCACGGGGTGTTATTACTTCTTCACATGTACTTTCATCAACCCAATGGATAAAAAACAAACCCAATTCACGTTCTATTCGTTGCAACGTAAACATAGATTGTGAAAGCTAACAACTGTGGAAAATAATTTCGGTCAGCTCAAATAGCTGCAATCATTTTAAATAACACCAACCAGGTAATTATGTAATAATTGTGACAGTCAATTACAACCATTAAAATGCCACCAATCTAAAACCAGGTATCAGTATTGACCAATACTGAAGATTTCAGCATCAGAAAAGAAATAAATGGTATGATGATATCTCTAGAAACTTAATTTTCAAGATTTTTAAGAATTTGACTGATTCCGTTTTTAAAAGGCTTCATAAAAAGTTACTTTTTCAACCCTTTCATACCTATGATATGCCTCGCGTCTGTATTTCTTCATAGCCAACCCGTCCATGTTTGCTGGGAGGTCTGCATAATCCTGAAGTCGGTCGCTCCATGATGTAGTCATTTTCAAATCCCTCAACCTAAAAATTCAATCTGGAGGGGTAAAAAAAAAGATTGATATTATGAATACCAAGCTTCAGTGACTTCTAGTTTAGCTTTAGGTTCATATTCAGCTCTTGAAGGGGGCAGTGACTATAAAGGAGGATCTCTTCCTCCTTTCCTTATTACTGTTGAGAGGGGAACTGAACCACAAGAACATTAGCATAAGCGCAAACTCAATAAAATCACTTTGAAGTAACAGGCTTCAGAAGATCAACCATTAATCTCACCTCTCAGCTGTGGGCCATCTTTGAACTAGATTAAATTACTGCACAAAGGAGGAATGAACAGACACTGACTGACGTCTTTATCTAAATAATTGCAGTGGAAAGTGTGGGGCCTTGAAGTGCTAAACAAGCCTGGCCTCGTCTTAACTGCATCTGTTGTCAAGGCTTTTCAAGTGAAATCACATTTAGATAATGTCCAGTACCACAAGTGAGTTTCCGATCTAATTTGTAACCCTGAGATGGAAATGCCTCAGTGTATAGTTAGGACTGAATTAGCAGACTAAGACAGGCACCCAAGCAAACTCAAAGCCATCTGTCACCGTCTCAGCAGACACCAAAATTCAAAATCATGATTTTTTTTTTCTAGATCACAGTAACAGTAACATGAATAAAGTTACTGAACCCATTCTAAAACAATGTCTTAACAACCTGATATATCTTTTTTATGATGGAGCTTCTTTTGTTTTGTTCTGCTTCTCTTAAATTCTCACCAATACAATCTTACACAGCATTTTATGTGGGTGAGCGATATGTTCGTATTGTGATAAATTACATGATATTCCACAATGTGAGTACATAGAGTACATAGAGTAGAGTAGAGTAGATAGAGTAGATATCATCAGTATATTGAGAACTGCATGCTTTATTAAGAAAAGCCTAATTAGTCCTGCTTAACTGTATTTTGTGCAGCGCAATATGCGAGATGTTGAACAAAAATCACTGCACTCACAACTTTAGATGCTGTTTTTTTTTGGTTGTTTTTTTTTTTTTTTTATGTGGTACTTTTGGTACATTATGTCTGTACCAATCGTCAAACCACTAAAATCTAAATCATGTGACACATATTGTGAAATGTCAATACAATATTAAGACATTTTATTTCAATATCCCCCACCCTAGTATTTTAAACATTAACCTGACACAAATCAGAATTTCAGAAACTTTCTAATCTTTCTCGGAGCACTCAAACTTTTCATCATCTATCAATACTGCTAAAACTAAAAATCAATATTGCTGTTTGGCACCAATACCAGTATACCGATACAGATGTTACAGCATTAGATACCACCAAGATGAGATGTTCTTGCCTCCTTTTTAGATTGAGATAAACTAACCCCCATCTTACAGGACTTTTAATTTATTTCCCAAACTACTGAAGTAAGATGAATGGTTGGCACTGCGACTGCTACAGTCAGCATTTCTAGCACCCTATAACTCATGACGGCTGACTTGTGCAAACAAGGTGGAGGCCTGGGGGGTAAAGGACAGAGCGTCTCCCAGCAGCCTTGTGCTTCCTAGCCTGAACACTGAGGAAACTCTGAAACAAGGCTGTTCACACACAGCGATGACATCATTTCACTGATCTGAGAATAAACCACCACAGTGGACTGTTGTTACTCAAGAGGGGTGGACGCTGTTTTTTGGGGTGTTTTTCAGGTTTAGACCAATCCTTCATGTGAAAAAGAAATGCTCTGGAGGAAAACAGACCCCTCCTCAAAAACTAGGGTAGATCTCCACTGCAGCAGCCTGACAACTTCGCCACGAGCAGGCAGAAGTTGGCCAAAGAACGAATGCCTTCTGGCAAAGTCCTGGAATATTCTGGCTACAAAATAAGTAGTTTTCCATGTTTGTATGTATGTATGTATGTATGTATGTGTATATATATATATATATATATATATATATATATATATATATATATATAGAGAGAGAGAGAGAGAGAGAGAAAGAGAGAGCTGTTGTCGGAAGAAAACCTCCAAAATGGTAGCTTTACAGGAGATGGAAAAAACCTATTTTAATTTTAATACAGGTTAATGGACCCAGAACATCTAACTAGCGACCTGTCAAGCTGTTGCTAGTCATCTTTGCTGGATAGCCCAGTAGTACAGCTAGTACAGTAAAGATGACTGACCGACTTGGTAAACCAGCAGATTTTTTTCCCCCTTACTAGATGTACTACTTCATTTTATGAACAAACACGTTAGGGTAGCTAAGTTGGCTTAGCACCAAACAGTGAAACAGTAAAGGAGAAAAACAACAACAAGGTTAGCAAGCTAGCGCTGCGGGGGACTAACCAGCTGCTCCGTTAACGGTAACCTGACTACTCGGCTAGCGCGCTAACTAGTTAGCCTGGCGAACAGATAAACAACTGCAAGCCCTCCTCGTCTTTGTGCAGGACGTCAAACATCGCTGACCCTTTGTTTTAATTTAGCTGCCGCACGGTGACCCACATGCATGCAGAGGAGGTCGGCAGTGTGTTTAGGCTGAAACTGAGTATAATGATATCATAGGCAGCTATTAGGAGAAAACGCTGAAATAGCTGAACTCCGACTGGATTCTCGCTCACTCACCTTTCTCTCTGGAGCAAAAGCAACAACAGCACAGGCTGGAAATCTGAGCATGCGCTTTTAAACAAGACCAGAATAGGAACAACACGTCTCTTAAGAAAATAACGAAAGCACTGAGTCAGCGTTGGCAGTAAGTCGGTGGCAGTCGCTCGTCTTCGCTTTTACAGTGAATGAAATCCCGTCGCTCTGCCTCCTTCATAATACTGATAGAGCAGATAACAGCGGTTACGCGGCGGAGGCGGGCGGGGCTTCGCAAAAGAGGGGCGTGGCGAAATGTCATTCATCACAAATTCGGTGGGCGGGGTTGGGCGAAGGGAAAGCGTAAAAAAGTTGTGTGAATCATTTTTAATTGTAATTTCGTGATTTTTTAGTTTAATGAAAGAAATGCTGCCAGAAATAAAAGTGACTAATGACTGCGAGACTTATTTTAATGTCATCATCCTTTGACTAGGACTGAAAGCAAAAAAGGAAAATAGAGCCACTTTTTCCGTTGCTTTTTATTGGACAGGGGTTCGCCTGTAAAATATGTGAATTTCGTGTCTGATCTGTAAGCATAATAAATGATATACGTTATTCAAAAAATTATTTTTTTTCCAAAATCTTTGCAGTGGTAAGTGGTAAAGATATGTACGCGGAGTGGTTTAGTGTTAATTGCTCCATTCACGAGAAACCTACTGAGTCAGAATTGCTCACAGTGGCGGTGATAGGAACCGGACGTCTGAAGAGTTGATACCTCTAAAGCTCCCTCACAGAAAACTATTACACAACATCGCTTTTCATACACTGCCTGATCTGTGTTGTAGGCATGGTGGGCCCTGGTTCCCACCACCACCACTCACATGTAACTACTCTGAATTACTTTAGAAAACTTTGGAAATTCGGTGGAATTCTCCTTTAAATCAGGCAAGTCGGTTTTAGCTCTCGGATTTAGCCATTATGAATTCTGAAACACAGTGTTCAGAGTAGTGGACTATATATTGCATCGAGAGTGAAACGGATCAGCGAGCAGTGGGTCTGTGTCAGTGTCTCCCCCGACACAGAACACACTGAGATGCTGTGAGCCTCCAATAGAGGGCAGCAGAGCACTGCAGACGCTTCTGTTCTCCAGTCCAGACGCTGACTTCACAGATTTGAACGTGTTGTGGCTAAAATTAGAAGCCAGAAAGCTGCATAAGACCCAGAATTGCCCATCAATGCGTAAGAAAAGTCAAATATGAGCAGAAACGGTGAGGCTCAAAAGTCAAAGACTCCACCTGAGAGCATATTAGAAGAATTGGTCAAGTGAGCAGACGATGTAAATGACGTCATATCAAATAAAACAACCACATCAAATCCTTATTGTCATTTTAATATCTCTTTAATTCTAAAGTCAACTCTCTATACAGACTGGAGCGCATCGCGCATGCGCAGTACGCTACAGTAACAGCTCTGCTTTTGTAAATTCATGTATAGAAGTCAAAGTTAGCTCCACCTTTCGTCTGCATACTTCTCTCGTCTTCTCCCGCGCCGAGACGAGGCGGTGGGTTTTCTCCACGGATGCTAAAGATTTTTTTTTCTTGCTGACATCAGCACTGCGCCAAAACGGACAGTTCCATCCGAGCCCCCACCCTCGCCTTTTTGGGGTGGCTCTTTTTCCTAGAACTTAAATAAAAACGGGGTTCTGCCTTAAAATGTTCTTGATATGTTTCTGAGAAGTGAGACAAAGTGTCTCGTTTGTCTTGGTTTCAACGAGGCTCGATTCCCATTCGTCTGCTTTCTGCGCTGGGGCAGTTTGGAGGCGAAGGTAGGAGTGAATTATTGATTGGGACGGTCCTGGGTGTATAAAAAGAGGGGGCGCAGCCCAAGCCCTGCTCCTCATCTCTCCAACCGCCAAGATGAGCTACGGATCCGACGTGTACTCCTCCTCCTCTTCCTCCTACAGGAAGATTTTCGGGGACTCTCCCCGCTACTCGTCCTCCCCGTCCAGGATGAGCTCCTCCAGGAGCGGGTACAGGTCCCTCTCCCTGTCCCGCACCAGCACTCCATCCATGGGCTCCTACAAGCGCTCCGGCGCCGGGCGCAGCGCCCTGTCCTCCTCGCCCATGGCGCTGGACACCTTCGACTTCTCGCAGAGCTCGGCGCTCAACAACGAGTTCAAAATCATCCGCACCAACGAGAAGGAGCAGATGCAGGGCCTGAACGACCGCTTCGCCATGTTCATCGAGAAGGTGCGCAACCTGGAGCAGCACAACAAGGTGCTGGAGACCGAGCTGGTGGCGCTGCGCCAGCGCCAGTCCGAGCCCTCCCGCCTGGCCGAGCTCTACCAGCAGGAGATCCGCGAGCTGCGCTCCCAGCTCGAGGAGGCGCACGGCGAGAAGAACCAGATGATGTTCGAGCGCGACAACGTGGAGGAGGAGCTGCAGAAGCTGCGCGAGCGCTACGAGGACGAGGTCCGAGCTCGCGACGAGGCCGAGCGCACGCTCAAAGCCTTCAGGAAGGACGTGGACGACGCGTCGCTGTCGCGCCTCGACCTGGAGAAGAAGGTCGAGTCGCTGCTGGACGAGATCGCCTTCCTGAGGAGGGCGCACGACGAGGAGGTGGCCGAGCTCATGAACGCCATCCAGGCGTCCCAGGTGTCCGTGGAGATGGAGATGGCCAAGCCCGACCTCACATCGGCCCTCAAGGAGATCCGCGGCCAGTATGAGTCGCTGGCCTCCAAGAACCTGCAGTCCGCCGAGGAGTGGTACAGGTCCAAGTTCGCCGACCTGAACGAGCAGGCCAACCGCAGCAACGAGGCCATCCGCGCCAGCCGCGAGGAGGTCAACGAGTTCAGGAGGCAGCTGCAGTCCAAGACCATCGAGATCGAGAGCCTGAGGGGCACCAACGAGAGCCTGGATAGGCAGATCCGCGAGATGGAGGACAGGCACAACCTGGAGGTGGCCAGCTTCCAGGTGAGTCGCCGTTCGAGATGGCTAGTTTTTTTTTACCGCGCTTTAGGCGACAGGGGGCATCAGGGCCACCGCAGTTCGGGGGTTACACTGCTCTAGCGCACCTGATTCATCTCATCAGTTAACTGCTGGGTTTAGTGGGTGTTTTACAGCAGGACGAACTCCAGAGCTTTCATGTAGATCTGGTCTCGTGATTTGGGTATGGTGAGATGAGAAGGAGAACTAAAGTAAACTAATACTATTCAAATAGTTACACATTATTATCTCTCCCTCAGTCTTTATAGAAACCGAGGCATTATTGACTCTGTAAGTGGTAGTATTTTTTTCAGCTTACAAAAATAACTGATTAGGTAATGACAGGCTTGCAGTGCCCCGCCCAAGTGAACAGAAAGCCCCCTCTAACCTGTCAAAGGTCTTCATTTCACTTCATGTCACTTCATGCACTTCTGTTCGTGGAATTACTGACAGTGTCCGTATGGAGTGCATATAGAGATATCCGTTAAAATGTGCTATGACCCACAGTAAAGACCACTGCCTGGGTGACAGCGACCACACCGCCCCTCTCTCATGTGCTTTGGGGAAAACTATATTAATAAATAAAACTGGGAGAGAATTCTTTGTCAGTTTTCTCCACATGCTTTTGCAGATGCTTATGCTTTTTGTCTTTGCCCCTGCCCTGAATCAGATTTTGAATAAAGGCTAAACTGAAGATGGATGTGATTCTTGCAAATAAAGGCAAACATCTCTTTTCTCTCTCTCTCTCTCTCTCTAAAAAAAAGGCTAAGCTATAATCCTTTTGTGTTTAGCCTCCTCTCTAAGTCTGTATAAAATCTCAATTCTAATAGATACTGTCCGCACCCAGGTAATGCTATTTAATCAATTCAATACTAATAAATTCACTTCTATTGGTGTTGTGCTATTTTGTGATGCATTATTTAGTATTTTAGTTTGTGGGTTTGGAGGCAGCCTCTAAGCAGAGGACTACAGAGACTAGAGATCACAACATGGGCGTGACCTTCACCATAACACAATGCCACTCTGCCCACACGCTTTGAGAGCAACGGAAAACAAAAGCTACATTTGTGGTAGTAAGTTTTCAGAAATAATTCTTGTCTACAGGCTAAAGTAAACCCTTTCTGTGTGTCTGTGTGAGGTCCCCTCCAGAAGGCTGTGAAAAATCAATATTCTAATAGGCGGAGAAAGACAGAGAGAGAGAGAGAGAGAGAGAGAGAGAGAGAGAGAGAGAGAGCGAGAGAGAGAGAGAGAGAGAGAGAGAGCGAGAGAGAGAGAGAGAGAGAGAGAGAGAGAGAGAGAGAGAGAGAGAGAGAGAGAGAGAGAGAGAGAGAGAGAGAGAGAGACTTATCTCTGCCTGGGTGTGATCTTCAACATAAACACAGAGCCAACACCCTGTTCTCTGTCCGTGGTGCTGAAATCATTCAAGCCTGTGAGCACAGTGTGAACAGTTTTAAGTTTATAGGCTTCACATTTTAAGTGAAAGAGGTTTAGGTTTATGTTAGTTAGACACTAATACATAATAATATATAATTTATAATATGTATATCACATAGTTATTTAGGTTTTAGATGGCAGGTATTTCAATGTAGAAGACGTTCCAAAACCAAGTAGTAGCCAATGGCGGGTGCCTCACCCATATTAAAAATCCAGGATTTTACCTCTGCTTTACTACATTTCATGGAATTACTGACCATGTCCTGAGCCACCGAGCCTATAAAGACTTAAAATTGTGTCATCTACATTCTAATATTTGGAAAATTGCTTTAATTTCAAAAGCCAGTCAAGTGGAAAATCCCTTTTGATTCACAAAGCAATTCTGACGTCTATTACCAGGAGACGATTGGCGACCTGGAGAATGAGCTCAGAACCACTAAGAGCGAGATGGCCCGTCACCTGAGGGAATACCAGGACCTGCTGAATGTCAAGATGGCTCTGGACATTGAGATTGCTGCTTACAGGTAACAAAGGAATCCTTTTAGAATAGGAAAGTATGTATGTTAAGCTTGAGGCACCATGAATGTAAATCTAAAGGCAAATTTATGAGTAACCACTCACTGTTCCTTAGCAATTTTATTTTTTTAATGCTTTCATTTCCACCCTGTCTTTTTTCCTCTCATGTTTTTGCCTTTTCTTTTCTTTGTTCCCTTCCAACCCTCCCTCAATCTCTCAGGAAACTCCTGGAAGGGGAGGAGACCCGCATTGGCACAGGCATCGCCTACCCCATTCCAGGCTCCGCTTCTAGCAGCCAGAGCTACAGCTACCAGAGCCGTGTCTACACCAGCTCTAGCAAGAGTGTGAAAAAGGAAGGAAAAGATGATGAGGATAAGCAGCAGAAGGAGCAGAGCGACAAGTCTGACAGCAACGCCTCCAAGAAGGGTGACAAGCCCGACTCTGGAGAAGTCAATGCAACCAGCCAGAAGAACTAAGCCTCTTTCCTCTCCTTCTTCCCTTTGTCCCCTCTTCCTTTTCCTCACTAGTTTCCTCTCCCATACTCTTAAAAATAAAGGTTGAAGAGGGTTCTTTAGAGTTGATACCATGAAAAAGCTATTGCAGGTTCCTTAAAGAACCTTTTGGTGCCAATTAGGAACCTTTATTTTTAAAAGAGTGGAGACTTTTCAGAGGGAAACCCAATGTATACGCATATCAACCAACTCTCTCTTTCTCTCTCCACTTATCGACTACAGCACTCTCAGAATCGGGGCATCCGTCCCTTTATGATATACTGCACACTACTGAATGCACCTCAGGTGTCATACAGTCCACTCTCCGCTACTCTCACCGTTAGCTGATCCAGGTTTGCGATCCGCATTAGATGTCATCTTTGGAAACCCTTAAGTGCACTGCCACAGGCTCCTCTAATCACATTCCAAAAAAGGAAGTGTGTACTGTGCATGTGTATATGTGTGTGTGTGTGTGTAAACATGCACAGTGCATTCGGTCGGTCCTCGCTAACTGTAACTGTATCGATCTCTTGGCAGACACAAATGTAGGAAAAGACTGATAGTGCTAGACTGCAAAGTTAGCAAGTGAGAGCTAGTATTCATGCTGCACAAAACAAGGTTTTGCTAGCTAAAACCAGCACAGAACTTGACCTGCAATACTGTCTTTGTCTGAGCCTTATTGCTCTATGCCATGGCAATGCTGTTATTCGCTGACTGTACAGCACCAAGGCCCTCATCACCTCATACATTTTGTACTTCGGGAAGTTGGGTTGCACTCGTCTTCTCTCATTATTAGATGTTTGTAGACACATGAGTGTGCATGGTAACTTTGCATTGCAATTTAAGAAGGAACCCAGTTGTAGAACATTAAGGAACCTGGTTTTGTGGTTCGAAAAGCTCTAGCAGCTCTAGATTTTCTTTCAAAGCGTGAATGTCCTCTCCGGGACTTATCGTGGTGCCAATTTCGAGTCCCAATTCCCAAAAAATGTGAAAGATTTAGCAGCTGCTGCTGATGCATGATGTTTATACCCTGTTTGCATGGTGACGGTATATATGAGCTGTCCAGCAGTCCTCCAATGCCATACAAATGGTAGGTATATGAAAAGGGCAATAGTAAGTCCTCACCTTTTCTCAATGTATTGATCCTCCTATGCCCACCATTCATTTAAATACATAAGGCTTTCTAGCCACAACCAGTGTGAGTTAACATCAAGCTGGTGAGAATGTGGCCCAATAATTGCTGATGCCTTTTCTCATGCTGTTTGGTGCTTGTGATGATGATGATGTGATGATGATGCAGGGCACGTGTCTTACATCCCAACACCGTCTCATTTCTATTTACTATCAGACATCTTAAAGAGAAACAGTGGTGCTGTTTAGGATTTTATATACAGTAGTAGACTGGAAGAAGAATGTGGTAACCAATGTAGTTTGATTCTGAGAGAGAAAGAGAGAGAGACCTCTGATGTAGCAGCATTGAGCTTACATTCTCTTATAATAATAGCAGCAAGTTTGTCGAATTGAGAACAAACCCAACGGCAGTTAGCACAAAACCATGAGCAGATGATCTAAATGTTATGAATTTGTAGACTGACTTACAAAAGAACTATACATTATGCACAAATCTACTCCATCATCCAAGACCTATAACATCACCAAGCCTTATTAACTAATGAGGAAATCTTGAGACATCATAAACACCCAAATGGACCACATGCTTCTGAACTTCTACTACTAAAGGAACATCATTTGAAGGCACAATCTTAGACCCAACTGGATTAAAAACACATGAAGAACAGGAAAGTCCATAATTAGGTGTGACATGGGTCTACAAAGTTATGCTTTAAATCCTGTTTAGACTTGCAATCTTACAATCAGTGCTAGTGGCATTTCTCTAATTTCACTTGAACACTGCCAAGTTTTGACACCACAACTACCGACTTGCCTGCATTATTTTTTCCCACCCGTATTCTGCCAAGTTCCGCCTTCTGTGCTACAACTGATTGACAGTATCTCGCCTTTTGTGCTAGGATTATCTAGTGCAGTGGTCAATAACCTTAGTCCTGGAGATCCACCTTTCTGCAGAGTATAGTTCCAAGCACCTGCTCCTGCTAGTTAGCTTCTTCAGATGTCATCGAGCGGCTGGATCAATTGTTTAGGGGTGGGTGTTAGATACAGGTTGGCCGTAAGAAGATCTCTAGGTGTGGGGTTGGTGACCATTGGCCAAGAAAGTCATATTAATACCATCACTTAGCAGACTGTTTGAGAACTACCAGCCAATTCTCAGGTGATGGGAAACTTCTAGGGGGTGGGGCGTCTCAGAATTCAGGTGTGGAAAAAAGATGCTCTTTGTTTTTTGTAGATATTTTGTCATGGCAGCGTAGGCCTGACTTGCTGCACTTTCCGCTGTTATCTAATGGATTGTACTACGAGATGATGTAGGGGTTATATTTTTATTTTAAGATGTGTTAGATCTGCTAACCTGTTTTTCTCATTAGGCTAACCTAGGCTGTTTCCCATTAGCTTTGCAATGTTGGGCATGTTGGGCAAATCCGAAAGTTTGTCCATCGAGTTCTTCAAGTTTCTCAGTTTTAAGTCTCTGGACATTTAGGTGTGAGGTCCGTCACCGTCTGAAGGATAAATAGGATATTTTACAAAGCACTGAAACACACTTCAGTTGAAAAGAATGCACAGTAAGCCTGCTGTCTCTCACTGGCAACAATAACACCGCATGTGTAATTAATGACGTCAGTTCAAGTCAAGGCAAAACTAACGAGCAGTCTTTCACAAATACAAAACACAAAAGACAGAAAGAAATCAAACATATTAATACTTTAGATTATCAAAATGCCTTAAGCCACCAGCAGCTTGCTGCAGCTAGCAGAGTGTGAGTTAGCGAATTGTTTGTGCTCTCATCGTTTTTTCTCTAGTGATTAGATGCTACACTGAATGGCTGAAATGAAATGTTGTGGAATTGAATGTAGATTATGTACTCTACTCTTTATTCTGGATCTTAGCCTTCTGCTGTATCACAGATGACCAATAAAGACTGGCATTATGAAGTCCATCTTGTTGTTTGTGTTGCTGTTTTTATCTGAGAATATTTACAAAGGTATATAAACTTTACCTTCATTTTCATCATTTAGCATAATGGAATGTACATAAAAATGTTACACTTGCTATGATGAAGGTCCAGATACCATGGGATCATTATATTTATAGTTTCTTGTCACCATTTGTTTTTTTGCTCAATTACTTGTCATATAACCATCCTAACATAATAACTGTGATAATAATTTGGATGGTGCAAAAAAAAACAGCTGTATTGATTAATATCTAGAATAAGTGCTTATAATTTATATATTTACTTATATATTTTTTTTCTTTTTCAGCGATTAACCACCAGGCAGCTTCCAGTCTGGTAGGCATATCTGCTAACTAGAAATGTAAAAGAATGAGATAATAACAAAACAAAACAAAACAAACAAACAAACAAACAAACAACAACATTTTATAATTATATAAAATTTATAGGGCCCTTTCTATTTAGAAGTGGCTAACCCTTAAATTTCATTTTGCATTTCAAACTAATGAAACATTTGGCAAAGATTCAATATTGTTATGACTATTTTGGTAGTGACGAAATTAAATGTTCAAGCATTTGATTTATTAGAATACCCATAATTAAAGTACAGGGTCATTCAAAGCAAAAAGATTTTAGTCAAATATGTGTTTTCAACTCTGACTTTGAACCAGTTCGCTAGAATGATCCTTATATGTTTTGACAGTGAAAACATCATACATTAGAATAAACATAAACATATAAATAAATTTAAATATAAAAGTAAGTAGTAATTACAAGAAAAAGTAACAAGAATTTTGCATTTTGAAAAATGCAGTTATGAGCAGGAAAGTTGATATCTTCTGAGCTAGTGCGAGCTAGAACAACGTTTGGTTCTAGGTTTCTCCTGGACACCCCAAGCTTTCACATAGATTTGTTAAATTCCATCACAACACACCTGATTTGACACTCAGAAGCAGTGATTGAGCCAAACCTGGTGCTGGATGTGAACTATGGACTATGGTTCTAGCTATGTTCCTGCTGTATGGAGTAGATGATAAAGTAATGTCCTGAAGACGTTTTGATGTTCAGCCATCCAGTCAAGCGTGCCTGCCTGATTTAACCTGACGGGTGGTCAGGGCGATAGAGGCCAGAACAGCCACACTGATTTCTTCTATGTATTATGATAAAAGTCCTTAGATTATGATGGACTGTACTGAAAGGAACAAACAAACACAGTATTAATTCACACATGAACCTCCTGAACCTCACCCACATACGCCTGTGGTATCACATGCAGTTGTGCTGTGACAGCGCTGGGTGGGCTGTGGTGCATGCAGCAGATCTTCAAAGATTTATACCCCTGCAGTGCCACCAGCAGAGAATGTTCCACCGTGAAGCTCCGCATACACACCCCCTAAGCCGACACCCTTTTCCTCAGATTGCTGCTGATACAGCTGATTATCTCTGCTGTTGTTGTCGTTGCTGTTGTGGTGTATGTTATTGCCCCCCAGCCTGATTGATGTCATCATCTGTTTCATAACAGATTTAAAATGCTGCTGTTCCTGATGGCACAGTGACGGCTTATTTCCTGCTGCCATCAAGTTTTTGTTATTGAATTTACACTCAGCGTGTGTGTGTGTGTGTGTGTGTGTGTGTGTGTGTGTGTGTGTGTGTGTGTGTGTGTGTGTGAAAGAAAATTGACTCTGGATTAGGCTGCTGTTAGATTCATAAACACACACATACATACAGAGGCTAGTTTTTATACATTAAAAGGACATGAGATGTATCCCACATGCATTACATATTTGAGAGTATCTATATCTACTAATAATATGCATCATATTCATTACCTGTAAATAAGTATATGTCAATATTATGTACAAGACGTATTAGATATTGAATAGCAGTTAGAGATCCCCTTCATCTATTTATGCCCAATCAAAATAGCCATTAACTGCAGTTTGTTTGTTTTTAGGAGATTTTTCTGAGCAGATTACTCATAATATTTACTTACGTAAGAAAGGAGGTCATAAAGTAAAAAAAAAAAAAGAATAAAGGTGGATTATATTTGTACTTGCCTAAACAGTACATAACACCAATTCTAAAAGCTGTACAATAGGCTGAAGTGATATTAACATAGACAAATGTGCAGTAGCCTGATATTCCCCAAGGCTGGCAAAGTCATTGACCTTTGATCTTTAGGGGGATGGGTCTATTCATTAAATGCCAAGAACAAAATCCCTCTTGTTGTTACTCCTATTATGTCTGCATGAGCGTACTCTGCTGTTTACATTTGCAGTTTACAGAGATTATCGTTGTATACAATAGCAATTATGTTTCTAAATAACACTATAAGGGACCATTTAACTGCATTTAAGGGCATATTTTTTCAGTGCGCTGAGGATTTATCCAGCAGTTAAAGACACTGAAACTAATGTCACATACATAGAAACAGAACGTACAAGTACAGTGACACCCCCACAGCCTGCTCAGATTCTATCAGTATATAGACTCTGTAGCAGTTTTACCCTCTTCTTCATGCTACAGCTGATAGAAGGTGAACACATCAACAGAAGTAAACAGCTCCTCTACCACAAGAACCTCTCATCCTCTGATTCCATAGAAAAGGGTGCACTTAGAACACTTACAACACCTTCTATAGGAGCCTTTCAGTTTGGGCTGGTTTGTGAAATAATGATATTAATGTCACAATGTTACACACTTAAAAATGATTCTTCAGTAAAGACGGTCATTCTATTTAGAGCCATGCGATTCAAGCCTTTCATGCTTAAATGGTTCTTTGCATGATAAAGTGACTCTTCAGATTGATGCAGAATGTGTTGCATGTAGTTCACTGTGGAACGTATTTATACATGGTTCTACACAGCACCAGAGAGGTTTCTTCTAATGTTACAAGCTTGACATTATGTCAGTGCTATATAGAAAATACATTCTCCATACATTCTCAATACATACAATGCATTCTTCATGCATCAATCTGAAAGACGGTTTCCCCATGAAAAGAACCATTTAAACATGAAATGGTTCTATATACAACTCATGATGATGCTCTGTTCTCGAAAAAATGTACAGGACAGAACTGTGATGGCAGTCCTGCAAATTCCTGGGTACAATAATCTCCAGGGACCTGAAGTGGGACAGCAAGATCAGCTCCATCATCAAAAGATCCCAGCAGAAGATGAACTGCCTGCGTCAACTGTAGAAGTTCAACCTGTCCCAAGAGCTGATGGTGTGGTTCTACACAGCCATCATGGAGTCTGTCATGACCATGTACATCACAGTGCGGAGTGGCTCAGTGACCAAGCATGACCTCCATCAGGTCTGTGGAGAAGATAATTGGTGTTAAGCTGCCCACATTGCTGGAACTGCATGCCTCCAGAACCAGGAATCGTGCAGAGAGAATCGCCGCCAACTCGTCACACCTTGGACACCACCTGTTCCAGCTCCTTTCCTCAGGCAGGCACTTCAGCCAAATGAGGACCAGGTCATCCAGGCTACATAAAAGCTTCTTCCCACAAGCCATCACTGTCTTAAACAGTTAATTATTACACATAAACAATATTCCAGCTGCAGTTCTTAAATATATGGGTCTTTAGTATATATAGTATATCATAACTCTCAGCATTCCGTCCTCTGTAACTACCATCTCAGGCCAGCATTTTCTGCACCTCACTTACCTGACTATTACCCCACTTGTCTGACTTTTACCTCACTTATAACTTTTTTCCCGCTATGCATTCTTTAACTTCTGCTGCTCTCAGTACAAGGTTTAAAGGTGTGCCTGTGTATGTGTGTGTGTGTGTGTGTGTGTGTGTGAAATGGTCTGAATGTGTGGTAGAATGCACATTCTATTTTATTTTATTCTGCTTTTTTTTATTTATTTTTTATTCTTATTTTATTTACTACTGTAAAATATTTAGATACTGCGTGTGCACTGTGAGCTCCTGCAACCAAAATCAAATTCCTTGTATGTGATGATTCCTTGTCTGATTCTGACTTTAAGGCAAAATGTCTTCATCTTCATCTTCATCATCATTAACCGCTCAGTCTAGATAGGGTCGCGGTAGCAGTTTGAAGAGCGGAGAATCCCAGATGACCCTGTTCCCCACAACTTCCTCCAGCTCATTCCCAGGGGCCCCAAGCCGATCCCAGGCCAACTTGAAGATATAATCCCTCCAGTGGGTCCTAGGATGACCCCAGGGTCTTGTCCCAGGGGGCATCTGAATCAGATGCCCGAACCACCTCACCTGGCCCCTCTCAATGCGGAGGAGTAGCGGCTCTACTCCGAGCTCCTCCCGGATGGCCGAGCTCCTCACCCTATCGAATAGAGTGTAGCCTGCCACCCTGAGAAGAAAGCTCATTTCCGCCACTTGTATTCGTGATCTCATTCTTTTGGTCAGCCCACAGCTCATGACCATAGGTGAGGGTCGGGATGTAGACTGACCGGTAAACAGAGAGCTTTGCCTTTTGGCTCAGCTCCCTCTTCACACTACAGTCCAGTACAGTTACCGCATTACTGCTGCCGCCTGTCCCAGCCTGCGGCTGATTTCATGATCCCTCTTCCCATCACTCGTGAACAAGACCCCAGGATAAAATGAACTTTCATATGAAATTTTCATATTTACCACTATTTCAGCATCATTAACAGTACATGTGATGCGTAGGTTCACTGCTCAGTTTCAAAAACAGGTAAAATGGCTATATTTACATTGACATCATGACCCCTGGTTCCTATAAGCACCACAGTAAAGAAATCTGACTCAGCAATTTTTCTACAGTGAACCATTTTATATCAAACCTGAAAAGTCAGAAGTGCATTTTTTACATCTGAAAAACTGACTTATGCAGAATTTGCATTAGCAAATGTTTCATATACAAAACTTGAGCTCAGTTGGTGTAACCCCATATTCAGCATGGGCAACTCACCCTTTTTGCCAACAACAATGAAGCTAGGTGGTTAACCAAAGAACACAAAGAGACACACCCACAAGAGAAGGAAATGGAGGGGAGTTGACATCCCACAGATGGCAAGTAAAACACAGGGGGAGAAACATACTTACTATGCAAATGGTGGACACCAGATGACACCAGTAGTCAATGAGAAAGATGTTGAGTTTTAATCAGGAAGGTTGCACTAATAAACAAACAGCAAGTAAATCTGACAAGTTGCTGTATTTCTTGGTCACAATAGACTTGACTCAGTGTTACTCAGTTACATGCAGTTGTTGAGTAACATGGGATTTTTTTCTTAGAGACGGCTGCAATGCAGTTGCATTGATTTTGGAATGTTAGAATCGACTATCATTAACTATTTCAAAGAGCTCATATCTTCAAATATTTCATATGATATTTTTTTATTTTGCCTGAGACCCTTTTACGACATTTATGTGAGTTTATTTAGAAAAATAGTCATAATTTATTTTACATGACCGTTTTCCAACCTCTCTTTATCTGTGACAATTAAACAGGCTGTTACTTTGCCTTTAAGACTGATGTATGATCACTCTGAGACAAAAGGTAATATCTCAATTTTTTTATTTTTTATTTTTACAGAATTTGAAAATGTCAGCTGCTGTTAATATTGAGTTAAAATTTCATGATGAATGGAATAATGGAAATGCTCCAAAATGACCTTTTTCCATTAACGTCCATTCAAATTTAAGATGTTTTTTTCCTTCTCTTATAAAAAGTTACCTTCCTGGAGATTTTGCTCTTATAACAGCAATACACAAATGTTCTGATTGGTTGTCACATATTGTGCCTCATTCAAAAAGCAGTCCAGGCTGAAACACTTCTTATAACGGCAATATGAATGGGTGGCACTAAACTGCTGTAGGCTGAATAAGCAGATAAATGTGTGTGTCTTTTTACTCAACATCACAAAATGTGCCCTTTAAATAAAGAATCTTACCAAAATAATCAAATCCAATCCTTTGCTGTGTGAAAAAGAGCAGAATGTAAAGAGAGAAATGCCACACAGTGAACACCTTCTAGCTCTCATTAGTAAAGTACCAGTCAGTGAGAAACAAATGAAGCCCTCCTTTTGCCAAAGGCAGGGTCAATGGGATTATTAAAAACCCCACCCAACACATGAAAGCTAGACAAAAGTCAGAGGCCCCTCATTCTGGTGCCTGTCAGCAAAGTGTTAATTGGGCTGCCTCAGCTGTTACTGTGGATACTGTTGCCAAGGCACTCACTGTTCCCTTGCAGCCCTGAGGAATACCTGAGGGAGGTCACATGCACGCACACATACACACACACACACACACACACACACACACACACACACACACACACACACAATCAAACACACACACACACACACACACACACACACACACACACACACACACACACACACAATCAAACACACACACACATACACACACAGAGCAGATGTGAGAGCCACTGCAAATACCAATAAAAGGACATCCTCTGACACACAGTTGCATCATCCAAAATGACATCATCCATACTGAAGTTTTAAAATTCTCTAGAAGTTCTTTCCCAAGGATGCATATACAGAATATTCCAAAATTACCAACTGTGAAAACAAGAGGATCTGATGGACCAGCGCTCTATATATATATATATATATATATATATATATATATATATATATATATATTCAGAATACAGAAATGAAATGGAAAAACTACTGATTCCAAATTTCTGCATGATTTAGTACCTGATGTAAACAAAGCCATTTAAAGTGTTTTGGTGTGAAATGCTGCATTGTTGACAATTACCTACTCCAATTTCTTTATATTAGTGGGGCTAGAAATCAGGGGCCACAACACAGAATGAAAATTACAATGAAAATATAAACATTTTATTTACTATCCAAAATGTTATTACTGATATTATTTCTGACAGCACAGTGAATTTCAATGTCACTGATTAAGTGAATGATTAACCACATATAAAGACTTTTTTAGAAAGTTAAGATACTATGTTTAAAATGTACACTCCATTTAGGTATGCATTTGTTTGCACATAGCTTATATGGTCAAAATTAAATGGACAGAGATTGAGCATGTTGGACATTCCATTCCAAAACCATGAGCCCCACACTTCTGGCAAGGCCTCAGCAGCCACAAAGACTGAAACATATGAGTGTCTAAAATGTGGTTGCATGCTGTAACATTGAACTAAGGGGCCTGAAAAACAACCCCAGACTATCATCCTTCCTGCTCCACAGTTCAGTGGTGATGAGCTTTACACCATTCCAGCCCATACTCGACATTGCACACAGTGATCTTAAGCTTGTGTGCATCTGCTCGGCCATAGAAATCCATTTTATGAAGTTCCCAACGCAGAGCCCTTTTCCTGATGCTGCTTCCAAAGGCATTTTGGAACTTTGTAGTAAGTATAGTAAGTGATGCAACAGAGTATGTGATTTTTACCCACTACATGCTAGTTACTTATGGACACATCCATTTAACAATAATAGCACTTACAGTTGACAGGGGCAGATCTAGCAGGGCAAAAAATTCATTGACTGGCTTGAGGTGGCATCCTATGACAGTGCCATGTTTAAAGTCACAGAGCTCTTCAGTACATTCTATTCTGTCTTACATTGCCAATATTTGTTCAATAATTTCCATGGAGATCAAACAGCTACGTGTGTAATACCGGGGAGCGAGGAGGCGGACGCATATGCGGAGATAAGCGACTTTTATTCTTGGCAAATCCAAAATCAGGGTCATAATGGTCCATGGTCAGACAGCCAACATGGAGAGAACAACAGTCGGACATAATGAAAGTAAACGGGTCAAACAAACAACAGGGCTGGAAGATCAAACAACATGACACATCACACTTCAAACATGAAACATATCAAACAGTACAAAGACCAGCAAATACAAACAGCAAACACAGGGCTTATAAAACACAGGGATAACGAGGGACAGGCGGAAAACAGGTGGCGACAGTCAGGGGCGGAGTTACAAAACAAGGGGGCGTACTAGGAAACCAAAACAAAGAAAACACGTGGACTAGACCAAAACAAAACACGAACACATGGACAGAACCAGGAGGGGCCAATTGTGACAACGTGCTTGATTTTATAGACCTGTTAGCAAAGGGTGGATGATTATGAAGGGTGTCCACATATCTTTGGCCATACAGTATACATGCCAAAGATGATGATGAACGAAACTAGTAAAATTTCTGTGCACTCATTTTCTGCCTTTGCTGAGTGAGTACCATTAAGTCAATGTAGGAGGAACACGTTTTGGAAGTTATTGTTATTGGATCTCTTCTATAAGGAATTCTGTACTTTTTGTACTCAGAAGTGTACTTACAAAAATGAAGGACTACATTTTTGGGCCAATAAGAATAAAGGCCAATGAATATTGGTCATAATAATCATCGTGCTTTTGAATGTTGACTCCATAGAAGTTTTGCTCTTCATCACCCATGATAAGAGTTCATTATTGACAGACTTTCATTTCGTTTAGTCATCTACTGTGTTCCCCTCAGGGAAATTAGAGAAAATGACAGTTTAAAGAGACAGTTTAATGCTGTCTTTGAGAGATGAGGAGAGAGAGAGAGAGAGAGAGAGAGAGACAGAGAGAGAGAGAAAGAGAGAGAGAGAGAGAGAGAGAGAGAGAGAGACAGAGAGAGAGAGAGAGAGAGAGAGAGAGAGAAAGAGAGAGAGAGAGAGAGAGAGAGAGAGAGAGAGAGAGAGAGAGAGAGAGAGAGAGAGAGTAATCCAGAACTTCAGCAATTTCAACCTCAACCCTCTGGGATCCCAGAGTTATCTTTTATTGTGCATAGAAAATAATGTGCAAAATTAAATAATAATGAATTCCAATGAATCATGAATTAAACATGAATCAGACAGCATAAGGTCATTTTAATGACCAGTATGTGGTGAGCCTCATTTTATTGCCAGTGCTTTTTGCAATACAGTGTATCTTCAGTCATATGCAAAAGTTTGGGCACCCCTGGTCAAATGCCATGTTTTGTTGACTTTCTAAGGGAGTATAAGTTAACAGAGAGCACACATCTGCACATTGTAATGCACAATTAATATTTATGTTCTGAATTTTGGGAATAAAATAAAAGATAAAATGTGGTCTGTTATGGAACATTTTACATTTTGTTTAATTATTTCCCAGTATGTGTAATTTAGCAAATAAACAGAAATCATGCACTAAACCTTGCTGTACTAGCTGTAGAGTTTTAATTTAGAAAATCAGTAAAACATGTCATTTAAGCAGGGGTTGCAAACATTTGCATACAACTCCTTACAAATGAAAGAAAAACAAAAAATTAACATAAAGCTGAGTTTGAGCTACCATAAGTCTTAGTGCTCCATTTCATAGATTCAATAACTGTCCTGGAGGGAGGGAACATCATTCTTCCAAAAAAATTCCTTCAGTTGGCTCCTCTAAGGCAACGAGTGGCCTCAAACAAAAAAGCATCCGTACAACATAAGAGAGCCATCAAACTCCTTCATTGTAGGGTTTAAACATTCAGACCAGTGCTGTTCTTTTGGTGTACCTTGCACATGAACTTGTCCACTTGTGGAGAACACAGACAAAGGATGTCTCATCTGAACATATCACTATTTTTACACTTGTGTAGACCTGTGGCTGCGTAAATGCTGTAGCATTGTGCAGAAGGATTCAGGAGAGACCATAACATAGTCTCACCCAACACAGTAGAGATCACCTAGAGCCAAAAAATACCCCTCTCCTGTAGACACTTAACTAGGCTACGTAAAGCCACCACTCAGCTCAAAAACACACAATAAACACGTAAACACATCTTATACTAACAAACAATACCAACAACAGCAATAACGGTCCTTTTTTACAGAGGACACATCCCTTCCATTCCTCTTCTTAAGGATTTTTTGTATGTATGTATATATATATATATATATATATATATATATATATATATATATATATATATATATATAATTTTTCTGGTTTATTTATTATAGATGATAGACAAATAGTATGTAAGAGCCGTCTGTGTTGATTTATGTTAACCACGAATAGAGGCTCGTCAGGAACCTGCCAGTCAAAAACTCAAGCTGCTGTATATTTATTTTAGCTGCCAGTTTATTACTCCAAAGCGCAATTCTGTTTAATACAATCTTTCTGTGCTGACAGCCCTTCACATTCACAGTGTGACATCTGTGACTCATTTTTCTCACTTCTGCTACCTGTCACTGCACACAACTCAACCTTTTTTATACACACACACACACACACACACACACACACACACACACACACACGTATATATATATATATATATATATATATATATATATTTATACATATGTATGTATAAATGTTGTATCAGTTTTTTATTGAACATATTCCAAAAAGGTTGGGACAGGGGCAACAAAAGGCTGGTAAAGTTGTGTAATGCTAAAAAAAACACTTGGTGGTTAATTGGCAACAGGTCAGTAACATGACTGCATATAAAAAAGCATCCCAGAGAGTCTTTTAGAAGTAAAGATGGGGAGGGGTTCACCAGTGAAGAATAACATTTTTCAGTGAAAAATGGCAAAGAATGTCATTCTATGGTAATAATAACATAATAATAACATAATAATAGCACCACAGAATCTCTGTATGCAATGGACAAGACCAAAAACCAGTCTTTGCATTAGTGTGCATGGCATGGGTGACTGGCACATCGGTGAAGGCACCACTAATGCTGAACAATATATACAGGTTTGGCAACACATGCTGCCACCCAGACAACGTCTTTTTCAGGGAAGACCTTGCTTACTTCAGCAAGACAATGTCAAACCAAATTCTGCATGTATTACAACAGTATTGTTCCATATTAAAAGAGTCAGGATATATATATATATATATATATATATATATATATATATATATATATATATATATATATATATATATATATACATATATTGCCCAATGCTGCTGAACCTGCATTTAAATTTCTGCTTCTCACCTATCCATTATGAAAACTGACCGATTTTATGTCATTAAAGTTTAGCCTATAGCAGTAAAATGCAGTGCAGAGACATGCTTCAGTGATGCAGTAAATGACAGAGAAAGCTCAAGACGACATTTGAAAAGCCACAGGAGGAGAACCCCCACCACTTCAGAGGGAAAACAAATCGAAAAAAAAAAACAAGAGTCTAATCCTCTTCACACACACACATACACACACTGTGGGTCTCCCATGAGCATGCGTAACACACTTCACACTTCCTTCCAGCTATGACTCTGGAGATGCTGAAAAAGGATGCCTCTTCAAAACATGGAAAACTACAAAGAGTAACTCCATCAAGTGCGCACAGGCAGTAGACTACCAGAGTGCTAGCAGCGAGAAAATTAAAAAAAATCTTTTCATACTTTTTCTTTTGGATCCCTGAGCCAAAAAAAGAAACTAGCTTCAGATGAGAAAGCATGTTTTGGAAATGCCTTCAGGGTCTTAAAGTGTCCTCCCAAACTCTTTTTGGCGTGCAGAGAAAGTATCAAAGACTCCTTTTCAGTATTCAGAATGCAAAGTAAGTATTGTGGAGCACTTTAAAGGGGAATTCCAATGATTTTTCATCATTTCTGTGTAATTAAATTGCTAAGATGTAAAAAGTCATTCAGAGTGGTTTGATGTAAAATACTTCCTTCTAGAGAAACCTACTAAGACAAAATAGTTCACAGTGGTGGTGATAGGAACCATACATCTGTTAAAGCGCCCTCACATATACTTATTACATGAAATGTTTATATTATGCTGCCTGATGCCTGTGTGTGTGTGTTTGTGTGTGTGTGTGTGTGTGTGTGTGTGTGTGTGTGTGTGTGTGTGTGTGTGTGTGTGTGTGTTTTTTTAAAAATACAGTTTTAAAATGCCCACAGTCTTTTACATTGTGGCAGAATTCCATGATGAGTGGACCAATTACAATGGTTAAAAATTACTTAGCATAAAATCTTTTTACATGTACTTACATTGACAATTAAGAAAGTTACCCTTTTGGAGGTAGAAGTTTAGTTTTGACAGCAACAACATATTAACAACCACCTGGGATACCATAGCAATGGTCTATTAACACATTATACACCACCTGGGATACCGTAGTAAAGGCCTTGCAACACCATTGCAACCACCTGGGATACCATAGCAATGGCCTAGTAACACATTATACACCACCTGGGATACTGTAACAAGTTGGAATACCATAGCAACCTCCCAGTAACACCATAGCAACTACCTGGAATTACTATATAAACCTAAATAAGTCACCTAAATAAGTCACCTAAATAAGTCACCTAAATAAGTCAAACTGGTCAGTTAGTCCTGCTGAAGGTAAAGAATAAACATAGAGAGGCAGCATTTAGCTACTATGCTGCTCTTAAATGGAAGCAGTTGGCAGAGAGCATCAGAAGAGCCCCAACCTGGGCTGAAAATGTTCAAATTTGAGCAGCTTTCAGCTTAGTTTAAAACACTGTTAGCTCTACTGCACTTGTCTCCTGTATTGACACCTTATTATTCTAATTTCATTTACATTTAGATTTTTAATTTTATTCATTCTTCTCTTTTTTGTTTTAATCATGTTTTTTTATTTCTATCATCCTTTAATTTGTTACTTTTTCATCACTTGCAGAGCACTTTGAATAAGTGCAGTATAGGAAAGGTGATATTTAAAGAAACTTGCCTTGCCTTTGATTTTTGAAGTATTATTAGGTGGATTTGTCCAGCCGACTTAAAGTCCTTTCACAAAGTTTTCCTTCCTTGTCTATTTCTACTCCCCTCTAAAGACTGTGATCAGCTGATTCATATCTCAAGACAGTGATTTAACTTCAGTAAGAGTCAGATGACCATGTTAGACAGGAATTTACAGTAAGCAGGACAGGGAAACTTCTCTTTGTCAACCACCATAGGCCTACAAACGGTCAGACAGAACAAAAATCCCTGCAATCCAAATCGGCCCTAACTGAGCGGAACCAGACAGGGTGGAGAGAAAGCGCTTGCGGAAAGGCCGCAGTTGACGCTAACTCAGCCTGACAGGTCGCAGTGTGTAGCCTCTCTCTCCAGGCTGCTGTTGCCATGCTGACGGAGTGAGGAGATGAAACGGATTGATTCAGGAGGGGCATTTTTCTGAAGCAGACTCGCTAATGCAGTCTCCCTCAAAGGCGGCAAGGATGCCTCTCTGATCTTCCCCAGATAAGGTGGTGAAGAAAGAGAGATAACAGCTTTCAGGTGCTCTTCAAAACTTTAGAACTTTGAGTTTTTAAGTAATTTGAAAAAGTGGTTTTTAATGAGAGAAAACTTTGTTGGCTGGCTATTCAAGTTCCTTTTACAAAAGAGATCCATTTTACTGCCCGCTAATCACTAAAATATTCCATGATTTAATACTGGTTTATAGTGCCGATATAGGCTGAAGTCCACTTATGGCATTTGTGTGGTTTTCAAATCAAAACATGATTCATTTTTTAAATGGCCATTTTACAACCTCCCTTTATCCCTCACAATTAATCAGAGTTTTTTTGATGTTATGCCTTTGAGAATGTTAGATTTAAGGGCAGCTTTGTTGCTACTCCATCTGTGTCCCTTGGCTGATTTGCACCATGCATGTGCGCCACTTTCATGCATGCATTATATGATGCTGTACCCAGTATGCCTGATTTTTTTTACTCCATTGTATTAGCGGATTAGTTTGGGGAAACACGTTCCATCAGATCTGCTTAGCAAATCATGAACATGAACACCCACGCATTTAAATATGAAGCAGGACTTAGTGCTGATAACATTATACAAGTTGTTTTTCTCAGTTTAATACTGTTTAGTTTTAAGTTTCTATCATCTTTCTACAGGTGAAAACACAGGTTAGAGCGATACAGACATCATTTTGGTCGAGCAGAAGAGCATGTCTGCACCTGAATCACAAATGGCTTCTGATTCCCTTATATAGTGCACTGCAAGGGTCAAGAAGCTTTGTCTAAAAACAAATGGCCACTTCATTAAAGTACACCTCCTTACATCTAAACTCATTGCCCATTTTATCAGCTCCACTCAACATAAAGGTGCATTTTTTTTTTGTTCTACAATGACAGACCGTAGTTCATCTGTTGCTCTGCATACTTTGTTAGCCCCCTTTCACCCTGTGAAATGGTCATGACCCCCACAAGACCACCACAGAGCAGGTATTATTTGATGTTTAAAAACAGTGTTTAAAAATGCCCAAATAATACCTGCTATGTAGTAGTACTGTGGAGGTTCTGGCCATTGTAGAACAGGTTAAAATAGATTTGATAAATTATGCAGAGAGGCAAATGGACTATAGTCTATATTTGTAGAGCTACCCTTTATGGTGAGTGGAGCTGATAAAATGGACAAAAAGTGTCCAACTGTACCATGGCTGAGCCCATCTCTTCAAGCAGACCTGAGCACAGTACAGAGCAATAACAGGGGTAAAATCTACTGGCCTTTGAGGGTCAAATGTGCTCAGGCACAGTACTGATGAGTGACAGCTGGAACCACCTTAGTAACCATGTAATTTAATGACACTTAATGACACTAATGACATAGCATCTGACTTGGTCTATTTCCTACCTTCTTGGCTAGCAAATGTTAGCTTTATATACTGACTCATGCAAAACTGATATATTGCACAGTAGTTCATACATACAGTCACAGAAATGATCTATACAGATTCCTGTTCAGAGTCCAGCTTCAAGTCTTCTCTGATGAGCCTTAAAATATGAGCAAAGCACTCTGGAAGCTACCATAAATGCGAATAGCATTAGCATTAGCTTCCTAACCAGCTTATGTCACCACAGATCTCTTTACTAAGTAATATTTCTAAAAATAGCAACTCAATATGTCATTCTGGTTTTCATTCTGTTGCACTTACTAGGCAATAGTGGTGAGGACTGAATTTCCAGTATAATTGAAATACAATTAAATTGACCTCTAAATTGAATCAAATGACCTCTCTCCTGATTGGCTGTCCTGGATTGTGCCTCACTCAGAAAGCAATCCAGGCTGAAATACTCCTTATAACTTCAGTTTGAAAGGGTGGAGTTGGGCTAAATAGGCAAATAAATATGCAAATTAGTTGGTTTTTATGACGTCACAAAAGCAGGGAACTCAAAATGAGCTGTTTTTCAGCATATTTTCCATAAACCGCCGTGTGGATGTCACGATTGGCGCCTCCCAGTCCTGTCCATGTGCTTGTGTCGTGTTTACTTCCCAGTCCTGTCCATGTGCTTTGTTTTGGTTTTCAGCCCTGCCCTCTTGTTTCATGACTCCACCCCTGATTGTCTCCACCTGTGTTTCCACATGTCCCTCATTCACCCTCATGTATTTATGCCCTGTGTTTTCCCCTGTCTGGTTGCTGGTCTTTGTTTGATTTGTTGGATGTGTTTGAAGTGTATGTATTGTTGGAAGAGTTTTCTGGCCTGTTTGGTGTTCTGTCCCCTCCTGCTCTCCGTTTTGGCTACCTGAACCTGGACTGTATTGACCACGACTCTGGATTTGCCCCGAATAAATCTCACTTTTCTCCGCATATGCGTCCGCCTCCTCATCGCTCCACGCTACAATGGACAAGAAAGTGAACATTTTGGAACTCATTTAACAAAACTTGTTAACAATGGGCCTCATTCACCAACATCTTCTGAAGTTTCTTCAATTTGTTTTTAATAAAGGTCCTACAATAAAGTCTGTCAGATTCATGACCTGTTATTAAACGGCTGAATTCTTCACCCCTTTGTGCTCTTGAGGGTGTGTAGATTATTCTCTTAACTAAGAACAAATCCAATTAAGAAAACAGTGGTGGATGTCAGAATCATTGTGAAAACTGTGTAAAACGGTCCGGTGTTTATGTACTACATCAAGCTATTTTATTTCAAAAGACAGAAGAAAATTAGGCTTTCTATTCTATGGGTCCTTTAAGGGAGACTCAATATAGGTCACTCTTAAGAGAGATTTCACAGGGATATGAACCTTGTCCAGCATGAGCTCCAGCGAGAGCCAGTGCAGATGTGTGCACAGGTGCAGAGGGCAGAGGTGAAGCACAAGGCAAAAATATTTATCATTTAGATCCCCAGAGAGAAATGCAATGCCAAAATCATCCATAGGCAACTTATCATGCACTCAAGCCTTAAAATAACAGAGCCAGAGAGGTTTCTTTGGATTGATGCCACAAGAGAGACACTTTTGGTTTTCTAAAGAACATTAAAACGGTGCTTTAAAGTATCATTGTTGTAAATACTTTGTGTATGAGGAAACTTTTTAAAGAGCCCCCAAATAGTCTAAAGGTTCTATACCAGTTTGCATTTTTCTAGAACTTTATGACCCAAGCCAAGAACCATTCAACCATTAACTAGTGCCATGCATGTTACATCAATGTCTTAAGGTTTTCAGGACCTTTGAACATATTTCTATATATAATGAACACATTTCATTGTTCCTGTGAGAATTTGATTAGAAATTTATTATAAACATATTCCAAGAAAAACATTTATTTATTTTACTGGTGTATTGGTGTAACTTTGCTTACAATTATGCAGTAGTTAATCTTGATACACAATCATTTAGCAATGACTTTTAAGGGGTTCACTTTAACTTGTTTAAGCTGTAATGCACTGATACTTTACCTCTTTACGTGAAACAATAGCACCTACTATAAATAATGTGGAGGTCAAATCCACCCTGAATGTTGAGATAATGTTGAGAGACAGTAATTGTGAGGTGTGAATTGTGAATTCAGGACATTGAGTCATAGAAATGTCTTGTATATATCAGAAATATGTAGTAATAATAATAAATATATGATACATGTATATCATAAAGACCACTCAGCTTGTTATCAGCATACAGTTCAAAAGTCAGCATCTGTGATGATATAGGGGTGCATTAGTGCACACGGCATGGGTAATGTGCACAACTGTGAAGGCACCATTTAATGCTGAGCGATATATACATGTGTTGGCAACATATGCTGCCATCTGGACAACGTCTTTTTCAGGGAAGGATTTGCTTATTTCAGCATGTATTACAACAGCATTGCTCTGTAATAAAAGAGTACAGGTGCTAATCTGACCTGCCTGCAGTCTTTCACCCCCTGATAACATTTGGCACATTATGAAATAAAAAATATGACAAAAGAGAAACTGTTGAGCAGCAGAAAACCTGTATCAAACTAAATGGTAAAACATTTCATTTTCAAAATTACAGCAGTTTCTCCTCGGTTGTAAAAGAATAGGTGACGCAGGACAGGGGTAAACATGCCCCCGTCCCAACTTTTTTGAACATGTTGTTGACATCAAATTCAAAATGGTCATATATTTTTAAAAAAACAATAACGTTTCTCAGTTTTAGCATTTGATATGTTGTCTTTGTAGTATTTTCCTTTAATATGGTACATTTACCTGATTTCATTACATTGTATTTTTATTTGCATTCTACATAGTGTCCCAACGCACACAGTCAGGACCATTCTGCTGGTTTTATAGGTTCTCTGTTTTTCAAGCTTGTCCTGAAAATATACAAATAAATAAATAAATACATAAATAAATAAAACATGCACTCACGCACACATACACACACATGCATACACACGCAAACAGCAGGTGAAATGTGTGCTGGAGAGTCAGATTGTCTGGCAGTAAAAGGAGAAACTGGATAACTGCTGTTTGGGGCCTCTGACTCCTACAGCACACATACATCAGTGGCCATAACATCAACTGCTCTCTGCCTCCTTTACTGTAGCTCCTTTATTGTCCATCTCAGAGTATGAGAAGGCCATGCTTTGAATGTCTTACTTATTATTTTTCTTAGATGTGTTAAAATGCTACAGGACTCATTACATTATTAGACCTTTTCCTCTAAAAGAAAGAGGCCCAAAGAACAGAGAGCAGCTTTGAAGTGATGATTTGGCAAAAAGCTAACATAGCATAACACTGTACCCCCCCCCACCCCTCAGATTGAATGCAATCAATCAGCCAAGACACGTTTGGTGTCCAAGGTCCGTTTCGGAGCTATGATGCTAATGTAGCTAAGACGTCATGGAGGCTTGTTTTCAATAGTTAGCATTGTGCAAACTGCATGCTTAAATCATCTTATACTTTCCACAAAAAATATTGAGTAATCTCAAAGTAATCTCGCTTATATAGATTCACGACATCAACAAGACTCAAGGTAGGTTTAATCTTCCAATTGATTACAAAATAGAAATAAAATACTGTACAAAAGATAAAGATATGAGAAGCAAATCTATTTGCGATGAGCAACTTGAGACCGTTTGAAGTAAATGAGTGATGATTCAAATGTGTAGTGTAGCATAATGCTAATCACTGCAGTACAAGCTTACGCTAGGCAAACTTCAGATCCAACACGTCTTGGCCAATTGATTACCTTTGTGACAAGGCAGTGGTGGATGGTGTTTAGGGATGATTTATGGGGTAGGTGTGAACAGTGAAGTATAGAGGAAGAATGAGATGAGAACACAGAGACAGAGCAAGAGATAATACCCACTGAATAGAGATAACAGACAGAGCAGAGTGTGAGAGACCACACCCCATGCAGTGCCTGATGTCAGAGTGCAGCAAGAGAGTCTGATTAGCACACAGGGACATGTTTCTCTCTCACACACTCTCTCTCTTTCTCTCTCTCTCTCTCTCTCTCTCTCTCTCTCTCTCTCTCTCTCACACACTCTCTCTCTTTCTCTCTCTCTCTCTCTCTCTCTCTCTCTTTCTCACACACTCTCTCTCTTTCTCTCTCTCTCTCTCTCTCTCTCTCTCTCTCTCACACACTCTCTCTCTTTCTCTCTCTCTCTCTCTCTCTCTCTCTTTCTCTCTCTCTCTCTCTCTCTCTCTTTCTCTCTCTCTCTCTCTCTCTCTCACACACTCTCTTTCTCTCTCTCTCTCTCTCTCTCTCTCTCTCTCTCTCACACACTCTCTCTCTCTCTCTCTCTCTCTCTCACACACTCTCTCTCTCTCTCTCTCTCTCTCTTTCTCTCTCTCTCTCTCTCTCCCCATCACGCCACTGCAGAGAAGACAGGTGGGGGAGTTCTGCACCGTCCTTCATCACTGCTGACTCACATCCTCTGCCTCACACACACGTTTTAATACAATATCAGGACATGGGGTTATATATTTCTAATATATATCTAACATAAATATAAACAAATCAAATGTTTTATATACACATATATATTGAATGAAATGTGCATAATATATATATATATATATATATATATATATATATATACATACATCTATATCTATATATATATATATATATATATATATATATATATATTATACACATTTCATTCAATATTTCAATATTTAATTCAAAATGTAAAATTTTTCTCATTTTATATTATATATTCAGGCTAAATATTCTCATTACTTTCCACAATTATAACTATATATATATATATATATATATATATATTGGAGGTTCTGCTGCAGAATCTGAACATGTACCAATATAAACACACACACACACACACACACACACACACACACACACACACACACACACACACACACACACACACACACACACACACAGGAATCACACTCTATTCATATATCATTTGCTGCAGGAGAGGTGCATGCAGCATATGTGCCTGAACTGTCATTTTGAACACTCTCTCTCTCTCTCTCTCTCTCACTCTCTGTCTCTGTTTCACACCCAACCTGATGCAGTGCAGTGATAGTCTCTGGATTGAAAGGTGTTACTGCAATTTTATGGAGGACACATTTCAAACCCATCCATGCAATTTACACCTCAGCCTGCCTGAGCGGAAACATATGAGACTGAGCAGTCCACAGTGCACTGTTACATCTTTCAAAAGGGTGGGAAATGCGAGATTTACGTCAAACCTTGAAAATTCAAGGTTATGCTCAAGCAATTTCACTAGCAGCCTGGAGGTGAAATTTATGATGGAACCCTGGAGGTAAAGAACAAAAAGTGATCAGTTGTGCGTAAAAGCCCTTCATCATCAACAATTAATTTCAGTTATTACCATGTTATTTTGCCCATCATCATTTTCTCTTAAAATAGACTACTCTCTGATCTATTATGAACTGGCAGCAACCAAATTACAGTTGTGATGTTATCAGCAGCAATAATGTTCAATGACATGTCAGTATTGTTGAATGAGTGTATATCTCCATAACGTTGTGAGGCATCATATGTATGACTTCACTATAGATCAGGCCAACCAGCTGGGGAGAAAGCTAACAGGTTACTCCAGTAATCTACAGAGGTTTCATTTCTGGCCTTAACCGAAGGAGTGACTGTAAAACTACAACACACAAATGAATTACCTGGATGTCTGTTACAAACTTCAGTTATTTGCTTTGAAGCTAGAACTTACAAATATTCACCACCACAATCTCAAGATTAACCCCTTAACATTCCAGGTTTATTACACATTAAGGTATATTGTTCAAATGCTACAGGGCCTGCAAAGCAAATCAATGGAGTTATTCTTAGATTATAGAAGTGTGTAATAATACTTGGCTAAGGGGTTAATCTAACATTACAAAGCTCACAGGAGGAAATGAGCATTATCATAGTGAAGGTCATCTAGTAAACAAAGGCTACTGGGACAAACAAAGGGAATCCTGAGGTTTCTGCACTGAACTGGTTTGGAAAGTAACCTTAATAAACTGACAAATTCATGTGTAATACAAACACCTTCTGCAGCATCTTTTAAGTATTATGCTGGGATTGTATCAAGGCCAGAACATGTATGTTATTAAGCCTCTCAAACACAGCCTCTCCTCACACATTCCTAAAAAACAAACAAAAATCTGCTATAAGCCTTTGCTTTTTATTTGATTGAACAAAAATATAAAATGGTTCTTTTTCTATCTGCTGTTTAATGATTATAAATAATCATAAGTGTTTTATCTGTGTGTTTGTGTGTGTGTGTGTGTGTGTGTGTGTGTGTGTGTGTGTGTGTAGGTGTGTGTGTGTGTGTGTGTGTGTGTTACTGTGACAGCATTTCCCTCCTGTCAGCATTGACCTTGAATCTCTACTGTGAAGGTTAGACTACAAATAGACACACACACACACACACACACACACACACACACACACACACACACACACACACACACACACACACACTAACACACACACACGCATGTAAACTCCAGATTTTTAAATTATTTTTTTGCTATTTTATTTTTTCCAGTGTGTAAATAAATACAAATTGTTAACTACATTGTGCATATTAAATATTGCCATATTTACATTTGTTCCCTTTGAGCATTTTTAATTAGAAAATCAACAAAGCACGTCATTTACCAGCAGTATTAAAACTTATTCTGCCAAAATCTGTAGATTTCTTGAAATAACCACTGACATAGTTTTACACATTAGACCAAATATTTTAATAATAAAAATAGTATGTAAATTCAGCAGGGGTGTGGCCACAGGTGGGACTGGGTGGGCCTGGCCCTGCTCAGATTAAACACAGGTCCACACAGGTCCACACAGTCAAATGAAGAAAGAGTATTTATTAAGCTACCTTTTTAAGGTAATGATAATTACTCTCCAAGTTCTGCCTTATTTTTTCTCACCCTTACAGCTGCTGCTTAGCAACTATTGCTATCCACCACTGTCTCAAGCCTTTGGTTCTTTTTAGTGTGTTAGTGTTAACATTTTTAAAGCTCAAATTTAAAACACATTTTCAAAACATTACTGTCCATCAGTATTTTGTGGATTTGTTTGTTTCTTATGATGTTCCTTAACTACAAAAACTAAATGGCTGAGTCAAAATGTGAAAGCAAACATTTTCTTTAATGCACTGACATAAAATTTCATAAACATTTCTCATGCCTGCTAGAGCAGTATGATTTAGCCCACAGTGATTAGGTATAGGGTTTAGCTGTTTTTTTCCTCATCTTTGTACATCTAAGTAGTCTGATTTTAACTGAATTATGTCATCGTCATTGGGCAAATCTGTCTGTGTTACTTTATTTATTGCCCACAAAACCTACAAGTTAATGATGAAACCAGTTATTAGTTATTTTCAGTTAGTTAACTGAGAAAAAGTATATTAGTAAAAATTAGAAAAAGAAAAAGTAGTATATTAGACCTGATCACCATATCTTCTCATTAGCTTCCATAGACCACTGGTCTCTTTACCGCCATGCAGCATTACGTAGTAGGTGCAGTACAAAGCACAGCTATACCACATAGAATGCATGCCAGTGAGAGCACCAACAGACACTAAGTTCAAGCTTATTTTTACACGTTTTCATGAACATTTAATGAAATTAAAGAAAATACAACACAGTTTCTGAATGTTTGGTCTCAGCTAACTAACTCAAAAACAGTCTGTTTCCGAGGTAAAAAAGACTAACATTGGCTGAGGTAACAGATCATTACCATTTGTCTGTTTGTCTAAAAGACTTTCTTGCCTTCATCTATGTATATTTAAAGCCACAAATGATCTGTGACAGTTTTTCATGGTCTCGGTTTACTATCATGCATTAATGATAAACACTAAGTGGTACACTAAGACAATCAGAAATTAAAACGCATTGGAAGTCAAATGTGCAAATCCATTAAAAAAAACAATGTTTTTAAATTTAAAGTTAAAGCACTCCTGCCTAATAATAGTTGTATATTATGAAAATGTTATACATTAATTTGTAGTCAGACTTTCCATCAGATTCTTTGCAATAATTCAAACACTGAGCCTACAGTTAAAAAATCACAAGAAACTGTTGTGTTGTGTTCTGACTGAGGACTAATTGTCATGTGTGAATTTGGAAATGTCAATTTTACTAAAAGTGGCGTATGCAATATCATGTATCGCTTATAAATAGAAACCACAGCCATATGGTGCAACCTGCACATATCCAGGGCGGCTACTTGAATGCAGCAACTGTAACCAGGTGAGGAGGGGGCAGGGCTTATGCTAAACACACAATCTATTTTTTTCTAAGCTACTAAGACATTGCAGGGGTTCTAGCAGCTTTGGGGGTTTATTTTGTTGGATGATGGTTTGCTGGCATTAAAAACAGTTCTGTTTGAGAACTTTGGTTTATTTGTGCTAAGCCTGTGTCATTTTGACTCCATGTACACCTGGTCTCTTCATACATCTAGAGTATCAGGATTATATCTGGATAAGGCCAAACTACAAAACAATGCAAATCTAAACGTACTCGAGACACATTTAAAACAGACACCAATCTGATGACTCAAACCACTTCAGGAGGTGGTCTGAGACACATTTGAGCCACATTCTAGTGGGTAAAATCTCTCCAAGACACATTCAACTACCAAAACCCTTCCCCATACAACTCAGAGTTCTGAGTCAATGCAATGAAATCAAAATGTTTTTAACACATTAAATATTGACAAATCAAAAGTTTCTTGAATGTTTGTGTGCATTGTGAGTATTTGTCAGGCATTTTCAGTCACAATTGATGAACATAGCTTTTTCAGTACCTACAGTAATATTTGACTACATTGACTTTTCACTGATACTGAGGAAAACGTTGTTATACAAAGTCTGTTATGGCTGTTCTAACAGTGCACTTAAGTATTTACTAGTTGATACTGTAATTAAAGTATCTTAGCAACTGTTTTCTAGCTAATGCTAAATTTCAGCTTGTAGGGCAGTAAATGTATGGATTGATTTTTAGCCAAATGAGGAGCATTTCGCAGACAACAAAATGTCTATGTACATATATTTATGGAGCACTGGGCTAAGGTCATGTTCGCTTCTGCACTTCTGCAAATATATATATATATATATATATATATATATATATATGTGCAGAAAAAAAGTCTAATGTTCTGCAGTTTACTGTGCTGCAGTTTCGGGAGCATCCGTCCTAGTTTGCAGAAAAGCACTAAATCAACAAAATAAACCCTCCCCAAACATTCAGCACTTATTCAGCCAGAACTAATGAATAAAAAGCAGAGGACAAAAGTAGCAGGGATGTGTAGCGGTTAGTGCAGGAAGAGGGTTATGTAAGACTTGCACATTTGCACACACCCCTCACTCTGCGGCATTAGCTGTGCCACATCCTGAAAATAACTCCCCCAACACAGACTCCCACAATGAGGTGAGGGAGAAAGTGTGTGCAATAATCTGATTAGGTTACTAATTGATGAACTGTGCTGAAAAAGACATTGAGCCTGAATATACGTATTTAATACCATGTCCTAAATGTATTATTTATATGTAAGGACCTGTACGTTGTCATAACATGTTCCATAACATAAGAAAATAAGAAAAAAAAATCTCCAAAATGGTCCAAAAGCTTTAACTTTTAACTTTAAGATTTAACATCTATTATATATCGTCTTTGTCAGACCGAAACTTGCATCTTCATTTTTGGCCTTTTACTTTTTTCTTTTTTACTATATCTGAATTCAAAATACCACCTTCTCTTTACATTATATTAAAATATATAAACTGTCCAAAATCACTAGAATGGAAAAATATTGACTGATATTGAATGTTAAGAATATTTATTTTTACTCCTGTGAAGAAAAAAACTTGAATAAAGTTTTTTTAAGTCTCAGGAATGCTGTCATGCCTGTATGTCATAATAATACATCCAAGGTATATGCAAATATCAATACATCATAAGAATATTCTACACCTAATTCTAAGCCTGACCCTAACCTTAAGCTCAGAAACCTGTTAAAATAAAAAATAAAAAATAATAAAAAGTCAGGATCAGTTTGTTGGTTCTGCAGGTTAGCCCTGTTTTTCTTTGGGTTTCCTACAAAGTCAGAACGTTTGTGTCTTGAAAATGTACATAAACAACACAAAACAACACATCCACACATGCCCTCTGCATGTAAGTACACGCTATTCCCCCTTGACCACTGAAGCCACGCCCACACTGCCACAGTCCATCTCTACTTATGTCTGATTGGCTGACAGCAGTGAAGGAGCTGCTGGGATGAAGGTGTGTGTGAACACATAAAGAGTGAGTGAACTGCACTGCCAACATGCTGCACTCAATCTCATGTGTGTCTGAGACTGAGAGAGACAGCAAGCATCTAAGTGTGTGTGTGTGTGTGTGTGTGTGTGTGTGTGTGTGTGTGTGTGTGCATTTCAAAGGAATTGATGAGTTAATATTTCCCCCTGTGATTAGAACTGTGCAAGGTCAGAGACCACCTTTATATTATTAAATGTAATAATTAAATTATTATTTTACAGTCAAAACAGCCATTAAGTACAAATGAATCTGTTTTATTTCTGAGGAGATTAGAGATGAGATAATCCACTTTCATTAAAAAGTGAAAAAAAGTGAAAGAGACTCCACAAAAGAAAATCTGTTAAAAAAAACACACATTTCCAAAACTAAGTACAAAAAACTCACAAGATGAAAAAAATTAAAAACAATGCAAGACCTGGTAGACCACCGACACGGTCTCTGTCAGAGAATCAGCACTGAAAGCTTCCATGAGAGAGAGGAGCAAATCAAGATCCACTCTGACTTCAGATCTGAAAACATCCACAAGTGTTTCTGTCCATCCTTCTATTGTGAGAAGACAACACAACACTGAGTCTGAAAGGATGTTTAGCTGACAAGATGCTGTTACTGAGAGAAAATAGATGAATAAAGCTAATCAAACAAAGAACCTGCTTGTTTTCTCAAAACAATGGACTGACCGCCCCAGAGTTCAGACCACTGAATGTATTTGGGAATACCTGGACTGTGGGAAACACAAAATGCAACCAACGTCTAAGGCTGGACCTTGGATCGTATGGAAAAGTATCCCTGCAGATTATCCATCCATCCATTTTCTAAGCTGCTTCTCCCTCAGGGTCATGGCAAGGTGCTGGAGCCTATCCCAGCAGTCTTCGGGCGGAAGGCAGGATACACCCTGGACAGGTCGCCAGTCCATCGCAGGGCCTGCAGATTATGATAAATAAAAAAAAGAATAATTATAATAAAGGTAAAAATATGGACACAATACTCAAAAGTCCATATTTGGTTTTTATATCATTTTCTATTAAATACATTTATTCTTTTTTTCTGACACTGATTTATGAAAATAAAGAATGGCTGGTTTTGCTGGAAGTTAAATAAATGAATGACTGTCTCTAATTGAACAGTGCTGTGGGTCAACGGCCTGAAATGTGTTATTACTTAAATGTCAGTGTAAACTCTTCTAATATGAGTGCTGTCAGCACTGACACCTCTGTGATTGTTCCATTAATAACACATGAAACAGGAAAAGTACTAACAACCTTTATTAGATTAAATCTGGAAAACATTTCTACATTTTACACTGGGGCATTTGAAGAAGGAAAAAAAATTCTGTGTAATTATATGTTAGGTCCTTCAGAGTGGTTCAGTGTAGAAACCAGACACCTTCTAAAAGCAGGGCACTGCAAGCCTAACCAGTCCCCAAGGCAAATTTAGTTTTTCAGATTTACCACTACATTTATCACCAACCTTACATATTAAAATTCAGAGAATGTTTAGTTTCGCTGGTGGTTGTGGATAGTAAATAAAATGATTTACTATTTTTTTATTTTTTTATTAGTTATATTTGAATCGCAGACATTGTGGTCCCGGTTCCCATCACCACCACTGTGAACAGTTCTGCCTTGGTGGGTTTCTCTGCAAGGCACCATTTCACATCAAACCACTCTGAATACATCTCAACAGTTGAATTACTCAGAAATTAAGAAAAATTGGTGGAATTCTTCATTAATAGTACTTTCATTAGCAAAAGCCTGGGGGTCAATTTGCAGGAAAGAAACTGCTTCAAGCCAGAAAACAGCATTTCTCGGAATTTGCTAATTGATCTTAGCAGAAATATTACACTTATTATGAAAGTCTTCTATCAGTTTCAGTGGAAGATCAAACTCTGACTCAGTCACGCCAAGTATCTCCATGGAAACATTAGAACTCCAGCCATGATTGGCTGTGACATTGCATTGACCAGCTTGATTGGTTTATTATGGAAATTGCAAGGTAATGATTCTGACTGGGCACTTGCAAACACCACAAGCATGTGTATGCATATTCACAGACCTGTTAATTGTTCATCGTCAGTCACCACAACCAGTTAACGTTTCTACGACCTGCTCTTCAGTGAACATGTTTCTTATCTCACTGCTTCTGCAGACGTAACGGTCAATAGATGTATAATGGGATCCAAAGAATTACTGACCCAAGAGAATACAACCTCAAATCAATCTCTCTCTCGGGCAAATGAGATTTTGTGAACCAATTATCAAGTCTCTGTGTTCGCATCTAGCTCGGAATTGAACTGGCACATGTGTGTGTGAAATTGTAATTGGCTCCATTAAAATCATTTCCACAGTGAATATAAATAAAATGATTAAGTAACATCAGATCAACAGACACCAGTCATTTCACCGCCAGCCTTTCTCTCTCTCTCTTTCTCTCTCTGCCCACATCTTCTCACAAATCCTCACCAATTAGCACTTCTTCTTCTTCAAAGCAGCATTTACACATCTTCAGCATCTACAGTTGGAGCTGGACATTCCAACTGGGCGCATTTGATGATTTGCACCATTGCTGCGTATTACTATAGAAAGGATTATTATTGTAAACACTGCTGATAACCTGAATAACAAAGCGAACAAAAACAATAGGCCAGAAATGCTCAGTAGAATAGATTCCATTCCATACAAGTTCTGCAATTATGTAGCCGTTGACATAGTTATGCCCCACTTTCTAATGTATTCTTTCATAGCAGCTATGGCTGGGTTGAACAAGTTTTATAGAATGTTGCTGTTCTAAACTGGAGTGCACAACAAGTTCATGCAGAAATGTGTTGGGTAATAACATGTTTGATTACAAATATATGCTGTGGCTTATATTTCTCTCCACATTCAAAGAGGGTCTGGTCTTGTGTGAGTGGACATAACTTTTCAGGGGCATTGGCAAGACGGCCTTACCTTCATGCAACATCCTTTATATATGCAGGAATGTTAGCTTGTTTCTAGCATTGATGTAGCAATATTCATATTTAAACATTGTAATTCAGAGCATCCAGTGACATTCAGGGAAAAATAATATACCAGACAAATCAGCTTTAGAACAGTTTTGCTTACCAAGTGATGCAATAGCAGCTATTTAAACATACAGAAAAACAGCTTAGACCAAAACATCCTCAATTGGGTGAGACATTCACTACAAAATTATTTGTATAGCTGTTATGAAAGAATACATGAGTGGGTGGAGCATGTATAGGTCAGTTGATGGAAAGCTGTGTTTCTGCAGGATAAACGCAGGCTATGCTGAAATTTAAGCCTTTATCTTTGTGTCAGATGGCTGTGATTCTCATGGGGCTGCCCTGCAGTGGGTGGAGGTCAGATGACAAAACCTGATCTTCTATCAGTTCTACACTGTGTGTGTGCATAAATGAGGGCCGATCTGACAGCCTGAACACACACGCAGAGACCGCTGTTTCAGGACGGTCAGTGCACCTTTTCTCAAAGACGTGTCAAGGACCCGTGAATGATAAAGTGGTTGACCCTTAAACAAACACACACACACAAATGCGCGCACACACATGCTCACCCAAGAGCAAATAGAGAGCAAGCTCGAGGGAGTGATGAGCGTTTAGTCAGCAGTGCTGTGGCAGCAGCAGTGTGAAAAATCAATAGGGCAATAAATAGCGTGTGTAAATGTGTGTGTGGGGGTGTGGAATGGATGCATTGGAGATGTCTCTCAGGTTTAGGGAGCTTCTCTTCACCACCTGCATCATCATCAGCAGGTATTAAACAATTCATTTTGCTTATTCTAAAAACAAAAGTAAAATTCACACTTGCTATGAGTGTTTTCAGCTAATCAACATCTTTCCATTTGTATATATAAGATTAGGTCGCACAGAGTCAGAAACTACATAAGTACATGTATTTCAGATTACATTAACAATTTGATGCAGTTTGAGGCAAGTGTGTTATGGTTTAGGCATCCAGTTTGTATGACGCTAATTAGCTGCTTTAAGTTTGTAAAATGCCATAATTAGCTTCATAACTTCAGTGCAAAACTAAAGAAGTCAACTTCAGGCAGCAAACATGAGGTGGCTGTATACCTTCAGTTTAAGGGGAAACTGTGTGAATGTGATTTTCTGAAAAGCCAAAGCCAAAAGTCAAGCCTTTTCCAAGGGAGGAGAGGTCAAGAGCTGTCTTCACTTTCGGCTTAAGCTGTTTTTATTGAGAAATCTTGAAAGACCTCACAGGTTTCATAAAAGTCCTAGCCAACTTAAATCTCCTGGGCATTTTATTTAGTAGAACTGGAGTAGTCTGATTCATTCTAAAGAAGGGTGGTTGGAAAAAAGTAGAGAGAAATGAAATTCTAAGTACATTATCAAACTTTTAGCCAATTAAAAGTAGAAGTGAGGTGCCACAAATTTACTTGAGAGAAAGCAAGAAAGTATCGACATTCAAAGAAACTCAATCATGTAAAATAAAAAGGAAATGAAATAAATGAAGGGTCTGATTTTTGCACTGCACTGTGCAAAATTTTCTCATTTTGTCACTCACAGCAGGCAGGGCTTACAGTGTGTATGCATGTGCTTTAAAGCAATGTCGACTAAGTCCTCAAATGTGAAATACACACATCATGCACGGAGTGAGAAGGCCAAAGTTAAACAATTTTTTACCGTGATAGAATGAAAGCAATTACTGCTGGACTATTCCCTCAGCACATCAATCTGACTCGATCAATAGATAATGACATCACTATGATTGATCACGCAACAACATGAAGGACAGTAAATCTGCAGCAGTAGCAGTATTTTACAGCAAAACAGCAGAACTGCTACTAGAGGTATGAGATCCCAAAGGCAGCTGGTTAATGCAGGTACTGCAGTGGTGGACTGGGGTAAAAGCATGGTGAGCCAGCCTGTGCACAATCAGGCATGTCCTATTAGCTCTAGATCTGCTTCAATAATTAATCTGAATACAAAAAGCCGGGACAGTGGTTTAAAAGACTCAGCGCATTTGTGTGCATGTGTGTGTTGCATGTGTGTCACAGAAGTGTACACTCTAAAAAATAAAGGTTCCTAAATGGTTTATGGCTTGAATGTGCAGCTGTAGGAAAAACCTTTATATTGGTATGGGTAAGCTTTACATTTTATCACAATTCTTTACACTTAATAAAGGTTCTCAATACTTGCAAAAATAGATTCAAAACCATCAACTGGAAGTTTTTTTAGAAGGAATATGCAATAAAATTAAGAAAATCTACAAAGAATTTTCAAATAAGTCACAGGACCTGTAATAAATTGGGCCCAGTATTTAACCCTGAGGCACTCCACTTCAAGTGGTTCTTGTATGTTCTTGTATGGCAGTGGTCACTAACCTTCCTCCTGGAGATCCACTGTCCGGATGTAAGTTTATTCAGTCCTGTGATGGTCTCTTGTGAGTTGTTGAGCCTTTACAAACTGGCTGATGGGATAGGCCTTTTCATTTCTATACATTTTTTGACATATTCATTAACAGATAATTTCATTTTTTTGCCAAGTCACCTACCTTTCTGAAGGCATCTTTGCAGAAAAAAAACTCTTACAGGCTTTGCTGGTTTGCGTGCCATACTTTTGGTAAGAAGCTGTTTAATAATGCAGCCTAACATTTTCTCGGCGCTCAGAGGAACCAGGGTCAGCCTGCATTCCAACAAGCATCAGTCTGCCATTATCATGCTTCACTGAGCTAAAGGAGCCTCTCTTCACCCCAGTCAGCCTCTACATCTAACCCAAATCTTCTCCAGAGGAGAGAATGAAAAGAGAGAGAAGTAAGACAAAATGAAATGGAAATTAAAGGGAGATGTAATAAGAAAGAGAGAAAAAAAATCTTGAAAAAAGAGCACACATTCATCCATCTCCTCAACCACAAAGCTTCAGATGTGTGTATGTGTGAAGCAGTTCTGGAGAGCAATAACTGGCCAGAGGAATATATTGAATAATGGAAGCATGGCTGTCAGGGCTAGAAGGTCTAGGGTGAGGTCGTACATCAGTAGAATCAATAGTGAAATGCTGCCAGCATGGTGTGTGGATTATTGAGTACAGGGCTGTCATGATATCAGCTGATTAGACAAGTGTCAGTAATGAGTGGCAATTAGAGAGATGAGAACATATGCATAAACTTGTCGACTGTAAAGATGATTATTCTGTCTGATGCATAGAAGATCCAAGAAGCTGGAGTACCTCAGGGTTTAATGCTGGGGCCATTTTAATACTTTGTCTAGTCTTTGTGCATTCTTTGTACATTTTCTGTACTTTTATTGCATATTCTTTCTACTCTTCTCTCTCTGTCTCTAGCTCTGTCTCTCTGGAGGTGTTTTCTGCTTTATCTGCGAGTCACACCTCATGAATTATTGAGTTTCACTTCACAGCAGGGAGAAGCCTGCACTTTCATACCATCTACAACTCAGAAAGACAGGAGTAGAGAGAGAAAGAGAAAGACAGAAAAGCAAGGAAACAAAAATGACTTACAAAACCACCAAAGTATTCACTTATTTCAGTGCACAAAGCCAGTGGGAAAAAATTAATTTACAATTAAAATGTATTTGCCCTGTCTATATGTATCACTCTGGATTCTCAGAAGGACAATAAAATATACTACATTTAATATTCATGATGTTTCGCTTTTTGAAATGGAGAATAAATTTCACTCCACATAAAAAGTCCCTGTTTTGGAGTAAGGTTTTTTCCCGGTGGTCATAACAGCCCTGATTGAAGCCAGTGTGGATGATTTGTTCACAGCATGCCTGTAATATATAATGTATGTCAGGCAGTGTGTAAGGACTGCACAAGTCATTTATGAGGAGGAAATAAATTATGGATTTAGGGTTGAAGACTAACTAGCCTGAGCTCTGTTTATCATCTTTAAGAGCAGCAGTAATTAAATACACTTAAACATAACTCACCAAAGTGAAAACGTTAACATATCCTCTACAGAGAACACATGTCCGTATATTTTAATGCACGATTAATGTCTATGTAGAATGTAACATCTTGGGGGGAAAAAACAGGTTTTGGGATGAGGTTAGGGGTATGATTAAGTAAATGTTGATGATAAGTAAGTAAATTATGTATCAACAGAACGTTTTCAAGATATTTACTAGATATTTACAGTGTATTCAGATGCTTCACTACTGCTGTTATTGATGTGTTACTGATAATATGTTAAGAGTTAATTAATCATCTACAAAGGACCACTCAAAATAAAATGTTACCAAAAATAGGCAGAAAATGGCATATTTAAATGTGCTCTCTGCAAATGATTTGCTAACTTATTTTCAGCAAAATGTCATTTGATCAGGGGTGTTCAAACTTTTGCTTATGATTATATATCTTAATTCAGAAGCAGATTTTTCTTTATATGTCAGTACAGGGCTGATGTATCAAAGCAGTTGTTATTAAAAGGGGATGTGTTCAGGAAAAAAGGCTCAGATAGTATTTTGAGCAGGAGGACTGGTGCATCGTTCCTTTTGGCAGCACATTTACTGTGGACACAGCCGCTCTACTGCACCCCACATGGCCAAGTCGGGCTGGGCTCGGGGTCTATGTCTGGCAGTGCCTGTCAGGTTGGGTCTCACATTCATGGGTGCAGGTGAGGGTTGGCGCCTCTCTCTCTCTCTCTCTCTCTCTCTCTATCTATCTATCTATCTATCTATCTATCTATCTATCTATCTATCTATCTATCTTTTCTTTATTATTTCCTTTGTTTTTCTCCCTCATGTTATCTCTAGAAATATTTTTCTTTGTCTCACTTTTAAGTTCTCTCTTTTATTATCTTTCTCTCTGTCTACCTTTCCTTCTTTTCTTTTTGTCAGTTGGTCTCTCTATCCTTTTCTCCATCTCCAACATGTTTTTTTCTGTCATCCCCTCTTGATCTGTTTTCTCTCTTTCGTTTTCTGAAAACATGCTATCTCTCCCTATATCTCTTTATCCATCTCTCTCTCTCTCTCTCTCTCTCTCTCTCTCTCTCTCTCTCTCTCTCTATCTCTCCCTCCTCAGCCTACCCTGAAAGGTGTAGCAAGAGAGCACACCCTTCTTAGAACAAAGGAAAGGGTGGTTTTAAAAAAACGGAAAGAAGTATAAAAAAAACACAGGGAGAGGGAGGGAGGGAGGAAAGTAGGAAACAGAGAAAGGCTTGGGGTATTTAAAATGTGAATATTTAACAAAAAAACAAAAAAAAACTAAGCAAAACAAAACAATATATACACACACATACACACACACACACACATATATATATATAAAATTATGTCAAAGACTGGAAAAGGACAAAGATGGAGATGCGATGTTTTTATAACGTAAAACATAAAATATCTAAAGTATCTCTTTAGAGGATGTGTTCATTTATTTTCCCCAAATTAACAAAACATAATATACGCATGTAAAAAGGCGAACACACACACACACACACACACACACACACACACACGCACACACACACAGGACAGTAGGTCGGCATCTTACATCCCACCACTGCATCTCTTGTCCCAGTTGGGGTCTTTGTATTTCTCCATTGAAGCAGAAATCTGGCTTCCATATCTCCATGTAACAGCTGCCAAAACCATCACCCTCCATCAGAAACAGCCTCCGTTACAATTTTAGCTCAATTTTAGCTGCAGCAAAAATGTGCCCCACCTTGTCATTCCAAATGTGTTACAAGTGACCGCGTGACTCACAGATCACAGCATGTTAAATATCTCTGCACCTTATTCTCACCACCTCATGTCCAGAAATGTGTGCTGTGTCAGTGCTGCACTGACCAGTGTTTACTGTGTCTAATGTCTGTTTAATTGATCAGATTTATTGTTTATAGCTTAATTTTTGTTTGCACTCTGTGTCTGCCCATTTTCACATTTTGTAATTTTTATTCTTTGCTGCACTGTGATGTTCCTGGAGGAACGTAATTTCACTCCGCTGTGTACTTGTACAGAGATTGAATGACAATAAAAGCCTCTTGACTTGACTTGGATCTAGATTTTTATAGCGGTGGTGATAGGAACCAGGGGTCCATATAGTATAGCCATTTTATTTACTGTGATCAGATATCAAATGGTTCCTATCACTACCACTGTGAACAGTTTCTCTAGAACAGAGCCCATCATATCAGACCATATCACATCATTTTATTTACAGCTTAAACACTGAGTTATGAAAAATGTATATTTTAGTTTGAAAACTATTTTTTATTTAAACAGAGAAAAACACATTGTTTGTCCACGACGCCTTTTGTACTACTAGTTAGTTAACTAGATCAAGCTTAATGAATGGTCAAACATTCTTGTGGATTCTGTGGGTACTTTGTGGCAGTTTGGTCTCTGCAGTTTGCAAATTTGCAAGCCGTTCTAGATAATTAAGTTGTTATTTACTGTAAAAATATGAAAAATTACAGCAAAGCACATTTTTTGCATTAGCTTTAGTTTAGCCCACAGCAACATTCTAACATCTACAGTCTTTAAAAAGATGGTTCTTCAAGGGTTCTTTAGTAAAGAAAATTATTCTCCATAGAACCCTGAACACTCAAAGAACCATTTTCATGCTTAAACAGTTCTATGCATGGTGAACTGGCTCTTCAGAATGATGGAGAATGCGTTGTGTATGGTTTTTTATAGCACCTTTTTGAAAAGGGTTCTATATAGCACCAAAAAGGGTTCTGCTATTGTCATAAGCTTGACACTGTAACAGTAGAAGAATTCTTTTTGGTTCTATATAGTGCCATCTTCAGCACATTCTCCATCAATCTGAAGAACCCTTTTACAATGCATTTAATCATTCAAAGCGTCTTTGGGTGTTTCATGGCTCAGTGTAGAACCCTTTGCTAAAGAACCCTTGAAAATCTTTTTTAAAAGGGTTGTGTAAAGCCTTCCCATAGGAGTAGTAGAGGCTGTTACTGCAGCAAACGAGGCCCTGCCAAACGACCTATTAACACACTTGATTTCAGAAACACTGGATAAGCCACTGGATATGTTGTGGATACGTCCACAAACTTTTGGACACATTATGTAGATTTTTTATTTCATTAAGAACGAGATTTGCTTGCCTTATGGAGGAAACATATGAGGAGTTTCTGTGAAATGTCAACATAACAACATTATGGCAGAGTTCAACAGAGAAGCTGTGTTAAAGCTGCTGGATGCCACACCCAACCAGTCTAGCAGCAGAGACATGCTAGAGAGGGGGGAGGGGAGAGAAAGAGAGAGGGGGGGGGGGGGGGGTGGTCTCCTGACACCTAAAAAGAGAACACAGATACACCTTACAACAACATTAGGGAGGGGACACTCACCAAGGACACACACACACACACACACACACACACACACACCCACACACCCACACTGAAAACAACAGACTGCAGTTCTCTTAAATATTCATGAAGACATACCATCACTGCAAGACATGCCAAAAATACTCCCTCATGGACATTCATATGTCCACCCTTTATTTTTAAGGAAGGACATTCCCGTTCTTTTCTGGCTACAGGGACATTATTTTTTGCTCTGCTCTGCCTCTACAAAACAAAAACAACAGATATAGATTTGGTTTAAAACTCAGGAGTATTTTACTTTAATGTTAATATAGTCAATACTCAATAACTTTGGTCCATTCAGGCCACACTACTAAACATGTATTGTCATGCTGTTGTCTCTGAACTACTGTATCCACCAACATGTTAAACACACTCTGGAGTGCATCAGAGCACCATGACTCCCCCTACAGGATGATTAGCTTAGTCACCAGTTTTTCCAACTTCCTTCAAATGTCTTCAAATGTTTGTTGAGATCTTCTCCATCTCAACAATGTCCCCATTTGCTGCAGTAACAGCTTCTACTCTTCTGAGAAGGTTTTTCACTAGACGAATATATAGGATACAAGACTATTAGTGAGGTCAAGTACTGAGGCTGGAAGGCCAGTCCATCTCATCATCACTGTAGAGAATGCAGTTCCAGTGCTACGTGAGCCAGTGCTGGGGGGCTTTATACCCAGCTGATGCTTGGCATTGGGCATGGGAATCCTAGGCTCATGTGCAGTTACTTCAGAGCATCCCATTCTATGACAACATTTACCTTGAGAGATACAAACTGTATTTGTCCAACTGAACACCCGTGTCATTAATGGGTGCACCTTAAATCAACTGGGTTCACTAATTTGACGAAATGTCATATAAACGAGGGCAAAACCCCCAACCCTCATTATTCCTCTTCTGAGCACATGATGAGGTCAGTTGACTGAGTAATACGAGTATCTGTAGTCCATAGGACTGTAATTGTAAATGTACATTAATAAAGATTTCACTGAGATATATGATTATGTGTTGGCAGAGCAGAGCAGTTTAGTTTTAAGAGGAGGCTAAAACATATATTGACCCCAAATTTTTTTCAATAAAAATGTTTTTTTCAATAAAAAAATTTGTGAATTTTTTTCAATGGGAAAATTTCACAATGAATTTACTTGGAAATTTTTTTTTTTTTACATTCTTACACTTCCACTGAATGCTATGGATGATTTTCCTGGATGGATGATTTATCTAATAATTGATCTAATAATTTAATCATACCATGTTCATTGTGTGAACCCAGGGCTCACATGAGCTTGTACATGTGATTTAGTGCATACAGTTTCTGATTTTCATCACTGATGTCCAGCGAAAGCAATAGTTGCTGCCACTGCATTATTCTGTATTTTTCTTTTTACCGTGGAAGTTATTAGCTAGTAGAAAAGCTAGGATTTTTCAGTGGTACTTTTATCAAAAATATAACACAGCAAGGTGAGAGTGTTAATAAGAGCTATATTGCCACCTATTGGTCATTTGGGAATTTACAATAACTGGAAGAAAACAAAATAAAATTGGACAGAACAGTGAGGTTATATGCATATTACTTTTTGTATTGGTGAGAGTTTTTGCCATTGTTGTATACTGTAAACTGATGAATACTATATATAATTATAGTTTACAATATAAAAGGCTTTTAGATATTCTAATGACAAACATTATCACAAAAGTGTAATCTTGTTTTGATAAGAACAAAATAAATACTAAATAAAAATATTAATACTAAAAATACTAGCACTCACAAAAAGAAACCACACTCATACTTCGTAGCAATATAAAGGTATATATCTGAAAATGTTTTCTTTACTTAAAAGTTAGTTGCCAAGCTTCCTTTAAAATGTGAGTTCATTTAACTTCAAATAATAAGTTAATAGAATATGAGACACTGATTTTATTAGAGCTTTAATTAACTCAAAATATTAAGGTAGAATACAGACAATACAAAGGTTACTTACTTTTTTAAAACAGCATAAATCTTGTTCAGACCACACCCCAACAAAATCTTGACAAGGAGGAACCTAAGGCATGCAAAATATCAAAATAAAACATTGAAGATTTCTGGTTGCTTATTTTTGTTTGTTTTCTTTGAAGTCAAGCTTTCTATATGCATATTTATATACACAGGGATTGACATGGGTGTGTACAGTTATGAGTTTGAAGATTGACATCGCCACCTATTGGTCATTTGGGGGATTTTCAAGAACTGTCAAAAAAGTGCTTGGGGTATGGGAGAGCACATCGCCCTGCAAACATTCCCCACCTGCCTCAGCCACATGCAGCCACAGCGGTCCCTCAATACTCTCTGCTCTGGGTGTGCGGTCTTGCTCTGACCTTGGCAGGCTGCCGAACTGCTGAACTGTGGGCTCTGTCTACTGCCATGCTGGAGTGGAAGGGCCAAAAGAACTCTCTGTCCTCCTCCTGAGCACTGCGGGACTCCTCACTGCCAACCATATCACCAGCCACAGCGAGCAGCTTCACTTGTCCCGTCACCAAGCCCAGTTTTTCCTTCTCAAGGTCGAGCAGCCACCGCCAGATAGTCCAAGCCGAGAATGCACACCTCCTGTATGGGTGGAAGCCAATACTTGTGAACTCAGCTCAAACCTTCCAGGGACATTGAGATCCGTTTTCTCTCCCCGTAGGTCAAGTCAGCAGCTGGTGTCTAACCTGAGAGGGGTAGTTGTCACCTTCCAGCCATCTGATGCCTCTCTCAATGTGCAGGAGCATGCCTGGATGTAGCAGAGAAATGGATGAGCTTGTGTCAACAAGCACAGTGAGCTGTCTGCCATTTATGCTACAGAGCATGCTACTGGCTAGCTTCCGTTTCAGTGAAGTGACACTTTTTTACCCCAAAATTTCACCTCTGCATTTAACCCATCCATGAAGTGAAACACCATATACACACTAGTGAGCGCACACACACACACTAAGGGGCAGTGAGCACACTGGCTTAGAACAGTGGGCAGCCCAATCCACAGCTCCCGGGGAGATGTTGGGGTTAGGTGTCTTGCTCAAGGACACCTCAGTCATGGACTGTTGGCGCTGGGGTTGGAATGGCAACCTTCCAGTCACAGGGCCAGTTCCCTAACCTCCAGCCCACGACTGCCTCAACATTGCTGTGTTCCCGCTAACTCATGGGCTGCATAGCATGACGACTCTGCCATTAGCTCTTCCATTGCGTAGCACTGGATTGTTGCTTGATCAGGGGCTGCGCAGCAGGCCGACTCCATCCTGAGCTCTTCCGCTGCATCGTGCTGTGTTGCTCACCTTGTGGTCTCATCACTGAGGTCAAGCTTTAGCATCATCACTTTAGCAATGGCTGCTTAACGACCAGCTAGCTTAATGAGCTGCACCTGCCACTTTGGTTTCTCTGGACGAGGTGCATTCAGGAAATACTTTAGCAGCAGCTGCTCCTGCACAGTCCTGTTGAGTGCCGGGTATGCCTGCTGAATCATTCTCCATAGGTCTGCTGATCCACTCATCCTTTTGCCTCCAGGTTTAGGTGCAACTCCTGATTGACAGCACCGCGGTCTGTTTCTCACTTGGCTCTAAATGGGCTCTGCCACCATGAGCTGGTTCTTCCCTGACAGGCTCCAGCCATCAGATTTCTTTTGACTTCATTCTCGTCGACATTCTGCTTCTTCTTCACTGTTTGTCTTTAAGTTCAAGGAACACCTTTTCTCTCCTGCATGCTGTAAGATGCCATCCAACTTCTGACATCAATGTAACAACAGTCAAAAGAAGAATCAACTGAAACCATGATTCAGATTCAGAAACAGCTTTTTAATAAAGGCAGAAACAGGCACATATGTAACACTGAACCCACTGGGGAACGTCACCACCAGCCCAACCAAACTTGACCTAAAACTTCCTCAGATTCTAAGCCTAATAGTAGATAAAGAGAATCAAATTTAAGAAATGAGACAAAAGACTTGTTCATTTATTTATTAATACATAAAGGTCATTTTCATTTTGGTCATTTATTTATAAATAAATAAAGACATGGTCATTTATTTATTAAGGAAAATGGTCCAATATTACATATCTGTTAGAGGCAAAAATATGTGAACCTTTGCTTTCAGTATGTGACAACCTTGTGCAGCCCTGCAGATCAGCTTGGTGAAATTTAAGCCCATTCCTCTGTATAAAACAGCTTCAACTCAGATGCAGCAAAACAGGCCCAAACCATCATGTTTCACAGATGGGATAAGGTTTTTATACTGGAATGCAATGTTTTCCTTTCTCCAAACATAATGCTTCTAATGTAAACTGAAAATACATATTTTGTTCCTATAGTCTTTTGGCTTGTCCATGTGATCTTTAGTAGACTGCAGAGGGGTAGCAATGTTCTTTTTGGAGAGCAGTGGCTTTCTCCTTGCAACCTTGCCATGCACATACCATGCATATTCAGTGTTCTCCTGATGGTGGACTCATGAACATTAACATTAGCTGCTGTGAGACAGGCCTTTAGTTGCTTAGAAATCACCTTGGGTTCCTTTGTAAACTACTACACATCTTACTCCTGATGTACTCTTACCTTACTGACTCTAATTTCACCTTCAAATTTTCTCCCAATCCTAAAGGTTCACATATTTTTGCCGCTTACAGATATTTAATATTGGATCATTTTCCTCAAAACATAAATGATCAATGTATATATGTGTCCATTGACTGGACTGGTGGAGGTGTCCTACCCTGCTTCACAGCTGTTCAGTAATGCTAAGCTGTTGGTTAATAAAAGAGCACTTATATTTCCTGCATCTTCTACTTCTTCCAATGTCACAGCATTAATATTGAGCCTTATGAGTCACAATAGGCCCTTTAGCAGTCAGAGGTCTTAGAAAGAGCTGCATGTGCAGTCATTGCTGTTGACAAACAAACAAAATTGCTGGAAAGCAGTACATTTTTAAATATGACATGGCATAATTACAAAGTTGTTGAATGCATTTGACAATTATTTGACAAATCCCACACAAAAATATTAATTTAGTTTATGAAGTGTAGCACCTGCTGAAGGACAGTCCACATTAAAACACATCTACCAACATGAGTTACAGTCATATTCAAATGTTTTGGTGCCACTGGTCAAATTCCATGTTTTGGTCGTTTTCTAAGTGAAAATAAATGAAGGCATCCTTTACTGAGAGCACACTCAGTCACATACTGTGGTAAAGTTGCTTTCAAATTTGTATATTCAGATTTCTTTCTTCAGTAAATTTTGAGTGGTCAATACAAAGCACTATTCTGCCTCAGGGTGGCACTGTAGTGGATCGGTTCACGAACCTGGCACTATCCAACAGCAGACACCTCTAGGTGTAAGAAAGGCCACTTCAGGTGGAAAGCAGGTATTTTTTTATTTCATCAAAGTGTAAGGGAGCCCTTATATTCAAAGTAAAATATTGAGGTCTTTGAATTCAGCTCAAGATAAAGACAGTATGACAGTTCAGAACAAGGGATGGTGAGACTAGATGAATCTTCTGAGGACACATGAGAAGACAAGGGTTTACAACAAGCAACCGCAGACTTATAGGACACTTAAAATTCTAAATATAGTCTTGATCACCACATGTAGCACACAGTCATAATCCACAACCTTCATAATGTAAATTAATTTAAAATCACCAAAAGGCACAGTTCACCCCTGGGAAAAGAATCACATCCGTTTGTAGTGCATAAACACTAACACAACAATTATTACTCTAAACTTTGCACATTATTTTGAAATCATGCAGCAATTTTCACACTGTACACCTTCTAGCATTTGACAAAACACTTTTTAACATAATAAAACATAATAAATTCAAACTCACACTCAACACATTCACGCAACACTATAGTTCATCAGGTAACATGATACTCTGTACAGTGACAATGGCCTAAAAATTCAGCAATATAATAATTTACCCAATACTTTAACTGCTCAAAGTAAAGTCAATGAGTACAATATGGAGAAAAAAAGATTTTCTGATAAAGTTTGGCAGAGACAATCAGCGTCTTCAAAGATGGGCAGAAACTGTGGCCTTCATATTAACACTGTTCACCTGGAGAAAGAAGAAACATGGCTTTACTTTCACCTTCCTGTTCTCTCTGTACTTCTACTAAAGTACAGTCTGGTTTTTGTTGATTTTAATTGCTAGATAACAGCCAAAACTCTGAACTGACTTTGGCTTCATGCTTATACTCATACTCGCCTCTTTGTGGACGTATCAGGCACTCCTTTATTGCTTGCATTTTATCTCCTAGATAGGAGGATAGCTCCTCCACCTAAGACATAGCCTTGATAGGACACCATCCCCTTCGCCAGGTCGCATTGCCCAGAGTTAGCTGTTAGCCCTGCTGCCCGTAGCTTCCCCAAGCACTGTCTCCACATGATGCAGATGTTCTTGCCTCCCACTATAAATGACGACATCGAGATACGATGCTGCGAAGTCCTCTGTCCCCTTGAGTATTGCGTCAATCAGCCTCTGGAAAGTAGCCGCCTCCCCATGGAGTCCAAATGGCATGACAGAAAAATGGAATAGTCCATTTGGAGCCCGGAATGCGGTCAACTCTTTGGCTGAATCTGTAAGCGGTACTTGCCAATACCCTTTGCATAAGTCACTGTTGATAAAAACTTGGCTTTGCAGAGTCTTTCAATGAGCTTATCTGCTCTTGGCATTGGGTAGAGCCTTTAAGGTTTTGTTGAAACGTTCTGTTAATCCATCTGTCTGTGGATGGTATGGGGTAGTCCAGATAGCCTTTAGTACCCAGCAGGTTATAAACTTCCCTCAGCTGCTTTGAAGTGAAATTGGTACCTCGGTCTGTCAGAATCTCTCTAGGTAGTCCTACTCTGGAGATAAACTGGATGAGAGAATTAACCAATTACCTTGTTTTTACCTCTCAATGTAAAGGCTTCTGGAAAGCGCATAATGAATCCACATATTGTAAGTATGTATCTACTGCCAGAGTGGCTGTGTGGCAACGGTCCCACAATATCCATCGCTGTCCTTGAAAATGGTTCCTCCACTATCAGTAAGTTAATTAAGGGTGCTCGATCAGATTTTTTTGGTTGAGGCTGTTAAATGACACTCTGGGCATGAGCGGCAATAACCCAAAACCTCTAGGTGCTGCCCTGGCCAATAGAACCTACTTAAAATGCAGCTAAACATTTTCACGTTTCCCCAAATGGACTGCCCACGTTTCGGAATGACCAAGTTTTAAAACTTCAGCCCTCAACTCTTGTCACCACAAGCTGTTCTTGTTCTCCTTTTGTCCAGTAGAGGATGTCGTTTCTTACAATGAAAGAACCTTTTTAAATTTTCCTGTCTCTGCTTTAATAAACAGGGGCTTTAATGTGTCACTCAGTTTTTGCAGCTGTGCAAAGTTGTGCATAGGTCAGTTTTTAGTGCATAGATTAGTATCTGGGTTTGGGATGCTTTCACTGATTTTGGTGCCTTGCACTTCAGCTTGCCTTCTCTCCCTTTTAGTTCCCTTCTTTAGTTTGTTTGCTTCACTAAAAGGTAATTATTTTAAGGCTTCTACATTGCTTTGCCTTTCCCTTTTAGCACTTTGTCTTGTAGTAACTCAGCTTTGCTTTGTTTTTCAGTTAAAAGGTAAATTAAAACGGGTATGTCTATTAGTGCTTTTTGCATTATATTGGCAACTTTGACAAAACTTTTTACAAGGACGTCTTTGGATTTGTTATTTATGGAAACAGTGTTATTTCTAGGGCTGTAGCATAACTGGTTTATACCGCTGTTGAGTTTTGGGCACACATTTACCCTGTGTTATGGCACTCCGTTTCTCTTGTGAATCATTTTGTATCACCATTTACTGTCCGTTTAACAAAAGGTATTTGAAAAATGCGTGTGAGCCCAAATCTCCGTTTAAAGGTTTACTTATAGACACAAAATAAACAGTACATCGGACTCAATATGGCTCGGCCAAAAAACTTGCTTCCAACGTCTCTAGCTGCCATATATGACCTTAACATGCAAGCAGCAGAAAAAACGTCATGCTGACGGAAGTCAAAAATAGAAAAAAAAAATCTTTAAAATTAAGTCACTGATGACTCCAAAACGTCCACTTTTGGAGTGCTGGTTTGTCAAAAAATCTGACACAGGAATGTATTTCAGCTTCATATATATATATATATAATATGTGTAATATTTTTTTTTCTAGGTAAGTTAAAATATTTGCAAACTTCAAACTATTTTTCTTCAGGTTTGAGAACTGTGTAGTAGAACTATATGCTGTTTCAGTGTTTACCCGGGGCACTTAGAAGAGTTTGGGCGGGTTGAAAAGTGATTAGCTACTTATGCTCTTTTGTTTTCACAACTTATCCCTAGTGACCTTGGTTTTAGCTCTGTGTTGTTGTAAAAATTGAGACACCATGCTATTTCCCTATATCTAAACATTATCACTGACCTGATGTCATAAATTTATATTAATAAATCTCTCTAGAGATCTGAAACCTGGAATGGCTTTGTACTTCCAAGGAGTTGTTCATCCACATGCCAAAAAGTAAGCCTTCCTGATATTGATCACACATAATACACTTAAATATGTTATTAGCGTTCTTAAGAGATAATAACTATATTCTTTTATTTCTAATATTTTTATCCACTTTAGCTTCTTCATACATCTTAAGACTGTCACTGATGGAAGGAGGTTTTGGCTTAAAATCTCACAATACATGGCCCCGTTCATTCTTCCCTTAACACGAATCAGTCGTCCTGTCCCCTTTGCAGAAAAACAGCCCAAAAGCCTGATGTTTCCACCACCATGCTTCACAGTAGGTCTGGTGTTCTTGGGATGCAACTCAGCATTCTTCTTCCTCCAAACACGACGAGTTGAGTTTTTACCAAAAAGTTCTATTTTGATTTCATCTGACCACCTGATATTCTCCCAATCCTCTTCTGGATCATTCATATGCTCTCTGGCAAACTTCAGACGGGCCTGGACATGTACTGGCTTAAGCAGGGGGACACGCCTGGCACTGCAGGATTTGAGTCCCTCTCAGCGTTGTGTGTTACTGAGGATGGCCTTTGTTACTTTGGTCCCAGCTCTCTGCAGGTCATTCATCAGGTCCTTCCGTGTAGTTCTGGGATTTTTACTCACCGTTCTCATGATCATGTTGACCCCACAGGATGAGATCTTGCGTAGGGCCCCAGATCGAGGGAGATTATCAATGGTCTTGTATGTCTTCCATTTTCTTACAATTGCTCCCACAGTTGATTTATTCCCATCAACCTGCTTGCCTATTGTAGAGTCACTCTTCCCAGCCTGGTGCAGGTCTACAATTTTCTTCCTGGTGTCCTTCGACAGCTCTTTGGTCTTGGCCGTGGTTGAGTTTGGAGTCTGACTGTTTGAGGCTGTGGACAGGTGTCTTTTACACAGATAATGAAGTCAAACAGGTGCCATTAATACAGGTAATGAGTGGAGGACAGAAGAGCTTCTTAAAGAAGAAGTTACAGGTCTGTGAGAGACAGAGATCTTGCTTGTTTTTGGTTGACCAAATACTTATTTTCCACCATAATTAAAAAAATAAATTCTTTAAAAATCCTACAATGTGATTTCCTGGATTTCTTTTCCCATTTTGTCTCTCATAGTTGAAGTGGACCTCTCTCATCTTTCTAAGTAGGAGAACTTGCACAATCAGTAGCTGACTAAATACTTTTTTGCCCTACTGTAGTTTTAGTTTACAGCAACAGTGCGATATCACTGGTGTAAAAGATTTTATGGAAAAATCACTTTCAAAAATGTCATTAAGAAGAAGAGTGACATCTTCTTCCTCATCTCCCCCTTATTTTGCACCACTAGTTTACATACCTGAACCTACCAACAGGTTACATTTACTCAGCCATGTTAGCTGTTGAGAGCCAGTTTGTATTGTTGATTTATGTATTGGTTTTCTAGCTGCATTTAATAAATCACTATTTGATTAACTGAGGCAGGATGTATACAGAAGTTGTATTTTAGTCTAAAATGTAAGAGTTAATGACAGATTCTAGAACAAACCAACAGGAACAGGGCAGGGTGGAGCTTGAGTGGAACAAAAGAAAGAAAGGAGAGAAAAGTGGAGACTGCTCTTGGGCTTCATTGTAAATGATGTTCCTCACAATGCCGCTGACTCGATCTGTAACCTCTGTCTGGATGGTTAACAGACTCCACCATGATGTGCCCAGGCTGGTAATTATTTTATGCCATAGTCCATTATAGAGGGAAGAAGTGGATCCATTCTATAGAGAACAAAATCATATTATAGCCATTTTCTCCAAATTTCCCCCCAAATGTTGTCTAAAACATCATTTCCATGATATTGTCTTGCTTTGCATTTTACTTTTTTACCCACAATGAAACCCATTTATGGATAATTCATTTGAACAGACTTGTAGTAAGTATAAAAGTAATGAAATCTTCACTAACCCAAAACTGGCCCACTGGAACATTGACCTTTCCCTGGAAGGAGAAGAGGATAGAGTCACTGGCTTCACTCACTCCCACATCACTAACTGCTCGGTAGCGGACCCAGTACTGGTTTGCAAGTTGAAGTCCAGAAAGTGTGAAGGTTTCTTGTGTATCTAGCGTGTCTGTGGATTCCCAAACTTCAGCACCGTGTCCTGAGTCACTGGGCTCTCTGATTCTGTGTTCCACTCTGTACCACACTGTCACTCCAGTTGAGGATTTCTGGAGCTTCAGGATCACATTCCTGTCCTGAGTGTCAATACTGGGTGCTAGAGGCTTGGAATCGGGCTTAAAGTTCTTGTCCACGATTTTCCCTTTTCTATATAGGCGGATGAAGGTGCCAGGACTGGTGGAGTCTTACACTGAGGCAATGACAAACCTGGTCTTTATTGGCCTCAGAAAAACTTTTGAAGAGAAAAAGATTCTCTCTCATCTTCTCAGATATTTCAGGATTGCTAAACCAGGCCTGGATGTCTTGGTGACTTGATTTGGGAATTGCTAACAGCTTTTCAAACTCATCAACTCTGAGGAACTCAGTTATAGCTGAAAGATAAGGGTCTTCAAATTTCACAGAAGTGAAGGAGAAGAAAACTACTGTGTCAACATTGGGATTTAACAAAATGCTGCTGAACTGGCCTAAAGATGTTAGTACTGGGACATCACTCAGTTCCCTGGTGTAGGAATTCAGCAGATCTATTTCACACTGAATATTGTCCAGCCACTGCTTTAGCTTGTTGGCCCTGAACGGCAAAGCGTGATGAATACTCAACGTCAGTCAGTGCCTGCTCATTGGTCTTTCCACTGCGGATAGCAGGAAGGATCCTGTACAGGGCTTTTTGGAATAACACTTCGTATTCACCAAATGATTGCTGAAGCTTCTTCAGCCTGTCTTTCACATCCTGGAAATCACTTACTGTTCTGTTTTTAACCAAGTCGTTGCATTTTCTCTCTGCTTCTCCCAGCTCCTCCAATACAGTCTCTACTTTAGATACTGTATCAGTGTTGCACCAATTTCTCTTTCCAGCTTTGCTGCTTTTTTGTCCAACAGTGCAAGAGGATAGAGCCAAACCTTCACTGGTACAGCATCGTCCTCCCTCTGCCTCAGCAGAGATGGCAGCTTCTTGTATAGCTGCAAGGCTTCCATGTATGTGGTAGGATTCTCCTCAAGCACACAGTCACCATAAAATGTACAGCTGATATGTTCAGTCATTTCCTTTTCTTTGTCATTCATCTTTAGGTCTCCTTCACCCTCAAAGGAAAGCGAAGGGATCTTCTTAACCATTACATTTAAATGTCCCTCGATCTCTTGTTTGTCTACATTCTCTGAGAATGTTTTATCAAACACCATAAAAGCCTGAGCTCCATACAGAACAGCTGTAAAAACATGAGTGGCGGTCTTCTCCTCAAACACCTCAGGGTAGGTGATGTTGCCCAGCTGAGTCATAGTAAGATGTTCAAATCTTGCTATCTGTCTGTACAGCAGAGTAACCCGGGACTGATGTGCTGAGGTCTTCTGATCACGCAAGTATTTGGCTGACCCTCCAACCTCCACCAAACCCCCCAGAATGCTGCCTTTAAGGGATGCACTCACTAGGAGGCTGGCCTTTTCACTGAGCGAGTCAGAAGCAGAGAATTTCAGTTCTGTGCTGGGTTTTCGATGCACTTCCAAATCCTGAGTTAATGATGCTTTATCCCACAGAGTAACACCTGAAATTAGTGAGACTTTAAAATGAATGTGCGCATTCAACACTACAATCTGAAACAGTTCTGATAGATAACGGTTGATCTAAACCTAGATTAACCGACTAGATTAAGCATCTTATTGGATGAAGGCTTGAAAACCTTTGGTTTATGTTGGATAAGTTTTATACAGCTAGATCCACAATTGTTGGTAGAGACTCTTGGTAGAGACCGAAAAAAGGCCAGTAAAAATGTCTTTGTGGTCAGTCTGCTCAAACTTACACTGAAGGTATGAGAAAATTGTATTTTTTAATTTAAGTAAAATTTTGTCTAAGAAAACTCTAATCAAAAAATGTAATCAGCCCCAATATATCACAGATACCCCCCCCAATTCTTGACAGTGGGGACATGTTTTATGCTGTTCGGTAACACCATCCGAACTCCAGGCACTTCCCATTGTGTTTACATGAAAGAAAAGACTTTCTTCTGACATGTCCAACAAATAGTTTTTTGGCATTGAGGTGACCACTAAATACAGTTTTAGAGACTGACACCCACAAAAAGCTACCATCTTACTATAAATCATCAACTGTGATCCTTGCCGGAATTTCTGCCTCTTTAAACTGCTCCTCAGTGTGTATGAGGCCAAAACACACACACATAATCTACCCACAGGCTCACTACAGCTCCAGTTGTGGCAGTGTCTAAATATTTTTATAGCCTAATACTTATACACCAGTGAAACAGACCCCTTCAAAGTAACTGAATACTGAAAATGCATTCCTAGGCGGTCAAATAATCACGGGGCTTCTTTTATTTTTGATGAGGGATTTTGCTTTCATAGATTAAATTTACTTTAATCGAAGGTTACATGTTTCTCATATTTTCATTGTGACTCAGAGCTAATTAACCACAATGATGACTTTTCATCACCTTTTGGTTCCCTGCTGAATGTCCTTCCGTGTGGCTTTAATTTAACATAGTAATGACAAAATGCTGAGTGGCGCTCTGTGACATGCAGAGAAACCCAACAGTGCTGAGAGTCAATGAACACTGGTGCCGGTGTGCGTACCTTCATTAAAAAATAATGATTTTGAAGGTTTGGACGTTTTGGCGATGGCCACACCTGCCACAGAACACGTTCATTTTCGGCTTTAAATGGGGACACCTTCAGGATGCTTTTTCACCGAGAAAAAAATCCATATCATCACAGCCATTTTTGTGTTCAGCTGCAGTAGAGTGCCAGTGATGACCAACATGAATACATTTGTGTTTGACTGTTTTATAAGTTCTAAGGAGTGAAACTTGTGGCTTGTAGTGTTTAGATGTTTCATCAATCAGGACCAAGTCCTCTGACACTCTTCACATCACATATGTGCTGGCAGATAAACTCATTCCAAAACCACTTACACAAGTTTGTCCCTTCATTGCTGCACGAACAGCCTCTACTCTTCCAGACAGGTTTTCCACTAAATTTTGAAACATGGCTCTGGGGATCTGCTCCAAATCAGCCACAAGAGTGTAAAGCCTGTGTCACAGTCAGCAATCCAATTCACCCAATTCATTTGACGGGGCTGAAGTCAGAACTCTGTGCAGGCTGGTCAAGTTCTTCTGCTCCAAACTCAGTGAACATGATAATAAAATATTTTGCCCAAGGATGATAAAAGGTACTTCAACAGTTGATGTGGGTGAATTTTAATGAAGCATTCCCATGTGAAAAGTCTATACGTGTTTATTAGCAGCAGATCTGTGAAAGTGATGACTGAGTGAAGGACGTCTCATTTGGTAGACACGGTTGGCACAGATGCATCTGTCCTTTTATCCCATCTTATCCTTGCATCTTTGCCTCGTTTCTTAAGAAGGAAGAGCTAAGATGTGAGGAAAGGAGGATAAAAAATACTCTGCAAGCATATATACAACCGATGCTAGAATTAGCTACATAGCTGAAAATGAGCAAGCATTATTGGGATGGAATGTTAGAAAGCTGTGAGAGTTTTTATTACGTTCTTTTATTTATATTTATTTGTCTCAACCAAATGCACTCAATTTACATTCCTGGTTACATGCTGATCTTAGGCTTGCGCTTGACTGCTTGCCTTGGAAACCAATCCTTAAAGCTGCTGATGAATAGTTCTTGTGCTGACATTGCTTTAAGAGACCGTCTGGAACTCTCTACAGAACGTTACTGAAGACAGAAGCTTCACTGCTGAGACACTGTAGCTCCTGGACGTTTCTTCTTCACAATATTAGCATTAGTTGTTGACCAGGGAAGTTTTAGCAGTGCATAAATTTGAGGAACTGACTTGTTGCAAAGGAGGCAACCTGGAAATGCCACAATAAAAGTCATTCTTCCATCTGTTCCATACAGCTGGCAATGTTTATATATGGAGATTGATTGGCTTAATATCGCATGTGCCTGATTTTATGCAATGGGTGTGGCAGAAATAGATGAACCCACTAAGTAGAAGGGGTGTATTTCACAGAATTTTAAGTACACTTATAATCCTCCTGGTTGAAAGTTAATAGTTTTTCGTTAGCATGCCGCATTTTGGTAAAATCTTTCATTTGTTCAATTCCGAGTTAAAACAGTCATGAAGTACAAGTCATTCATTTTTGAGAATCAGATAAAAAAACAGGAGATCGTGTATATGTTTAATATCAAATCTACCAGTCTTTAACTTTTACTTGTGCACCTTCTTTAATTCTTCCAGCCTTCCAATCTTAAAACCAGTGTGTTACAGTTGTGTCCTCCCAACAAAAGCTGCTCCCAAAGTAGTCGCACACATTATGTTCCCCTTAAAAGAGACACTAACATTCACAGAAACAATTACCAAAACACCCCTTATCTGCCTCGGACATTTCTTTGGCATGGCTAAAGGCAGTATTTCTGAGGAGATATAAGCTGATCAACATAAGGAAGAAAATAATCAAAAATAAAAACAAGAAAAAACAGGAGTTGCCAAAACTGGTGTTTAAAGTATTGCTAAAAAATACAGAGAAAATATGACTCCTAACAGCTGTAAAGACCTGGTAAACTACAAAAGAATGATTATATGCAGCTGAACACCAAAACTGGACTTCTAAGATGATAGTAGACACTGAAACTACACCAACTTTGCACGCATACCAACATGAGCCAGTAGTGGCACATCACAATAAATTAGTTATTGAGATTTTTGTGTAACTTCTGTTAAATAAAGGTTTTATCAAACCTACACTGGTTGCCAAAAAATTATTTTACTGAGATATAAAGCTCTTAACGGACTCGCCCCTCAACACCTAAGTGAACTTCTCTCCTACTCTATACCATCATGGCTACTTAGAAGTTACATCAGGGGGGTGAGTCTTCTTCAAAGCCCCCCAGCTTTGGAATAATCTTCCAGTGTCCAGGATGCAGCCTCAGTCTTTAAATCTAGGCTAAAAACTTACTTGTTTAGCCAAGCCTTTGGTAATTAGTTTTCCCTGTTAGATAAAAGGTGCAGATGTGGGGGTTCAGGAACATAAGAGTACTCAGCATAGTAATGCTGTAATAACTGGACCTGCTGGAGTCTCTGCTACACTCTGTTAATGCTGAAATCTGTGATGTCAATCTTTACAGAACCAATTCTCTGTTGAACAGCTGCCCATCTGGTGCGTCTGATGCTGTTGCTTCTTGTGCTTGGATTGGGTGCCCACTGCTTGCCAGCCTTCTGGACCATTTCAGCCTTCTGGACCATTTTGACCACCTTTGAGCTCCATGCTGGACAACTCTGTGTAAACCTCACCTGCATGAACTGACCCCACTGATGATGTTGCTACTGCTGCTTAAACTATTTAACTAACCAACGCTCCACTGTTTTTCCCCATTTTGTATTCTAATATTTTATACTAATGCTGTTTGCTGTCTGGTCCCAATCAAAGGAGGATGGGTTCCCCTTCTGAGTCTGGGTTCCTCTCAAGGTTTCTTCTTCTTGCTCTTAGGGACATTTTCCTTGCCATTATTGCCATTGGCTTGCTTGGACCCAGGTTTTTCTGTAAAGCTGCGTTGTTACAACACCTGTTGTAAAAAGCGCCATATAATAAACTTTGACTTGACTTGCTTTCTTACTTTTTTCTGATACTGAAAAATGAAAAATTTGTCCCTAATGGCCTTTTTGATGGGAAATTACAATAAACAACAGGGTTGTCTGCACAGAACTGTATATACTATCATTAAGATTCGTACTGAATGAATCTCTGCATATTCTTGCTTCGTGGCTCCCCTAGCCAAAAACAACCTCTGCATGGTACTGCAGTGAGAAATATGTATGGGTTACTTTATTGTACATCACAGTCCAACCACAGAGTAAGAAACTATAGGATGTGAAGGATCACTAAAGCTTTACCTGGAATGAAGGAATCACGGCGGCAGTCATACAGCATTCCAGGATACAGGGCTCTTCCCAGGGCAGCCATTTCAACGACTTTGGGCTCCATGACTCAACAAAATTCAGGGAGAAGGAACTTCATTACGAAATGTTTCCAGGTTATATATCGAGATATATGGCGATCCATTCCCCAGAACATCTTAAACGATCATGAAAATGGGTGAAAAAAGCAACGTCTTGCTTTGACTATTCCTAGATCGTTTTGCTCATATTGTTCATTGTCAGTTGATGCCAACAGTTCACCACCAGGTGGAGACATTTTCCCAAAGTTCCCCAGACTTCCCACACACCCAAAACACTCCCGCTCAGAGCAGAAGCTGATGCTTGGAGCAGGGATACAGGACTGATGTCCCATAAATAGATCCTGAATTAAATGTAGACGTGATTGTAATTAATTCTTGAAATAAAACACTGAAAACGAAGTAGGTGACTGAGTGGAAAACGTTTCTCCAGCTCTTTTATCCAGAGATTCTCATTCTCCATCCTGGGCGGCTACACACCAACACAACACCAACTACTCCAGCGAGGGTTTACCACTAACTTAGCTAACTTCACTATTTTTGATAGATACAAATAATTATCATTATTATTATCATTATTATTATAAAACGTTATTTTATTTTCCCTAAATTACTAATGGCTCACAGAGAGAGAGAGAGAGAGTTTTGTAACAGTACCAAAAGAGTTAGAAACCTACCTTTTCTTTCTTTTCTTTGAACATACCTCCTTTTTTTAAGTGCGTCACATAACCAGCTTGTGAAAACGTCAAGAGCAGGACAAAGACCCCTATTGCTATGAAGGTCTTCCCTTCGTGAAGATTTTCCGAAAAGCACAAGCTTGTCAGAACATACGACGACTGCTAATGAGAGATAGAAACTTTGATAAGAAATCAACTTTTTTTATTCTTCTCGTCAAAACAAAGAGAAAAGTGAAGTAACACTTCCTAACGCTGCTTCAGTGAGCCTCACTCTGCGCATGCTCAGTAGACTCATCAGTAGAGGGGCAGCGACTCCGAATGTCCACCGCTCCTAAATGGGAGGATGTAAGTCAAAGTGCCTCGTTATTGGCTGTTGAGGGGTCTGGTGGGCTTTTCTGTCACGCTGGGTTCGGTTTTCCTTCTGGCTGGATGGAGAACATAGTGATTGGCATTTCGGCTCTTAGTGATTCAGATCAATTGACTCCGGTAACAAAGAGTCGATTCCTTCAACCCCCGAACGGCTCTTTAAAATTTCGTAAAAAGTTAGTATTCTCTATCATTTAATTTTCAGCATGTCCTTAATCTACCTTACAATTAACTAATAAAATGGTATGTTTATTTTAAACAATAAATTCCAGCTGTTAGTCTGCATTCCCTGTTTGAACAGTCACTTTAGTAGACTTTTATTGCCACCCAGTGGCCAGCTAACATATTAGCGGATGAGAGGCCTTATAAATAATGTGAGACTGGCTATTTAAGATTGGTACAGATTTGTTGGGGGTTTAGAAAGTAACTCACATGTAAAGTAATGAGTGTTGTGAGATTAGTTTTAGCTGGAAGTAATAAGTGATTCCATTACAGTTTGAGATAAACAGTCATTTGTAATGGATATTTTGAGTAACTGCCCCGCCACTGGTCAGTAAGGAGCCCCAGAGGCGACGGTTTAAGAATAACATTTAATCTGAAGGGAGGTTTTGCAATTTGTACACACACACACACACACACACACACACACACACACACACACACACACACACACACACTCTTAATTTGTGGACATGTTTTTTTGTTTTTTTCCTGCTATTTAGAATATGTTTTATTTTTTTCTTTTAATTGTGTGCATGATTTTTTTCAATTGTGTGTACATTTTTAATTCATAACAAACAAATTAAATGTAGTAGATACATGTTTTATTCATCCTGTGCACAAATAGGCTAATTTGTGCACACTGAGTCAACATGCTACTGCTGTCACAAGACAACGTGCTAGCCCAGAGTAAATGCCCGAGCTAGCTAACTCTGAGGCAACGTACTAACCATGAATTAACAGCTATACCATTATAAAATAACACTTTAAAAGCACAGGCTGTGTTCGGAGTAGTTAGTCAACGTTAGCTCACGGTTAGCTTTTGCTTGGATTAGCATATTATCTCACAGTTAACACACTGACTCGGAGCTAGGACATTAGCTTAGGCTAGCGTGTAGCTCTAACTCCATTTATTAAGCATTTATTAAGAATAAGTTAACATTAGCCACGATGAATTGACATTTAAGGGTAACTAAACCTTGAGCTGATAGTCAGTTAATTAACTTAGCTAGTCTGTGCTTTTCAAGTGTTATATGGTATTGTTAACTATAGCTAAAACTTTCCTTTTCCGTACTGGAAACCAATTAAATTGTCATTCTCACCCAATTAATATTACATATCGCAAATAATACTAATGTATTTAATTAGGTTTGTTTTGGAATATTACTTAATGCCCTCATTCATCTTCCTTTCAAGCCTAGCTGCTGGCGTACCCTTTTAAAATGCTGAACTTGGGCAGGAAAATGTGTTAAATGAGGGTTTAAATCGTTAAACGGCGAGCGTCTTCTGTTTTCTGCAACTTCAGTAATGGGCATCTTATAACATGCTAGACTTGCTGAAAAGGACTGAGTGTAAATCAACCAAACACAGATCTGCTGCAGCATAAATGTGTGGCCCTCTTTCTTCATCCTCACTGTTGGGCCACAACATTCATGGCAGAATTGGCCCTTAAAGGTAGATAAAACCATACACAGCTGTCCAGCATATCGTCCAACTATGGCCCACATGCCTAACATCTGCCCAGAAGTCAACCGACACTCGCATATGTAAGCCCAGAACTGTCTGCTATCTGGGTAAATAGACCCATAAGGGTAGTTTACATTCTGTTTAAATTGTAACTTTATTTCTTTTATATTTTTAATACAGGGCTACTGGAAGAACAAGTGAGGTTGCTTGCAGTGTTGGGAAGGGTGAACGAGAGACGAGGGAGTGTATGGAGTGTTGATGTTTATGTTTGATGAAGAGTGCAGGGAGTGAGGTGACATCTCTATGTTTTCTCAGATTTGTGAGATTAAGGTGGTTGAAAGCCAGGGTCAGGGTCCAAAATTAGTTCACCTCTCCATATAACATCTCCAAGGTTCCAGCTTTTTTTGGATTCTTGTACAGGTGAGGTCATTTACAAAGTAGTGGAGTTGTATAAGAGTGAGCTGCTTCTGTCTAGCTCCTCTAAAGTTTCTCTCAACAAGTCCACATCCCTACCTGAACAGTCCTTAGTCAATCTGAAGACCACCAAGCCTAAAAGCTTCCTGACTGATACTGCTCAGCTTGTGAGTGATGTTTTAATCAGAAGATCCTCACAAATGTCAAGTGATGAATCTGGACACGTTTTGGACTCTTCTAGAGAAATCTCTTTACCTCTGTTCTCTGCCAGCGCAGCAGATGTACACGATGCTGCTGTTACTAATGCTGAAACAGTTGTTGAGGCCTTAAACAGGCGTTTTGAGTCTAAGCATTCAGCAATAATCACTGTGAACAGCAGCTCTGATATGCTGAGCTGGCTTGATGACACCTCACACATTTCCATTACCAGCATCACTAAAGTACCAGATACGTCTGAGAGGATTTCTCAGTCAACTCCATTCATCATGTTTAGAAAGATAAAAGATCTTCTTACTTCTCTCAGTGCATCATGTTCCTCTGCGGTGCCAGAGAGAAACACTGACCATGAGGATGACATCAGTTTTGAGAAATCTGGTTCTGCTGCTGAAGTTGTAGCGGTTCCTCTGCCTCAGTCTCTCCAACAGAAAGACTCTGAAATAAGCCAACTGAAACTTCTGATGTCTGATGAAACCATAAGCTTTCATACAGAAAGACTTGCAAATTTTACATCAGACATTCTTAGACATTTTACCAGACCTGCTCAAGTTTGGAGACGTTCCTCAGACTCAGTACTAGAGACATCATGGGTGAGGAACAATGTGCTGAGGGATCCTATCCAGGTTCCTCCGTCGCTGATCCATGTTTTCTTAGAAGACTCAGTTAAGACCTTGTTCTTACACTTGCTCAGTGTAAAATCAGAAACTTGTCATAGCACTGATCTGTCAGCTCCCCTTACTGCATCTAATCAACCAGTGAAAGGAAACAGTGCAGGATTTGACTCCCAGAACAACATTTCAGAGGAGTCACTGCATCCAACTGTCATCACTGGTGACATGCAGGATTTTCAGTCATTGCTCGTGAATTCTGAGCAAACTGAATCTCAGAGGAATGATGACATGATGCTAGTTGACTTTGACTCACCTGTCGCACCACCCACAACCTCAAGCTGGGCTGGAAGTGTAATGATGAGAGAGACACTGGAGAACCCCAAGAACTCTACTAACAACTATGAGACTCAATCTTCCAGAGCTTCAAGCTCTGTTCTATAAAAGTAATTTAATTTTAAGAGATTTTTTTTCACATGGAGCTTTTAGTCATTTTTAGAAAATGTGTTAACATTTTATATGATGAATTTATATTGATAAACAGTTACTGTGCATAACCTTGTTTGCATTTTTAGCAATGCTTTGTAAGCATGCTTATAAACTCTAACAATGCCTCATAAGGCTGAAATAATGTAATGTAGTCAATTATTTGATGACCTATAACCACATTGTAATACAAGTATCTATTATAATATATTATAATATTTTAAACTGATCATGATCTGTACATAGTTATAAAGCACATGTAACACATATTTAAAAATTATATTAATAATTTGAACATTTAAAATGCAGTCAGTGAGTCCTTCACGTAAAGTGATTGATACTGTAGTTTGTTCACATGTGAATGTTAATTATGGCATGTATTAGTAACACACATCACAGTCATCCTTAACATATAATAGCAAGAACACACTGTTCTACTGTCCCTTTAAACAAACATGGAATGTTTGTAGAACGTGTGTAAAAAGTCAGTTGGTGAGATTGTCTGTAATTTAGAAATCAACAGTGAAATGTTGCAAATGTTTCTCCAGACGTCTCTCAGCCATCCACAGAGCACTGCCCAACTCCTTCCAGTGCATGTCACAACCACCTTAAGCAACATTTTACAAGGTTTTTGCTAAAACTTCCTCTGAATCCTGTATTCACCATGTACTGTATATGCATTTATAAGGTGTCGTATGGTCCAAATAACATGTTTTAGTACCAGGCAAAAACTTGTTTATGCTTTTAAATAGTTATAATTAAACACATAACACGTTATCAAAAAAGTATACATGATGTTAAAAATTTAGGATCCATATTGCATTTTATAATCTCTTCTAAAGAACATTGTACACACTTATGCTGTAATGAGCTACAACGTTTTATAGAGCTTTATGCCAGGATATTACAGGCTTTAATACTATGTATTTTGTAGAAGGTTTTTGCAACTTAGCAGCTCCTCTGCATAGGTTGGTTGAGCTGCTTCAGAACCAATGCAAAGCCAAGGGAGTAAACTCATTAGAGAGACATTGCAACAGTACATGTGGAAAAGCCTTCCAAAATCTGAAAAGCAAAATGGTGACCCCAACAGTATTGGGTTATGCAGACTTTCGTAAACCATTCCTCCTTGAGATGCAGGCCTGGGGGCAGTTTTGTACCAAGAGCAGGAGGGATGGAAGAGGCCCATTGCATCTGCCAGTCGGTGTCTTTCTCCAAGAGAATGCAATGTCAAACTGTAGCTCCATGAAACTTGAGTTGCTTGCCTTAAAATTTGTTTTGGGAGTACCTGCTGGGAGCAAAGTTTATGGTGTTCACAGATAATAACCCTCTTAGCTATTTGCAGACTGCCAAGTTTGTAGCAGTAGTACAGAATTGGGCCTCTCAATTACCTTTGTTTGATTTTGATATTAAGTGCTACTCTTGGGCCATGAATCACAATGCTGATGCCCTCTCTCAATTGCCTGGTCCTGCATCTTCAGAAGCCATGGCCACTGTTACCCCAGGCATTTCTGTTCCATTACATAGTTTCCCCACCAATAGTAATATGCCTGAGGTCCCATGTTCTCTCATTGATGTTTTCTTGTGCATGAAAAGGCAGATCTGTGGGCTCTTCAAGAAGTTGATCCTGTCATAGGACCATTTCTACTTTTCTGTCAGAATGGGCTACCACCAACCAGTGTGGAATGGAAGGACATTTCCTCTGATGTCTTGGAGTTTGTTAGGCAGTGGCAGAGGATTAGAGATTGTGAAGGTGTCCTCTATCAACATCTTCAACCACTTGAAGCGGTAATGGCAACTTGTTCTCTTCAAAGTGAAGTACTGGCCCCATATGAGGAAGGATATTGAGAGGAGGTGTCAGGAATGTGAACACTGTGCTCTGGCTAAAGCTTTTCAGCCTAAAGTTCAGACTTTTCCTGGCAGCCTGCTAGCATCTCAGCCTCTGGAGGTTGTGGCCATTGATTTTTCTGTTTTCTGTCTTGGAGCAAGCAAATGATGGAAGAGAGAATGTGCTAGTAACTGATGTCTTTTCCAAATTTACTCAGACTTAGCCCACAACTGACCAAAGGGCAAGCACAGTGGCTCACATACTCACAGAAAAGGGTTTTTATGTTTATGCTATTCCACAATATATACATTCAGACCAGGGCTGAAATTTTGCGAACTTTGTGCAAATTTTATGGCATTGAGAAAAGCCATACCACCCATATCACCCAGAAGGGAATGGACAGTATACACGATTCATCTGCACATTGCATGATCTGCTACAAACCCTTCCTCCAGAGAACAAATGGAAATGGCCATAACCCCTGGTCCCATGTTCTTTTTGCCTATAACACTATTGTACACTCCTCCACAGGCCACTGCCCCTTTGAATTGATGTTTGGACAAAAGCCACATCTTCCAATGGATGCATTACTTGGAACCCTACCAGAAGGTCAGTACAAAGGACCAGCTGAGGTTTGGAGTAAGGGGCATCAGGAGCACCTCCAGTTAGCATATGAACTGGCCAGTCAGCATCTGCAAAAGGCAGCAGCTCAACGGGTAGCAGCCTGAAGGGAACACTGAGCTACTCACACCAGGTACAGTAGTGTACAAGAGGAGCCATGCCCCAGGTTGGCACAAGATCCAGTGTGGGATCCTAAGAGGTACGTGACAGTCAAGTGCTTGGATTACATGGAACGGGTATACACCATTTCACACGTGGAAGGTAGCGGCTCAGAGGGCCTCTGTGGGTATATCTGTGGGTAGCTCCAGTGCCTATGTCCCAGATAACTCCAGGTGAAGATGAGAAAATAGTTCCACCCCCAGTGCCCATGGCAAAGAATCAAGGTGATGATAATGAAGAGGATGAGTGGGTTTGTCCATTAGTGGTAGTGACCACTTGTAATTCAGATCCAAGAAATCTACCTGCAACTCCAAGGCCTCCGGCACCTGTGTCAGGGCCAAGAGATCTTCCAGTGGCTAATCTGAACCTATCTTCAGACACTGCCCCAGCCACCGCAAGCTCAGTCTGTTGAACTGGACGAGCAACAGCTGGATAGCATTCCAATCCATACCACTCACCCAGGACTTTTGCCTCTCAGGGGAATGGACACATGGGGGCTTCAGCTCACCTACCTACAGGCAAAATTCAAGCCTATTTCAGACCTTGCACTAGAAGACAGTACTTTAGTCATCGGGACGGTGACCTTTTAAGTTGGGGTGGATGTAGCCTGTGTGACACTAGGTCCCAGCTGGGATGGAAACAGAAGGGGCACTAGGATGCAGCAGGAGAGCAAGTTTGAGGAAGGCAAGAGTTGAGAACAAACATAAATATCTTGAGCTCTCTCGAGACCCATAGTATGCCGGCATTATTTAAACGACGTGCTCAGAATGCCACTGCAGTCTGGAGTTTCCAACTTTTCTCTGTGTGTATGCACTGAAAATGCTGAATGAAGTCTTGGTGGTTTACTCTGCTTAAACTGAGATACATCTAATTGTGGAGGCTGGTGACTGAAGGAAAGCTTCCAGAGAGTGTCAGCACTCACAGCTACTAAAATAACCTACAATGAGAGTGGTTGAAGATAGGAGTGCAGACATTTGTGCAGCCACTATTTTCCCCACCTTTTTATTTTCTTTTCTATGGCTTTTTGGTGTTTATATTAATATAGTAATAACCTATGGTTTTACTTGCTTAAATTGGTACCAGTTTGGAGACAAATATATTTTATGGGTTTTATTTTCCCTTCTGGATTTAATTTTATTTCAAGTGGAGAGTTGGTGGCTGGGAGTTTGCCTTGCCACTGTTGTTCTCGGCTTGTTCATCAGGGAATTAGACCCAGATGTCTGAACAGCTCAAAATCATGTATTTTAATTAGGGACATCAAGACCCAGCTGCCTCCTCCACCTCTGGACCCTCTGCATTTTGGTCCAGTCACTCTACATATGATGCCACAGCCATCACTCTTCATCTGGCTCTCACTCATCTTGTGGAAAATGACACTTTCTGTGTGTAAGAATGCTGTTCATAGACTTCAGTTAAGCATTCAAAACCATCATCCCTCAGCATCTCACTGGAAAGTTGCGCCTGAACACTTCCCTCAGGACTTTCTTACTGGGAGACCTCAGTCAGTCCAGATCAGGAGCAGCATTTCTAACACAATCACACTGAGCACTGGAGCCCAGCAGAGCAGTGTGCTCAGTCTACTTCACTTTGCTAACTCATGACTGTGCCGCAGTTCACAGCTCTAACCAAATCATAAAGTTTGCTGATGACATGACTGTGGCTGGTCTCATCAGAAAGAACAATGAGTCAGCATGCAGAGAGGAGATGAGGCGACTGACAGACTGGTGCAAAGCAACAACCTAGATCTGAAAGTCAATAAAACAAAGGAGATGGTTGTTGACTTCAGGAAAGCACAGAGTGACCTCTCTGCTCCCCATCAACAACTCCCCTGTGGAGAGCATTGCAAGCACCAAGTTTAAGAACCTCACCTGAACCCTGAACACCAGCTTCATAACCAAAAAAGCCCAGTAATGTCTCTGTTTCCTGACTAAGTTAAAGAGAGCTCATTGCCCAACACCCATCCTTACCGGCTTCTACAAAGGCACTACAGAGAGCATCCTGAGCAGCTGTGTCACTGACCGGTTTGGGAATTGCACCGCCTCTGACCACAAAACCTTCCTGCTAATAGTAAAAAAACAGCTGAAAAGATCATCAGTCTCTCTTCCCTCCATCACAGACATTTACACCACATGCTGCATCCAAAAAACCACTTGCCCTTGTGTTCCTGTGTTGGTCCTGGAGGAATATTGTTTCATTTCACTGTGTACTTGTATGAAGCTGAAATTACAATAAAGCCTTGACTTGATAATGGGCATGTATTTTTTTTAAAAATGAAAATGTGTACTATTTTCAATTAAATATATGGTTTACATGATGTGCAAATCATTGCATTCAATTTTTAGATTAGTCCCAACTTTTTTGGAAATGGAGTTGTACTTTGCATGGACAAAAGTATGTAGACACCTATTCTAATTAGTTGGATCCACTATTTCAGCAACACTCATTGTTAACTAGTGCATAGAATCTTAGACAACCGTTGGCAGTTGAATGGCTCATACTGTAGAGTTCAATGACTTTCAACATGACAGTATCATAGAATACCATCTTTCCAACAAGTCAGTTTGCTCCTGCTTGAGCTGCCCTTCTAAAATGCCAGTGCCTTTTCTGTGAAATATAAACATCTACCAGCAATGACAGCTCATCCACACTACACAGATTTACAGAATGGGACTACTGAGTGCTGACACTCATGAAAATCACTTGTTGCAACATCTGTTTAGTTCTAAGCTACCTTTGGAAGCAACATCAGCACAAAAGCTACACAGATTGGGTTTCCATGGCGTTCATGTTGGACAAGCAGTCACATACAAGCTTAAAATTATGCAGTGATATAAAGCGCACCGCCACTGGACCCACTGAACAGTGAACACACAGTTTTGGAGTGATGAACAGCACTTCACCATGTGGTATTCTGAATCTCGGTTTGACAGATGCCAGAAGAGCACTACCTTCTCGAATGCATTGTGCCAACTATAATGTTTGGTGAAAGACCAATAATGGTCTTAATAATGGCTGTTTTTCATTGTTTGGATATTTCCAGTGAAGTATTTATGCTTCAGAATACAATAACATTCCAAAGAAGTGTTTATTTACAACACAGGTAGCAGTTTGAGGAAGGCCCTCAAGCTGCTCAGCATGAAAACAACCCTGTGTACAAAGTGAGGTTCATAAAGAAATGGTTTGCAGAGTTTGATGTGGAAAAACATGACTGGCCCCAACCTCGACCCCATCAATTATCTTCAGGATGAACTGAAATGCTGACTGTGAGTCAGGCCTTTCCATCACTGAACCTCACCTATGCTGTTCTAAATGAAAGCAAATCCACTGCCAAGGTCCAAAATATAGCCTGCTCAGAAGAGTAGAGGCTGTTACACCTTCCTATTAATGCCCAATGCTTTAAAATAAGATGAGCATGTGCATGTGATGTTCAGGTGTCCACATACTTTGGGCGATTTAGTGTGCAATTCAGACTTGATTCACAGCATTCTTCATATTAGTTATTTACTTGTGGACGGAAACTGCCTACTTTGTCAAGAAAGGCCAGACATGCAAAACAACCACACACAGACCATTCTTTTAGAGTGAATGTATGGTCAGACTATTTTTTAGAAGAGGGCTACAGTTAAAACAAACCCATGAGTAGGCCCAGACTCCCCGTCGGGAGTTCTGGGACATCAGAGGCAAAGATGAATTAAACTAGAGCACCGCACAGCCATCTGTATTCCACTGGCAACAAATCATCTTCCCTGCCTCTCATCCACAGTACACAGATAATCATGACAGGCCTACAAAATCCATTAAAATTATATTGTCTGAAAATTATAAGTTGAATTGACTCCGCACACCCCGTCTCGTCTCCAGGCTTTTTACTGTGTTATTCTGTTGTAAAACATTAGGCTATGAACTAGATTATTAGGTAAAATATCATAATCTTCCTTTGCTGTAAAATCATTAAAACACAGATGTAACACAGTTTTCAAAATAAATCGTGTGACCCAGTTACACGGACAGTTCATGTCCATGGCTTAGTTAGGATTGCACAGTTGCCACCATCCCAGTTAACGGCCGAGTTCTGAGGTTCAGATTTTGCACGGATCATCTGAAGCCTGTGGCAAAATTGAAGTGAAAATTATTGCTATAGCTTAAATGTCTTCTGATGAAGTGGGGAAATCACAGCTAAAGGTGGTTGAAGGAAAGTGCTAACTATATGCACAGAAAAGCCTTATGATATGTGTTAGCAAGTTTTTTTGTCACGTGATCTCTTCCTTCATTGGTGTGCCTGCTTTCTGCCATTAGGTCCTCTGACCAATCAGAGCCATTTGAAGGCCTGCCCAGTTGGGGCAGTCGTGGGCTGGAGGTTAGGGAACTGGCCCTGTGACCGGAAGGTTGCTGGTTCAATCCCCAGGGCTGACAGCACGTAACTGAGGTGTCCTTGAGCAAGACACCTAACCCCCAAATGCTCCCCGGGTGCCGTGGATAGGGCTGCCCACCACTCTGGGCAAGTGTGCTCCCTGCCCCTTAGTGTGTGTGTCTATTCACTAGTGTGTATGTGGTGTTTCACTTCACAGAGTGGTTAAATGTGGAGGTGGGATTAATAAAGTATCACTGAACTTACAGTTTGGGGAGGCCTTCAAACGGCTGAAGAGAGGACTGCTACCATGTGTGCTGTTTTAGTTTGTGTTTTCAAACGCTTGCGTGGGGGATGTGTTTTCATTGGGTGTTTTACTAGCACATTCTCTGTGTGGTTTCATGAGAAGGCATCCATGAAATCATGTTTTAACAAGAAATGGGAAATGAAAGTGTTTTTAAATATTGTTAAGTATCCAGTTTGACCAGATCAGCTTATCTGCAAAAACTTCCTCTCTGCTGCTTAAAAGAGCTTACCAAGGTATTCCTAAAAGTGTTTTTGTATTTGGCTCATTTCTGTACTTCTTTGTGAATTCAAATCTGGTCCTTCCAGTTCTTACTGCTGTTGACTGCTTTGCATCTTGTGGCAGAGCCTCTCTGTTTTTGGTCTTGAAACTTTGTTTGAACATTGGCTTGTGATTCCTTCAACCCTGCCCTGTGGAGGTTGTCGGTGATGTTCTATGTCGCTTAACACCTCTAGATACACCAACTGACCACTTCACTAAGTACACCTTCTACAATTACACACTGTAGTTCATCTGTTTCTCTCTATTCTTTGTTAGCCCCCTTTTACCCTATTTGTCAATGGTCAGGACCATCACAGAGCAGGTATTATTTGGATGGTGGCTCATTCTCAGCACTGCAGCAACACTGATGTGGTGGTGGAGTGTTGGTGAGTGTTGTGCTGGTGTGAGTAGATCAGACACAGCAGTGCTGTTGGAGTTTTTAAACACTGTGTCCACTCACTGTCCACTCTGTTAGACAGTCCTGCGTTGATGGGTAACGGTGGTATTGCTTGGGGACATTGGCTCTCAGTTGGGGTGTGTGTGTGTGTGTGTGTGTGTGTGTGTGTGTGTGTGTGTGTGTGTGTGTGTGTGTGTGTGTATATATGTGTATGTGTGTGTGTGTGTGTGTGTGTGTGTGTGTGTGTGTGTGTGTGTGTGTGTGTTTGTTTTTGTGACCCTTAACCAAACACATTTAAATATAAATTTTATACAAATATTATTGAGATAATTATTAGCAAAATATATTATTACATTTAGGTCAAGCTCGTGGATTGGTACGGCAAAATGCATGACAAACATGACTGACCTAGACAGCAAGTTATGCTTATGTGCCTATATATATATATATATATATATATATATATATATATATATATATATATATATATATATATATATATATATATATATTTGTTTGTTTGTTTGTTTGTTTGTTTGTTTTAGATATGGAATTCATACATCATCGATAAGTGGCTACAAACAGCACATTCCTTATCTAAATGAGTCTCTATACACAATTTTCAGTGTAAGTGGGGCTACATTTACATCAAAATGTCTACAATTCCAGAAGTCCCCCCTCACCTTGTGCCAATAACTTGCAAAGAACATTTGAGATTAGTGTATTTGCTGAATCACATTCCAAATATAGCCCTTCCAAGACATACTTTCTCTAAACATGATAGGCCAGACTTTAGAGCGGATAATGAGGTGTGGAATGTGAACGTGGACTTGGGGAAATTGACTGGTGGTCAACACACCTTTAATGCTGTGGCAAACTATTCTACCTTGTATTCAACACAAACAGGGGTCAAGTTGATCTTATGACTTCCCTTGTGAAGTCTGAGCATCCTGAGTGAAGGCATATCTTCTAGTGCTGTGGCCCCCATACTTTGGGATGCCATAACTCAGGACCTCCATGACTGTTCTTATTTCATCCTGGAATTTCTGGAATGTGCTGTTATGATCACATGTGCAGTATATGGAGAATCCTGGCAACATCCGTCCTATAAATCAACACTGTATGCATGTTATCTTAGTCATTCTCCAGCACCCTTCTGATATATTTCTGCCTAATTATTGTGTTACATTTTTGAATTGAATCATTTATCATATTGGCCAGGAAAGCGTTCAGTTGTAACATATTAATTGACTAAGCCTATGAGAGAAATATATATTTTCATCATTGTTTCTTTTTGCAGTGGAGCACTCTCATGCAGGGGTGAGTAGTAGTTACATTTTCTCAGTTATGTACTCAAGCACAGCTTTGATGAACTTGTACTTCATCAAATCATTTTTAAGCATTTAATAAATACATATTGTACTCATTATTATTTCATTAATGTTGGTGGTGGAGTCTGTCGTGCTTTGTGATCAGTCACACCTTATCATGTTAGGTTAGACCAATATTGCATAAAAACAGAGGAATAGTGCCTAAACAGTGAAGTGCTGTAAGTTACTCAGTTATTTTTTTCACTTTTCTTTGTAACAATATCTTTACTTAAGTATGAGTGTAATCTATTATACACAACTCTGCTGTCATGTAACTGGATCATTTTGGTTTTATTAACTTTATTAGCCTTCTTTCTTTCCTTAATGTTCTATTAAAGTGTATGTTCTGTTCTGCCTCATTTTGCCAATAGACACTACTGAGCATGCGTACAGTGAGTGATATCATCAGGGTGCTGATGCCAGCACTTGGCAGTGTTTATATAGACCCAAGTTTCTCCTCTTCTGTCTTGTGGCATGCTAGACACAAAGCAACCAAAAGGTGCTTTTATTTTCTTCTGAGGTGTTTTTCACTGGTGCACAGTGGTTACTATTGTGAAGCTTCATACAGAGAGACCTTCAGAAAGGACCACAGCAGTCAAGGTAAGACCTACCCATACATTTCATGTTCATGTTCAGAGATTCCAATTAGTGCTACAGGTGGTACAGTTTGAGTGGTCCTACTGTGTATAAGCATATCATTAGCATGTCTCTAACCTTTTGTGCTTTTAATGACAATTCAGTCAGTTTTCAAGTTTTTTTTAATGTAGTCTCTGCTAAACTTAAATTACCCTCTGACTTACAATATCAATCTTCTACACTCTCAGAAAAAAAGGTAGGACACTGTCACTGGGGTGATACCCTCAAGGGTACATCTCAGTACCTTTACTTGGGGAACATAATTGTACCATAATCCTTTGAAATTATATTTCATAAGTTGTATTGACGCCACACTCCCGTCTCGTCTCCACGCTTTTTATTTTATTGTTCTCTTTTAAAACATTAGGTTAGGAAAAGATACAAATATACACTTTTCACCTAGGAAAAACTTTATTTAAGGTACAGAATTAGACCCTAAAACCACTGCTGTACCTCTAAATTTACATTGTTTATACTTTGATAAACGAAAATGCACCTGCACAGAACCTTTATTTCTAACAGTGTACCTGTACTTTTAATGCTGGGCAGACCAATGATTGGATAAAGTGCATAAGACCAGTTTTTAAAAACTGATTTTTCAAGCTTTGAGAATCATAAAAAATGGTAAGGCCCAAAAAAGAAAACACACTGACCAAATTTACTCATTTGTATAAACTACACTTAAGTGCCTTTTATACAACACACCACACTCCTTAAATTAAGTTCCTCGGTTAACCTCTCATATGTAGCTACTGATAGCAATATAAAATTCTGGTTAATATCTAACATCTCTTATATTAGCAATTTTAAGTTCTTCTGAATTCTGGAAATAGATTTTTATGAAACCATTTCAATAGCTTATGAAGGGTTGATCAGAAAGCTCCTAAAGAGGGTCTTCCTAAGAAGAGCACCACATGACTTAACTGCTGTGTGGTGTTCAGGTTTTTGTTACTCAGTGGGTCTGATGGACTCACTGCATTATTGTTTTTTTAAATCAAAACAAATCAATTTGAAAAATAGCAGATGTTTCAAATATCACAAGTGGTCAGCGTTAGCAGCTGTAGCCAGTCAGCAGCATGTCCATTTTGTCCACCCTCACTCACACGCACACACACACACACACACACACACAGACACACACACACACACACACACACACACACACACACTAACAACAGGCCATGTAGGAGGAGAACAATGAAAAGTGGCACAGCACCCCACACTTTTATTTCCTGTGGGCTCACCCCAACACCACGTGTAATATAAACGTGTAGGGGGTTACAGTGTGAATCTGGAGTTGAAACAATAATACAATACATGATTTTTTTCTTTTGGTAAATACTGAAAATCGTCCTACAGACACAAACACCAGACAAGGTTTAACACATAGACACTTTTTCGTTCTTCCAATGCATACATCCACTTCAAATTTACAACATTTCTGTTTCCATGGTAGCAAATTTGAGAGTAACAAAGTGTTTGTATCCCTGCAAAATGTGTGACCCATATACAAACACCCTCATTTACAATTTGCAGAGGGGAACTCTCAGAGCTTTCTTGGCCTTCAGAGAAGACCTAATTATTTCTTCAAACTCAAAAATACATGTCTGTAATTTTTAGTTCATTTGTCTAAAGAAAAACGTGCTTGTATATTAAATTACCTCTGCAAGTTTTACAGTACTGCTCATTCTGAAGTTTCAGATGGAAACAAATCAGTTAATTCTTGAAATACTGAGCGCAAAATTGGCCATTCTGGAATTTTTTCTCAGTGGTTTCTAGGTACATCTAGCTGAGCATGGTTCCTATTGGTTACAGCATCCAGAGTTGAAGAGAAGTCCTAACCCCTTAGATTAACCGTCAACCTAATCACAAAGTGTCAGAGGAATCAACCAATCAATGAGAAAAATCGAAGCCTTCTGAAAGTCCTAGATATTTCACCGGCCGAATACGAGTGGCAGCTTAACCAATGGGCTGTTAATGGGATTACAATTAATGGGAGCTCTATACCGGCCTCTCTACTAAAACAGTCACAATGAAACTCCTATAAGGTAAGCTATTTTACAATAACATCTTTTCTGAAGAAGAACAGCTTTTAAACATGGCTTGAAACAGTACGTTCAGAGCAGTGCTGTTTTTATATTGTACACTTTAGATAATAGCAAGTGATACTACTGCAGGATTACCACTGTTAGGCAATGAACTACAGCATAAAGATAAGATAAAAGATAACAATTTAGAGAAGAGAAAAGAAGCAAAATGATTGTGAAATTTAAAAGAAGTTTTTTTTTAGAATGAAAGAAACATAATTAAAGACTGGATAAAAATGGAGGAAAATAATCACTACAGATCACTCAGGCCACACAAACACATCACCTCACATGCAAAAGCTTAAATAAAGTATAAGCTTAAAGAAAGAAATCAGTTGGCTAAAACTCTGATTCTGTTCATCATTACAAATCAAAACTACATTACAATACTATTATAACGCAGACTTGGATTGGTTCAGACACATAACCATATCTCACCAATGACACTTTGTCCAGTTAACAAGGATAGTGTCCCTCCTACACATCTTAATGACATCAGAAAGAGTTGCTCTAAGTCAGGCACAGTGTATTAAAAGAATTCCAAATGTTCATCTTTTAACTGGTTCTTCTAGAACCATGGCAGACTAAATTGGAGAGGGGCAAAATCAAGTTCTTATGTCCCAATAAGGTTCTCAAGGAACATGCAACAAGCCTCACAGAGGCACAAAAGTCAAAGAACTAAGATGTAGGAAAATTAGACCAAAATTCTCATTGCGAACTTCAGATCTACAGAACATGGATTAAACGGTATACAAAAGTCCAGAGCCAACTCCCTAATAAGCAAATTCCAGGTGGCAGGGGATAGAGGGAAAAACTCCATGAAAAGGCCAAGGCTCGAAAGGGAGACTGCATCCTCCTCTGAGGGACACAGGACACTGAAGCTCTGCTGAGCTTCTGTTGAATTAGATGGCTAGAAGGAGCACATTTGAAAACATTAGCTTTAGTCCTTAAATCTGTCCTGAAAAAAAATGTCTGACTTCTGGCTTGTATGCGACTTTATGCCAGGTTGAACATGCATGCGTAGGCCAGACTGAGGAGCGCTCAGCCGTACTTCATCAGCAGCCAGCATGCCGTTTAATTGTTTCCATTTCCGGTTGAGAATATGCTTGTGCGTGTTCGTACTGCCGCTACTCACTGGACTGAAATTTGCACTGCTTAACTGTCTCTCTGTCACTGACAGGGCAACTGTGCTAAATGACTTCCCTTGCCAAACAAAGTATATAGTGCCCTCCACAAATATTGGCATCTATAGTAATCATGAACAAAATGGACTATAAAAAACAAACATTCTCTAGTATTTGTCATTTTGACCTTTCTTGTTATTAAATAAATCTTGTCATGAAATAAATGTTTTTTAATATTTGTGCCACAATTGTTGGCAGCCCTAGAAATTCTTAAGAAAGAAATCTAATTGAAGAATTTCCCCTTTCATATTTTATGGTTTATGTACAGCTGAGTGATTAGGAACACTTAAATGGCCAGACATGACTTCATTTTTCACTGGGGTATGAATATTAGAGGGCAAACTGTCTCAGTCATCCATTGTCATGGAACAGAACAGAGAATACAGCAAGAAAAAGCCCATGTCTACTATCAGGGTGTAATATCCCGTCACTCTCTGTCCCTGTCTTTCTCTGTTTTTGCCTTTATCTTGGTTTTCTTGGTTTCCCAGAGCCATGTGTTTTTGTTTATGTCTGCCATTTTTATGTATGCATCCAAAAAAGTCTTGCATAACATCCAGTATAAAAAACAAGAAAGGCACAAGCCCTGTGACCGCAAGGTCGCCGGTTCGATCCCCTCAGCTGACAGTATATGGCTGAATTGCCCTTGAGCTAGGCACCTAACCCACAATTGCTCCCCGGGTGCTGTGGATAGTTACCAGTGATATCTGCTCGTTTGAAACTCCCTGCAGCTGATTCCTGATATGATACAGTGATAAAGTTCTCTGTTCAAATAAAGTTAACCTACTTTGACCAGTAAATATTTATGCTGCAAAGACATTAAAAGACTGAATGGCTCTATCGTCTTTGATTGTCCTCAGGAAACATCTCTGTTGTGTTGAGACTAACATTGCAGCTTTTCTGAAGTTGCATATGTTTGCATATTTAACGTGCATTTATGAAATGTAGTAATCGAGCAGTTGTTTTGATGAGTGTTTTCTGAGTTGACAGTGAGTTTTATTATTTTGCAGAGTGTTTGTAAAATGCTTCTTGCCAGAGACAGTCCTGCAGACGCATTCAGTGGACCAGGTCATAGATACACAATCTGGCCAGACCTAGACAACAAGAGTCTTATTGAGAAAGCATATTTTAATTCCATACTAAAGTTGTTCTTAAGAAAGGTTCTCAGAGTTTGCAAGTGAATGATTTATAAAAACGAGAGTGCTTGAATCTAAGCTCAGAGCTTTGACATGTGGCGGAGTTATTTATAAATCAGTAGAGGTGAGTACATGTGAATGAACTTCAACTCAAACCTTTAACTGAGACACAGACTCCATATTAATCATTTCTTTGGAAGAAAATATTTCTGAAAAGGTGTCTTAAATCTTTTGAGCATATATTGTAGGTAACACCGACAGTGAGATGAAAATGTTTCTGTATTTTTTTCTCTGCAGTAGTTATGGATGCCAGACCTATTGAAATGCCAGCCCTGGGAAGACCTCTGTTTCCTGGCATGCTGTACGACTGCCGCAATGATTCCTTTATTCCAGGTAGAACTTTCATGATGTTTAGTGTATAAAACCATCAGGCCAACTTTATAATTAGCTACAGCGCTTTGTCACTTTTATCACTTTGTCACTTCATCATGCATCTTAAGTGTCAGAATTATATCTGGAAAAAAGCCAAACCACAAAAAATAGCACATATAAACACAACCAAGACGCATTTAAAATAGACGCAAATCTGATCACTCAAACCATTTCAGGAGGTGGTCTGAGACGGTTGACCCACATGTTATAGCAGTGTAAACTTTTAGTGTCTTCAAGGCACATTCAGCAAACAAAACCTCTGCCAGTACAACTAAATCTCCTCCCCACGTCACAGGGCTTGTGAACTGTGTCTATGAGGAAAACCACCATGGTTGCCTTGTAGAGAGTGGGTTTACAAGTTCCGACCCACAGAGCACTCGGCTTTGAGTCTGACTAACTGGAGACACATTTGACCGCAAAGTATAAAAGGTGATACTAGTCACATGAAGTGACCTGGTGTAAACAAGGTCTAACACTGTTTTATAACAGGATTATGTAGCTTTAAAGATATTCATTTTCCTGATTGTCTCCTAACTGTTTTCTATAGAAATGATACTGGTGTTTTTTAAATATTTTTTCTGCTGTTTTCTTCTGTATGATTTGAGTTGGGTGGGACTAAAACCAGAAAAAAAAAACTAAAAACTCTCAATAGAAAAGGCCACCATCACTCTTTCTCCGGCAATTCGTAGTAAAACATCACAGAAATGGTGGATAACAGTTCAAAGAAAATGTGATGTAGGTGATTAGGTATGCCAATATGTCAGCTACTCTTTATTTTATTTTACTTATTACTTTATTTATTTACTTATTATTTTATTTGTTTTTTAGAATGGCAGATCCTGTCCTCTGTAGTTTTTGTGTGTGTTTTGTTGAGGTTTTTGTGGTTGGAAGGTGCCTGAGATGGACATTTCTGAAAATTAGACGTTCTTCTTCTGTAGGGCAGAGTTGTGCAGCTCAAATCTCCATATTTGTTGTTTTTCAGTTTTTATCATAATGTGAAAGTGTCTATTTTCCTCTACATTGTATGTAAATTTCATGCTGAGTGGATCAAAAGAAACAGCCCAAAATTACTTGGAAAAAATTCTGGTTCCATTGACTTAAGTATGTTTTATTCAGACGGCGCAGTGGGTAGCACTGTCGCCTCACAGCAAGGAGGGCCTGGGTTCAATTCCCCGGCCAGGCGACCAGGGTCCTCTCTGTGTGGAGTTTGTATGTTCTCCCTGTGTCTGCGTGGGTTTCTTCCGGGTTCTCCGGTTTCCTCCCACACTCCAAAGACATGCAGTCAGGCCAATTGGACATGCTACATTGCCCCTGGGTGTGAGTGACTGTCTGTCTGTCTGCCCTGTGATGGACTGGCAACCTGTCCAGGGTGTATCCTGCCTTCCGCCCAATGACCACTGGGATAGGCTCCAGCACCCCCCTGCAACCCTGAGGGAGAAGCGGCTTGGAAAATGAATGAATGAATGTTTTATTCATTCTGCTGTAAAGTTACCATTTTGGAGATATAAGGTTTTCTTCTGACAGCAACTAAATGAACCTTGGCAAGCTAAATCTGTGGAAATTTCAAGCTTTAAAGCTTAGCTACCTGTTACAGGACCATACTTAAAGTGAACTGTAGCAGTAATATGATACGTTAGCTTAGTATTACAAAGTGTTTCCACACCATTGTACTTTACAGGCACAATGAAGCACATGAGAAATTTCTCCAGTGTCCACAAATATGGACATGCTAACTCATAATGAGAGCTTGTGTAACATCAGTCCCCCCCGCCAAAAAAAAATAACAAACATTTTAAAGAAATACTGACCATGATGCAGCTAAAATGGACTTTTATCCTACATCAAATACAGTGTAATGCAGTGATGAGACGCTGTGGTTCGTATTCTATACGAAATGTAAAGGTAGGATAACTAATTTATACTGTACTGTAGGGCAGTGTATATTATGGGAACTTGACATCTACATAAGCACATCACTACAACTGATGTAAACCTACATAAACCTTTATAAAGGCTTATTCCAGTAAGTGTCTTCTGTCCTAAAGGTCATTTTTGTCCATTTTTATTTTGACAAAATACCTATGCCAGGTGACGTTGATATTTTTTCTGAAATTGGGTTGATATTTCACATTTCTTAACCACTTATCCCCCTGGGTTGCGAGGGGGAGCTGGAGCCTATCCAAGGGGCCATTGGGCAGAAGGTAAGAAACCTGGTGATTTAAGGTGATTTACTGCTATTGCTGTGACAGACACACACACACACACACACACACACACACACACACACACACAGTCTAAGCCGCATATTCTCCTGGGCTGAAGCCGATCCCAGCAGTCATTGGGTGGAAGGCAGGACACACACTGGAAAGGTCACCAGTCCATCGGAGGGCTGGGTTGACATGACACTTTAAGAGAAATGGCAGCTCATTATAATAATTGACTAGTTTAGTGTATATCACAGTGCTGATATAAATGGTAAATGAAACTCAGAGAATGCTTACTTTTGTTTAACCAGCCTGACGTGGCAAGATATGTAGCGAATATGTCTCTGCTACAAAGTCTATGGTGCTTCACCCCAAAAGGTACCATGACACAACCTAATATCAGAAAAATCTGTTACTGGACATAGATCTGTCCAATTTACATCAATGTTGACATCAGATGCAGTTATGACAAAAGACGCCTATTGGAATACGTGTTTATAAATGTTTATGTAGGTCTGTGTCAGGAATCATAAGGCATTTATGTTGGTGTCATGTAACACAGCTTATATCAGTCGTTCACTTGGTAGATAGTTGTGCCCCCTCAGTGTTTTGTTTGGCTCCCTTGTCAAACCGATCCTTACAAATCATCACATAAACATGAAAAAACAATTCTACATACAATAATTTTAAGATCAAGCAGATTAGAAGTGAAGAATACAGTATATTATAATTATCAAATCACTATTTGTTACATATCTTTCACTTTTCATCACCCTCTCATTTTAGGGATCACTTTGTGGGATAAGAAAACACTAAATGAGGATCTGGATGTACATCCACAGCCTAAAACAGATCTGAAACTCTCTGCTTCTGACTCTCTCAGTGACAAGGCTAACCTTCTGGATGTGAGCGCCTCGCTTAAAGCCAGCTTTATGGGGGGGTTGGTGGAGGTTGCCGGATCTGCCAAGTACCTACATGATAGCAAATCTTCAGCACGTCAGGAGCGGATCACCATGCATTTCAGCCAGACCACAAGGTTTGAGCAACTCACTATGGCTGAGTTTGGCAAAATCACCTATCCACAAGTGTTTGACCAGCATACAGCCACTCATGTGGTCACAGCTGTACTATATGGAGCTCAGGCCTTTATGGTGTTTGATCATACAGCTGAAGATAATGAGGACAAACAGGAAGTTAAAGGAAATCTTCATGCTATGATCAAGAAAATACCTTCCTTTTCGATAGAGGGAGAGGCAGAACTGACGTTAAATGAGGGTGAAAAGAAGATGGCTGACAATATCAGTGTCTCATTTTATGGTGACTACGAACTAGAAAGAAATCCTACAACATACATAGAGGCTCTACAGACTTACAAGGACCTGCCTAATATGCTGAGAGAGAGCGGTGCTGTACCGGTAAGAGTGTGGCTGTATCCCCTCAAACTCTTGAATAATAAGGCAGCAAAGTTGGTGAAAGAAATCAGTGAGAGCCTTGTGTCTAAAACAGAAGTTTTGCTGGAGGAACTAGGAGAAGTAGAGAGAAGATGCAATGATTTGGTCAGAAACAGAAGTGTTGATGATTTCCTTGATATGAAAGGTCGGCTGCAGATGTTTCAAGACCTGTTTAGTGCTCACAAGATTGCATTCCAGAAGGCTATCTTCAAAGCCTTACCAGCTATTCGGGGTGGAACGCAGGAGGAGCTGGCACTGGCTAACATCCTAAGTGGGCATTACAGGTCGCCGTTTGCTGCAAACAACTTGAATCAGTGGTTAGACAACATCACAAATGAATTAGACATACTGAACTCTTATATGAGGGGGCTAAGGGACATCAGAGTTGTGACATCACTAGGTCGGCTTAATTCCATTCTCTTTGATCCTGACATAGATATAGTGATATGCTTGTCTTTCACGTCTCTGAAGTACAAAGACACATATCTGGACGCACTGAAAGATTTTGTGAATTCTGAAGCGCTTGTAAACCCAGTGGAAACAAGCACAGCATACTCTTTCCAAGTAACGGAGCCTTGGTTCACTTCTTTTGACATTTCCAATGCCATGAGACAGAACCTTTCTCTCTTTACAAGTTTTTCAAAGGCCAACAAAAAAGAGGAGAGAACGCAGTTCGTCATCGCCTCCATCTCTGACACCGCCAATCCAGGTACCTCCATCCGGCTTTATGAAAAAGGCAAACTAATAAATCCAAAGTTCCAGCCAGTATCCAAGCCTCCCCTACCAACAGTGGAGATCCAACGTCAGGCTATAACCCTGAAGCTTCAAAAATCCCCAACTGGAGAAACACTGAAGTTCAGAGTAGAATATGCGATGGTAAAGGCAGGTGAAACAATCAAGGAGCAAGACTGGAAGACCAGAGACACTCCGGATGCAGAGAGACCTTTTGTACTGGATAAACTGCAGCCAAGGGACCAATACTTACTCCGGTACAAAGCTGTCAGTGCTGCAGGAGTGAGTGAAGCCAGTGAATCTGTCCGTGCAGAAATTCCTGAGGGGTTTGAAAGTGAGTAAGCTGTCTCTCATTTAAAAAACACAACACACATGAACAGCTGAACAAGTTTTTAACTACTAGCCTGTAAAACTCTTTAAATTAGATGTCTATTCTCAATGATGACGGCTACTGTCACAATGAACATACATCACCATAAGGAGATTTGTAATGAATAACATTTTCTTTTTCCACTGTGGAAAAAGCAATTCCCAGAAAGCTAACAGTTTTCCTAACAAACTCACGGCACACAACATATGCTTGCGATAGTGGTTTTAGTAGTTATGAAAATTTTTGTATTGCAGTTTGCTGTTTGTGTGTGTAAAGGAGAGGTTACAGTACTGCACTGGGAAAAGTAGATTTGTCAGAATATGTACTTTCAGCACAGAAAGTGGGTTAACCAGTTCTCAAAATCAGTTCCAGGCTTGATGGTGGGAGGTACTGGAGGAACTGAACAAGTTCCTGTCATTCATGTGACATTAAAGAAGATCAAGGTTTGGCTGGAGAAGCACACGGTCAGTGAGTTTCTTTTCTCTCTCTGATTACATTTATTCTTACAGTACATTGTAAATCCTTGTTTCAGTTGCTTTTAGTAGATATGGGAAAATGCTAGGGCGTCAATTTTTTTTATTGTACAGTTAACATCACAGCCTTAAACACACACACAAGCTGATATCTACATAAATAATACTCATCGGTTTAACTGATTCACCTTGTGGGTTTTAGGGAAGTTAACCCAAATGCAATGATATTAAGGTAATCAGAAATGATTCTCTTCTCCAGGTCGGCTCTCTCCACGTGACATTCAGCAACGACGAAGTGCATCAATACGGCACTGAGAGACAAGGTGCAACAATCCAGGAATTCACATTTCAGGATGGTGATCGTTTCCGTTCACTGACGCTGTGGCCAAACACAACTAAAAATCGTCTGGGAGGTCTTGAGTTTGATGTTGTTAGGAAAACAGGGCTGACTGAGGTATTTTCTGCTAAAATCTCTGGACGGGGAGAGCCTGTGTCCATTGATGTGGGTTCAGGGATTTGCTGTGGGGTTAAAGTGCGAAGTGGGGAAGATGTTGATGCTCTTGGCTTTTTCTTCATAAAGTAAATCAAACATTAAACATAATCATCTTCACAGCAATGACACTGTCAATAGTAATGAACAGAAAATGACAATGAGCCTTTTAAACGTCAGCTTTAGGTATTTTAAACACAGAAATGATTATTGATTTTGTGCTTAAGCTTATTCAACAGTAGGTAATGGCAGCAGTAATGACAAACCAAATAAGGAAGTTACTCTAATTCCAAAGGTATGTGGAAAAAAGCAGATTGACAACAAAGAGGCACTAATTGCTGAGAGCCTATTGATCCTTAATAGTGCTCAGAGTGGCCAACGTAGTGGATTATCTGCTGAGAACTTTCATTCAAATGAGCAAAGTTGTTATTCTTTAAACAAGTGACTATTTCTGCTATTTTCCCTATTACTAGTTATACTGAGAGAAGTTGGAAAAACGGGTAACTTTTTTGACTGTTTTGAAACATAAATTTTTGGCTGGCAAGATGAGCTGAACTTGAGCTTCATGTCGAGTGCATTTTGAAACTGAAATTGTAAA